>NC_139720.1:199649838-200152338 GCF_964211835.1 Anser anser
CCTGATTGACAGGACGCCCGCCATTGCAATCACGAATAAAATAGCATCACAGAAGATCCTGTTTGAAGAAAGTTATTTGAGATTTTTCTCACATGATGAATGTCCAGTCTTCCTGGACTCCTTTGCCTTTTAGAACTGCCTCCCGGGGGACTCTGTCAATTAGGTCCCTAAATAGACCAAAATCTGCCCCCTGAAAATCTAAAGTAGCAGCTCTGCTTACTGCCTTCCATGCTTTCCCAAGGACTGAAAATTCTGTCTTCTTATTACTGCTGTGACTGGGTTGGCCTCCAACCATTATATCACCGATAGACCTTCCTTGTTAACAAGCAACAGTAAAGTGAGGCACCTTCCCTTTTTGGCTCCATCATAATCAGTATCTGGAAATTATTCTATACACATGCCAGGAATCTCCTAGACTCTTTTCTTCTCTGCTAAACTGTAATTCAAACAGACATCTGGGAAATTGAAGTCTCCAATGAGAACAAGCACTAGTGATCGCAACACTTTTCCGAGCTGCCTATAGAATATTTTGTCTGTTTCTTCATCCTGGTTGGTGATCTATAACATACTCTAACCACATCTCCCTTGATGGCCCTTCCCCTGTCTCTTACACTGAGACACTCAACCCTTTTCATCACCATAACTGAGCTCCATACAGTCAAGACCTTCCCTAAAGAAGAGGGTTAACATACTCCCTCTCTTTCCTTGGATATAGCATATCCAAGCCATCCATCCATCTCAGCCCTCTAGTCATGAGAGTCATCCCATCATATCTCACTGAGGTCAATAATACCATAGCCCTGAGGCTGGACTAAAAATTCCAGATCCCTTTGTTTATTTCCCATAGTACATGCATTGTAGGCATATGTAGATGTATTTAAGTTGGGTCTTGATTGAAACTGACTTACTGGCTGGCATTTCTTTGTGCTTTTGTTCAGGTGCTCTCCAGCTGACCTCTGGGCATCCACTGCTGACACTGTCTTCAACACTCAGCAGCTTCAGTATAAAACCTTGTTCACAAGCATTTTTCAGAAAGCTTTCTTGGCAAGCTTGTAACTAACGAGGCTTTTTCCCTCCTCAGCCGTACCCCATTAGTTCCCAGACGACCAGATTTATCAAAGTAAGTCCCAAGGTCTAAACAAAATCCCTGGCCATGGCTGAAGTCCCATATCCATTCATTGATTTGCCGGATTTGGCTGGTCCGTTCAGATCTCTTCCCTTTGACCAGAAGGACAGAAGAAATTATTAGTCCACTTTCTTTCAGTATTTCTCTACAGACTATCTAATTCAGTTTAATGTTCAAACAAAATAATTACTTGTTTTGTTTAATATGCCATACATGTCTCCACATGCATGTGCATCTCTCTAATTGGTATAAAATCACCAGTATTATAAATTAAGGAACTAGAACACGTGTAGATGAAAGTGCCCATGTACACAGATGAGAAAGGAGAACCATTTTGAATTTCAGCTGTTAAAAGAAAAGTAGTGAGAAAGATTGAGCATTGTCACTACTTGGATGAAGGAAATAATAAATTCTTGTGCACATAAGGATATTCTTTGAAAATAGAGATTTACAAATATCTTCTGTATTTTCATTTTGAAAAATCACAAAACTTTGCTAAAAGGAAATACATTTTTTAGGTTTCTTTAATGTATTGGGGAAAGGTTGACTCCAGCACCACAGATTGGTTGGTTTGTTTTGGTTCGTTATTTTATTTTTGTTTTTCTACTCAAAATTTCACCATACATATTTTGTATGAAAGCAAGTCTGGATTAATTATATTTATGAGTTATAGACTATGTTTAAGATTAATTCAAATTACAGTGAAACTCGTGGAGTTTTCATCAGACTTTAAAAGTCCATAAATCTAGCTGTGGATAAATTTTTGGTGGTTCAGTTAGCTGGCTGTCTACATACGAAAGCAAAACCTTTAGCCAATGAAATCGTCAAAGGCTGCTGTCATTAAACATTTCATAAATTCTACATTAAAAGCCTGCAGTCTTTTTTAAAAATATCATTATGTAACATTATCCTTGCTTTGACAAGGCATGCTCAGCATTTTGGCAAAGAAAAAAATGAGTTCCAGGCATATGAAAAAAAGTGGAAACTGCACTTAAGAAAATGTAAGTACAAAATAATAAGTAGCATCAATTCAGAATAGCTATTGCTATCTTTTTGTATCAACATGAGGTCAAGCTCATTCCTTATTGGAGAGTGTTCTTCAATTTCTGACTTATTATTTTGATTCCCCAGAGGTGTTAGATAAGTAGACAAAATAAGACACTCTTGCTTTATTCCCTACAGTCATGCTTTTCCATGTGGTTTGCCAAATTATTATGTATAGAGAGCTAATCCCTAGATGCAAAGCTACAAGCCTGCAAGGATTTAAAGCACATGCTGAAAACTATGTGTATTACTGTTACTACTTATCTGGAATGTGACAACACAAGATAAATAAAATTGCATATCCTTGGACAGGTTTGGACTATTTTTCTCAGTTACTGGGTCCTTTTCAAAATACCTATTTAAGTCTGGTCAATTAAAGAATAAATTAGGAACTAGGTGATCTGCCTGCACAGCTAATTGCTTGTCTGGTGTCTGAAGTCTTATCTGTAATATCTTCTCATTGCAAGAAATCTACTGTCCCTGTGAGAGGGACGACTAATGCCTATTAGAAATATTTTAATGAATTTCTGAATTGCTGATGAAGGTCTCATAGTTTAATGGTAGATTTTTGCACTCAGCTGTCTGTGGAACATTTTAGGAGCGCTATTATATATTAAACTCACAGTATGTAACAGCATAGTGCTAAGTATATTTACTGCCTTCACAGAAAAATTAAGTTCATTTTTCTGTTCTGTTGGATCCTTATTACAAACTTGAACATGGTTCTTCCAGAAATGAGCCATAGCTACCAAACCATTTTAGAATCTGGTCTGTCTTCTGGAAGGTTTCAATTCAGAATTTATTAAATGTTCAGGAACTGAAAACTCACAAAGTTTAGCAAGACAGGAATATTGCCCTCACTTTCCATAATATTCATTTTCTAATGTAAACTAAGATCACAATTAAGATTCTATTACTAAACTAGTTTGTATCTACACTACTAATTTCCCATTGCCAGATCCAGGCATAAGTGCCCTGAACTTCAAACCTGCAACACACACTGCTGTAACAGTTAGATGAGGACATGAGAATGACTGTCTGTTCTGTTCTTCACTGAGTCTGAAAAACCCCACAACTTAGGTTAATTGCTGTAAATGTTCTAACCTGAAAGAAACTTCTAACTGCATTGCTCTTTCTTACAGCATGCCCTTTTCCGAAAACATTGCAGAGGTACTGTATAGATTGATTTAACATCAAAACGCACAGTTAATTAGTCATTTGTCTATAACATGTCAGTAATAGTTGTGTAAAGAGCAGTCTCTTGGGTAGCCAGCAGAAAAAAAAAAAAAAAAAAAAAAAAAAAAAAAAAAACCAGCAAGACATGATATTGTATTGGGTTTACATGGCAAGGTTTTGGAAGCAGGGGGTCTGCAGGGGTGGCCTCTGTGAGCAGAGCCAAGAAGCTGCCCCAGGTCAGATCAGAGCCAGCTCCAACCTGCTCCAAAAGGGACCCACCAAAGCTGGCCAGAGCCGAGCCACGAGAGATACTGGTTGGGCCTCTGGGAGAGCAGATTGAAGGAAGGGGAAACCTGCTTTGCTACAGCACCTGGGAGAGAGGGATGAGAGCTGGGAGAGAAGCAGCCCTGCAGCCCCCAAGGTGAGTGCAGCAGGAGGGCAGGAGGTGCTCCAGGCACGCAGCACAAGTTCCCCTGCGGCCCGTGGAGAGGCCCCTGGTGGAGCAGGCTGTCCCCCTGCAGCCCACGGGTCCCACACGGAGCAGATCTCCACGCTGCAGCCCGTGGAGGAGCCCCCGGTGGAGCAGGTCGATGTGGCCTGGAGGAGGCTGCGGCCCATGGAGAGCCCCCGCAGGAGCAGGCCCCGGGCCGGAGCTGCAGCCCGTGGAGAGGAGCCCACGCAGGAGCAGGGGGTCTGGGGGGAGCTGCCGCCCGTGGGGGACCCGTGCTGGAGCAGTTTGCTCCTGGGGGATGGACCCTGTGGTACGGAGCCGTGTGGGAGCAGTTCCTGAAGAGCTGCAGCCTGTGGGCAGCCCCCGCAGGCTCAGTTTGGGAAGGACAGCATCCTATGGGAGGGACCCCACATATAGCAGGGGAAGAGTGTGACTGTGAAGGAGCGGCGGAGAGGAAGCATCAGGCACTGATCACAGCCCACATTCCCATTCCCCTGCACCGCTCAGGGGAAGGAGTTAGAAGAGGTTGGGTAGGGGGAAGGTGTTTTCAGTGCTTTTAGTTTAGTTTTAGTAATAGGCAATAAATGATATTAATCTCCCTATATTAATCTCTCTGTTTTGCCTTGATAATAATTAGTGAATGATCTCCATTTCCTTATGTCAATAAGGATTCCTTGAATCATTTACCGTTGTATTTTCTCGCCCTGTCCTTTGAGAAGGGCGAGTGAGAGAATAGTATAGCAGAGTTTACCAGCCCAGCAGGATAAAACCACCACAGACATCATGAAAATCCAGAGACTGTTACATCAGGAGGGAAGAAGAATCTAGAAATTTTTTTTATTTTTTTTTCCCCATGAAGATTAAGATGTAGATAACAGCAGAAATTTAAAAAAAAAAAAAAAAAAAAAAGATTACTCAACAGCCATGCTATGTTATATCATGTCTTTGATTCCAGAGAAGAGGGATCCTGATCATGGTTAAAAGTAAATGTTATCCCAAAGCAAAGAAGAATGCCTGGACATAAATTGTCTGAGTGTGAGGCTGTGTCAAGTCAGAGTCTGTGCTGGTAAGTTGCATGAGTAAAGCTATAATAATACTATGTGGAACTGTGATCCCCAGTATGGATTTACTGTCATGGATGTACTGTCAGTGTGTACAACCACTAATGAATATAACATAGATACCATAACTATAAGGTAAGTACTAAAGAAAGTCAGTAAAACTGTAAAGTCACATTCATGAATGCTTCTCTTTTTTCCAAGGATCTGGAAGTAAAGGTCTAGCAAGCATTTTTCATTTATGACACAAAGGTAGAAGTCCTCTTTTCCTTCTATTGAATCCAGTAGCCTATAGCTATGTAGAAATCTTTCATCCCTATTTCTAAGATTTCTGCTTTTTCTCAACTCTGTGAAGAGGTTTTAAAATATGAAGTTGTCTCTCAGATATTCTATAAAGGAAAGAGTTGTTTGTTTGTTTGTTTGTTTGTTTTCTTTTTAGAATAATGGGCAGCAAGGATTTCTGGTTCAACGACTGAATGGCATCAACCTAAAGAAGAGCGTGTTCGTGGGAGGACAATAATTGAAGACAGAATCACATCTCTCAGAAATCAGGAATACACAGAAAGAAGGGTAAGTCAAAGCTGCATGCTGAGGAAATAATTCTGAGAAGGAATGGGAAACAGAAAGGAATTGAGAAAAATGAAAGCAGTGTCGCTGAATAGTTTTAAATTGCTACAAATGCTGTCAAGAATTTGTGCAGAACTGGATGATGAAGAAGGGAGAGACACTATTAAATGCATATCATCCTTGTAAGAATAAATGTTTAGTTACAGATGAACATACACTGATATCCTATAAAATTGGCCAGTCACAAGCTGTTTCTCTATCCACCATTCAACTATGGCATGTACCCAGTGTTTTCTTTCCTACAGTAGTTAGAAGACTGATTAAAATCTTCTGAATAATCTCCTTTGCATTTGTACAAGTTGCAAGCCAGTGTGGCATAAAGAATCCTCCTACTTCCATTCCAGTAAGAAAAGCATTTTTGAAGGATTTACTCTCTTTTTTAGAGCTGTGCATATTTTGATGAAGTTAGTGGTCCTTAGAATACTTCTGTTCTGCATAAAGCACACAGCATCAGCAATGCAGATGCATTGATGCATTTGCTTTTCTACCAGCCTGAATTCAGCACTCCTAACTCTTATCACTGGTAGTACCAAGAACGTGGCTTGAAAACACTGAATAATTTGGAATTGACCTTAAGGACCAGAGCTCTGCAGACTTTCATTAATGCTCTGTAATGCAACAGGTACAGAGGGGCTGTTACTTCCATTCTGTGTTATCAGGTTTAAGTTCTAGGGATGGAAGATTTGTCGCAAATGCTATTTAAAAGACAATGCTGTATTCATCTTTGAGCAAATCCATATAATAAATTTGTTCTAGCTCGTAGAAGAGAATATGACCTCTTTGATGACAGGGCAATAGGAAGAAATTTTAGGAAAAAAATATTAACTATGAGCATAGTGAGGCACTGAAACAGGTTGATGATCCTTAAGGTCCCTTCCAACCCAAACCATTCTATGATTCCAAGATACTCTAATAGTATCAGTGACAGAAAGCAGAACACTTCTGCAGTTTACCTACAATGTGATGGTGGAGAACATTCTGGAAGCCATCTCTTTGGCCTAAGTAAATGAGACTATCACATAATATTTCACTGTAGTTCTGTATGTAGAACTTTCTCTGTATTTTGGTTATAAGCATTTATATCTATTTATATATATATGTATATTTATATATATAATGCTATACTTATTTTGGGAAAGATTTCTTTCTGAAGTTGTATTTAGGGAAAAAATCCTCTTCTTATCTTCATTTTCCTTTCTGTTCCCTCTTTTCTTCCTTCTAACTATGAACTCTTTAGGGGATTTTTTTCTCAGCAAGGTAAATAATCCCATATTAAATATTCTTCATGTTCATTTATTCTATGGTCTCAAATGAGGCTGATAGCCTCATTTTCATGGGACTGATTTTCTTTATATAGACTTTTTTCTGAAGAAAGCTGATACATAGATAGATTACTTCAATTGAACTGCCAAAGTTCCTTCAAAGGTTAACAATTTTGAGGCACTGTTATACTAGGTTAAAAATCAGTGATTTACAGCTGAAAGCTTGAGCAACTAGAACTCATTCATCCTCAAAACAAAAAAAAATGTTTTCTAAGCTTCCATGAACAATGCTTTTAGTTACTTTTTAAAGCTTATTTTTTTGCTTTTAAAACTTATAACTTTAAGCGAATGAAGTCACTTTATGTTTCCAACCTGAATATCCCAAGAATATTCAGGCATAAATTATTGGGAATTAAGTACACAAATGACTTTAAAACTCTGTCCTTCTGTGTGTACATACGTCTTACTGTGACTGTGTTTGTGTTATAGAAACTCTGTAAGTCAAAGATAATTTTTTATTTCAAATTATGGAGTATTTCATAAATAAATATGGGCATACAAATCAAATACAATTTGTTGAAGAAGGATACTGACAAATAGGTAAATCTCCTCCGTGTGTCTATACATCTATCTTGTTTTTTTGCATTGCAATTAAGAATAAAGAAGTCATTGTACCTTATTTCTTATTAATTTTATAACATGCTACATATGTTTTCTGTACAGTAACTGTGTTAAAGTTTTTGCCTCCCAAACAAGTTCAGAGAAAGAAAGAATATTCCTCAACAATAAAAAATAAACATTCTGCTGAAGTATGACAGTTTTAGAAAGCAGACTTGAGATCCTCATGATGTCACCAAGATCACTTTTTTTTATTCTGAGTGAAATTATTATCCATGAAAGATACCAGACTGATGATACTAAAGATTAAATTACTTTATCATTGACATATATTCTTCAACACTAATGTCCAAGAACTTTCTCAAGGGAATGGAAATAGTCAGATATTCACTTTTGGCTAGACACTATCATCGTCGATGAAAAATGTCTTATTGTAGGACTCCACTGGGACTAAATATAGTAAAAAGCAGCTGCTAATGGAGTACTAGCAGAATCTTCTCTTTAACTGCATCAGATAGATGAAGTCATGAGGTTACAAAAAGTGGCCTTTGTCCACACCATTTTTGAGGAAAATCTGTTTCATGTCAGTTGCTTATTCTGTTTGACATAGTCAGGAGAAGTCTCTTCACCCTTTGCAAGATAAGTTTATTTATCTGGATCTGGTTCAAGTTTCAAAGTGAAATCCTGTCTGCAATCCTGACAGTCTCAGGGAAGTTAATTCCATATGCCCCAACTGCCTCTTTAAGCCCAAACTACATTTATTTAGACAGTTGTTGCACCAGTCCTTTTCAACTGTGATTGCAATTGGAATATTTCTAGTAAAATATTTGTGTATTTACATTAATCCTCCCAAAGCCAGTGACTAGATAGGGGAAGACATTACTGTTTCATTTCCATAAAGGTTTCATCTTTCCATAGCTCATTTTCAGAAAAGTTAGTATGATTCTCTTCATATGTAGGAAATCATCTGCATGGCTGATGGAAAAATCAGTGCTGAATGAGGTGTGGCTTTTGTGAAGAAGAATGCAAACAAACAATTGGATCACAGTTTTGAGATAGTAACTTTACAAGAGATGAAAAAATGGGATCACTTTTTATCAATTAAATTGTTTTATTCTAGGGAAAAAAAAAAAAAAGACATTTTGAAGCAAATATGTAGTTGTATGTCCAGTATTTTAAAGATTAAAGTATTATGCTTATATAAATATTGAACATTGCAAGATGACAGCCATGAAAGAAAGAAGGAGCAGGGTGATTTGAACTTCTTGCCAGTAAATTGCAGTGGAAGTTAAATCCATGTCTTGATCTTAGACCAGTGTGTGATTCAGAGTGTATTTCACTCTTCTCCAACAAATATTTCTTCTTTTGTACTTATCTATATTCTCAACCCATAGGATAGTGAATTCTCATGATCAACTCAAATGTCAGATGTATACAAATCTGATAACTCCCAGTTTTGGCATTTTTTTACTACAACCAGGAAAGAGGCCCTTTTTGACTGTCAGGATGGAGACAAAGATTCTTCACAAAATTCTGAACAAATGCTTCTGCAGGTGAAGTTTTGACAAAGCCTCTTTACAGAAGACAAAAATCTCAGTACATCTCCTTGTATGGGAGATATCTATCTATACCCTGTAAAGGGAATTTACCAAACAAGAGGGAATGCAGAGCTGACTGTCATGTCTTTGTAAAATCGCTGATTCCAGAGTTACCTAGCCAAAAGCAAGAAAAAACTCCAAACCCATCCTGGCTGTTTCTTGGCAAAACATTTTACTTTTCTTGTGAGTGCCAGCACTGATTTTCAGTAAATTTTCACAACTGAACAAAACCTTAAAAAACACTCTCTTCCAAATTTCAGGGTTTCTGTTGTACCAAACCATCTTTCTTGTGCTATCCCTGGACATTCTTTGTCTTCAACACAGACATGTTAATCCCCTTATTGACATATTCAAATTCACAATCGGGTTTTGAGTACGATAATGTCTTGCTCACAGACCAATTTTATCATTTTCTTCATGATCGCTAGCTTGTCTTATTTATACAGAGTAGCATAAAACCAGAAATGGTTCAAAGCATTGTATAAGAGCAAGTAAAAATGCATTTTGCATCCAAAGGGGAGCAGCTTGCCTAAGGATCAGAGATGTTGTAAAAGCTGTCTCTGATAGCAGGAAAAACTGCACAGTAATAAAGAGCGACCCAGCTGCAGAGAGAGGAGAGACAGTGGCTGCCATAGAGCTGTAGGACCTGAAACCTGATGCTCAATCACACTTGCTTAATGTGGGGTTTTGTGACAAATTCACAACAGATCAGGAACATTCACCCTTTAGGGCTTGAAGAGACAAATTGTGGTAAGGGGCCCTGAAGCCACAGGGCTTACAGCTGGTTTTGGTGCCTGCCTCATTCTGCTCCTGGGTACTCACAGTAGCTAATGAGCAAGATAAAGCCAAATCTTATGTGGCCATACAAGAATGAGGACAGTAAGGACTTTATCTAAGATCCCAGTGAGATCCAGCTAAATCATAACATAATCAACTGGTCAAGTATGGCTCAAGAATCTCTATAATGGCTCTCTCTAGCTTTCTCCCTCTTTTCGCCACAGACAGACACACTGTATAAGACACCCATTTGGCCTCTGGAATCTATAATTATATGCATGTCACTCATTATCAGACTGTAGTGTTTAATAATGGCATCTTTCCTGTATATACTCCACATTATAACTAACTAAAACACAAGAAATCAAAACAGTCTTACTTTTCTATATTGTTGACTCTTATCCTTTCTTCTGAGCATGTTTGTCTAGTGCTGACTCTTTGCTATTGCAATACAGCAATTAATTCATTAGATTTCAACTGGCAGCTGCGTTTCCTTATGAACAGTCGATAATCTGAAATCATGGTACTTTTCCTTTTATCTTTTGTACCAGGTTGATGAAGGGAAGGTGCATTCTTACAAGATTGCCGGTTAAACTTGCAAATGTATAAAGCTAGAAAATAGCCTGTATTTTCTGGGCAGCAAGCTGGCTGGCCTCATTAGCAGAGCTTTAAACTAGATTCAGGGGGGAAAGCTAGATTAAAACTAGATTTAGCGGGGGAAGTGATTTAGCTCTGAGTGATGGAGGAGAATCCGGGAACATTGTCACTTTAGGAAGCAACAAGGAAATACTTGTGAATTGTCCCAAAGGAATTAGGAAGGGTTCATCTGAAAAAGTTATGCAACCAATAGCCCAGCAGAAGTGCCTCTAGAGCAACGCACACAGCATAGGAAACAAGCAGGAGGAGTTGGAAACCATGTTGCAATTAGAAAACTATGACCTAATTGTGATCACGGACACATGGTGGGATGAATTGTATAACTAGAACACTGATGTAGACAGCTACAAGCTTTTCATAGAATCACTAGGGTTGGAAAAGACCTCTAAGATCATCTAGTCCAACTGTCCACTCACCACCAATATTGCCCACTAAACCATGTCCCTAAATACCACAGATTTTTTCAGAAGAGATAGGCAGGGAAGGAGGGGAAGAGGTGTTGGCCATCTATGTTAGGGAATGTATTGATTCCCTAGCAAAAATAGATGTCTCTGAGAAACAGCCACAGTCAGGTTGAGAGCTTGAAGGTAAAAATTAAGGACCATACCAATAAAGGACACCTTGTGGTTGGTATTAGCCTACAGGCTGCCTAATCTAGGGTCAAACGTCAGAACTCTGAACTTCTAAAGATCGAAATTCTAGCTGTTTAAAGACTAGTGGATGAGATCCCCTGGAACACTGTCCTCAGGGACAAAGGAGTTGCACAGATCTGGAAACTCTTTAAGGATGCTTTTTTGGAGCACAGGAAATCTCCAATCTCCCTGGGGAAGAAAGCAGGCAGGGAGGTCAGACAATCGAGATGGTTCAGCAAGGACCTGTTGGTTAAATTGAGGAGCAAGAAGGAAATGCACAGTAAATGGAAGCAAAAGCAAAGTCCCTTCCACTGTAATTGAAGAGCAGGTTTGAGACTACCTGACGAAACTGAACAAGTATAAGTCATTGGGTCCTGAAAACATGCATCCCAAGGTCCTGAGGGAACTGGCTACTGAAGTTGCCAAGCTGGGAAGCTTTTACCCTGCTGGGTAGCTAAACTCCACCACAACCACTCTCTCACCCCCCCTCCTTAAAGGAAAAGGGGAGAAAATACAGTGGAAAGGGACCATCAAAAGGGACCTGGACAAGCTTGAGGAGTGGGCTCATGTGTACCTAATGGACTTCAGCAAGTCCAAGTACAAGGTGCTGCACTTGGGTCAGGGCAATATCAGACATGAGTACAGATTGGGAGAACTCTTTGACAGCAGCCCTACAAAGAAGGACTTGGGGATTCTGGTGGCATGACAGCATGAAAAGTGTGACATGAGCCATCAGTGCACACCTGCAGCCCAGAAGACCAACTCCATCCTGGGCTGCATCAAAAGAGGAGTGGCCAGCAAGTCAAGATCAAGATTGCTCTCCTCTGCTCTCCCCTTGTGAAGTCCCACTTGGAGTCCTGCATCCAGGTCTAGGGCCTCCAGCACAGGAATTATGTGGATCTGTTAGAGAGGGTCCAGAGGAAACCAGAGAGCAGGACCAGGAAAATAATCAGAGGGCTGGAGCTCCTCTCCTATGCAGAAAGGCTGAGAAAGCTGGGGCTGTTCAGCCTGAAGAAGAGAAGGCCCTGGGGAGACCTCATTGCAGCCTTACAGTAGTTAAAGGGGGCAAATAAAGATAAGACAAGGGGGAATGGTTTTAAACTAAAAGAGGGGAGATTTAGATAAGATATTGGGGGGGGGAGGGGGGGATATTCTTCACTCAGAGGGTGGTGAGGCACTGGAACAGGTTGCCCAGAGAAGCTGTGGTTGTCCCATCCCTGAAGATGTTCAAGACCACGTTGGACAAGGCCCTGAGCAACCTGATCTAGCGGGTGGCATCTTTGTCCATGACCCGGGGGTTGGAACTAAATGATCTTTAAGGTTCCTTCCAACCCAAGCTGTTGTATGATTCTATGATCCCAAACTGATAACCATTTGCTTGACTATTTTATTTTATTTTATTTTATTTTATTTTATTTATTTTTGCATTTAACGAAATATTCACCAAATAATACTGCTTTTATCACCCATGGTTTTGCTGTATTTTCAGGTATCACTGCAACTGTGTCACAAGTTTCTCATGGGAAGATTATTTTTTTCTGAAGTTAATGTGACATTTTTACTCTGCTTTCAATAGCTTGCCTAGATGTTATTCTTTTATTTTCTCCCTAAAATCTCACTGTTCAGAGCAGAATATCATGACAAGGAAATGTGTTCTTAACAAACTAGAAGCCATTAAGTTGATGTGTATGAGTTTTGAGGCAGGTAGCAGTTGTGACCATTATGTGGAAAAGAACAAGGACTAACAGAAACTTTGTTAACTTAGAAGTTGTTTTAACTCTGCTAATCTTTTGTGTCTCTGCTGAATCTTATGCAGGGGAATAGGGATCAGACCATGGACATGTTTTCTTGCACGCTTCAGCTTGGGTTCATTACACTGTTAGTGCAGAAGGACTTTTAAGGATTCAGCCAGTTCATTTTGCTATACTAGTCACTGCAACAGTTGGAAATTTCAGAGAAAGGCAGAAGTTTCTTACTGATTTACATATCAGAATTTCTCCTATAAAATACATTCAAAATGAATTCTTTTTAACCTCAGGCAAACTCCATACATGCAGAAGCATGAGGGTTTTGAACATCTAAGACACTTTATGCTTTCATATGTACATAATCTTCCATGTGACCTACTAATTCATTTGAAACAGTAAAATGAGGCAGCAATGAATTCCTCAAGCTAATTAGAATTGCTCACTTTTGTCAATTGCCTTTGAATGTCTTTTGCTTAGATGTCATATAAAATAAATAAAAGAAGTTGTATACCCTTCAGGATATCATTGTCTAATGTATGTACATGTAACACATTGCCTATTATTACTTGTTTCCAAAAACTAAACAGCACACATATAAAAATATTATTGTTAAAAAGGAAAAAAGGAAAAAAGAAAAAAAAAGTTCTGTACTGCTGATATCTACCTAATTTGTTTACCTGCATTATTTTTCATTTCTCTATATATTGATGGTGGAATGATAAGAAATATATGTAGCTTTTTACATGAGCAAAAGGTGCTTGTAATTTTTCTTCTTGTTGAATGAAATGTTACACAGATGCTGGTAACTTAATATGCATCTTATGTATCTTATGTATCTTGAACCTTGTTTTCTACTAAAATGAAGAAGTGGCCAACCAATGGGACCAGATACACAGACAAGATAAATAAATTCTGTCCTGTTGCAATGAAAGTTTTTAATCACCTTATGTATGTAGAGACTGCCCTCAACAGGAGATAATTACCAAGAAGACTGATTTTAACAAGTAACGTTCTAGATCTCAAGGAAGTTTAGACATGAAAAATTCAGTTAATGAAACAGTTTTTTCACTTTCTTGAGTTTTTGTTTGTTTATTTGTTTATTTGTTTTTATATATGTATATGCTGATGAAGAAAATATTAACTGGTTTGCACATGCTATTTTTGCTTCATCATCCTTTAGATGAAGACATTAGACTTTCCAAGACATAGGAGAGAAATTTACACATTAAAGTTACAGCACTATAACTACTTTTAGAATTCTAAACCTTTCAAATAAACATACAGAAGATAAAGTTAATTGTATATGTTTTCCTACCTATTAACACAGTGATATGGAAATAATGTTTAGAAAAGCCAGCAGGAGGTCATGGGCAATAGTTTTATTGTTCTGTTCATTCATCTCTTCTGTGCCATCCTTCAGAGTATTTGCTAGAAGGAAATGATAAACTGAACTGCCCCAAGAGAATTTGTTCAAGGTATTTATTACTTCATCTCCTTCAGTAAAGGTTATATTTTTTCACATCTTCATTCTCCAACATGATGCATTTTATGACAAGCTGTCAACCATTTCTGTTTTTTTTTCTTTCTATAGGGGCCAGAAAAATTATGCTTTTACTATTTTCATCAGATAGGAAAGAAAGAAAGACAGACACAAGCTTTATGGAATAATCTGTGATACACCAGAGCTGAAGAACTTGAAATATTGACCAGCTGTGCAAGGTGCAGGTCAAACACACAAAAAAGACAAATCTGTCCCAGAAATCTGACAAGCCTATCTGTATGCTTTGAGGGAAATAAGAATCTTTATTCTGAAGGAAAGAGTATGCAAAAGAGTTAAAATACTACTGCTGTGTTAAGTCCTTATTTTCTCATGTTGCAAGGCACTTGAGGTTAGCAAGACAGGAGAAATGGAATATTAAACAGAAATATTTTGAAATTTCTTGATTTCCAGGAAAGAACACAGCTAACTCCACCTTGCCAAGCACTCCAAGAAAATGTACATGCTCTTCATGGGTGCACTGTGGAACTCCCTCTGCACACCTGATATGATCAGTGCCTATAGCAGTCTCACTGTCTTTCCACACCATTTTTTCATGTTTGATTTCAGTGCAATATCATGAATAAAATTTGTGATAAAGGTACTGCTTCTCAACACAAATAACTTTTTTTTTTTTTTTTTTGGTAACTAAAGTTAAAGCAATATAACAAGTAATGCCAGCCTGAAGCAGATTAACGTGTTTTGTCTTCATTGAAGATAGGTCAGGTGGAGCAGGTGGATGTAGCCTGGAGGAGGCTGCGGCCCATGGAGAGCCCCCGCAGGAGCAGGCCCCGGGCCGGAGCTGCAGCCCGTGGAGAGGAGCCCACGCAGGAGCAGGGGGTCTGGGGGGAGCTGCCGCCCGTGGGGGACCCGTGCTGGAGCAGTTTGCTCCTGGGGGATGGACCCCGTGGTACGGAGCCGTGTGGGAGCAGTTCTGGAAGAGCTGCAGCCTGTGGGCAGCCCCCGCAGGCTCAGTTCGGGAAGGACGGCATCCCATGGGAGGGACCCCACGGGCAGCAGGGGAAGAGTGTGACTGTGAAGGAGCGGCGGAGATGAAGCATCAGGCACTGATCACAGCCCTCATTCCCATTCCCCTGCACCGCTCAGGGGAAGGAGTTAGAAGAGGTTGGACAGGGGGAAGGTGTTTTCAGTGCTTTTAGTCCCTCCCTGTGGGAGGGACCCATGCTGAAGCAGGGGCAGTGTGAAGGTGAAGGAGCAGCAGAGAATAAGTGTTACAATGAATATGACCCACATCCTCCATCCCCCCATGCCCAGCTTCAGGGGAGAAGAGGTAAAAGAGTCAGAAAGGAAGGAGTTTGGTTGAGCCTCTTACTTATCCCTCATTTTCTTTTCCTCCTCTTTTTTTGAAGCATTAACAGAAATGCTGCTGGATGAGGTTTTTGTCTTCCTTCCCATGCTTTTCTGTTTTGCAATCTACTCTGTTGAACAAATAACTAAAACAGGAACTACTGTCTGCTGTCTTACAGACCTCTGATAGCCTGCATGCCACAGGTAGCAAGACACTGCACTAAAGTACTTAAGAAATGTGTCAATCAATTTTTAACCCATTATCAATTATCTTTAAGAACTCCTACAGGACCAGAGAAGATGGACCAAAGTATAGTTCCTTGCAAAGTAAACCTTTGTGAACAGAACAGTACACATATTCATTCTGAAGCCCATAAATATACCAGAGAAAGTATTGAATAATCTATCTAGCATGTAACAAGATGATAATAGAACAAACATTTTACAAGACGTTCATGTCAAAACATATTGTCAGACCTAATTTCCCTCTATGATGTGGTAACTGACATAGAAAATAAAGAATTTAAAATCTATTTAAAACCTTTTGACAAGCATTTTTACATTGTTTTATATGTCTTTGATAGGAAATTGTAGTAGAGATGACCATATTACAACGTAGTGTGTTTAGACCAGTTGAAAAATAAATTATTTTAATTGTTATAATACGTCTGTGAATTCTGAAGGAGGAACCAAGAGTCCTGAGTCCTTTATCATTCAATATTTTATTAATAATTAATTTTCATTAGAATTTAAATCTTAGAATAGATCAATGAATTTAGGAATGGGCAAGGTGGTGCTGGTCTCTTGTGAAAGGGATCAATATGCAGCATTGAGAGACATCAGACGTGATTTTTTATTCTGTTTCCTCTCAGGGAAGACATCAGGAAGCAGTATCAAGTTTTAAGTGCAACATGTTACAAAACATACAGAAGATTAAAGAGTTAGAGAACAGCAAATAAAACTATGAGCTTTAGAGAAATAAAAACTTGGTGCCACTGAAGAGAGGTTTTGTTCTTCTGAGAAAGGAACTAATGATAATTTTCCATGTGTTGGACTTTTGAAGATTTCTTGTTCTACATGTCCATTGAAGACAGAATGAGAAATAATTATCTTAATTTGTAGCAGAAGAAATCTTGTTTGGAGGCACTTTCAGTCTGAGAGCACAGCTGAGCACTAATTGACGGAGGCTGTAAAATTCTCATTGTTAAATAGACACATATTAGACAGGCCCCTGACTAGCGTAATCTCGACTTACTGTGTCCTGCCAGAGGGCAGGAGAAGGAGCCATGGGACTTGTGAAAGTCAGTTTGTCAGCTTACGATTTCCCTGTTTCATTCATTGATGTATTAAGAATTTCTGTTAATTCCCTCCAAATATTTAACATTACTAACTAAAATCAGCGTTGAATGCTTGTCCCACGTGTATCTAGTTAGCAAATGACTCAGACTGTCAGTTCATAACTAGGCAAGATTAGAACATTCTGCCATTTACCAACTATATTTAATTTAAACATGTTGCTGAGATGTTGCCATGACTCATGACCTTTCAATGGGACATTTATAAGAGTGACTAAATTGTATTGTGGAGTTGAACTGGTGCCTACTGCATTTTCCCTAAGCAAAGTGTGCAAAGTGTGCAGTGCTTTACCCTGCAGTGCTCTGACCACCTCTTCTGAAAAAAAAAGCTTACCATTATTAGAGCTCAGCTGAAGAAACATCTGGAATATTTTGTAATGTGGATAATATTTTTTTTTCATCCAAATTTACATCAATTTCTTTTGAAATTTTTTCCAACCATTCATCATACTAGAATTTGTTGCAATTTGTTTGTGTCCAGTTTTGTAAAACACAAATATTGCTAGGTCAGCTGGCTTTACAGCTGCATGCCACTTCTGGGAATTAAAAGAGTAATTAAACAAAAATTAAATTGAATTCATTTCAAGGTTAGACATGCACTTTGTTTATTTTACCCGATTAGGATATAACAGCCTGGTATATTAGCTTCAAACATGATCAAACTTCTTATACTTACCTAATTAAGACTGCAGTTTTCCACTTATATTTAACGAAGATTTATTGTGTTTATTTCAAAACAGCCATTTTTCCTATATTGAATTAAAGATGTATTATCTAATATATATTTTTCTTTTAGTCTAAAAGAAATGTATAGGTACTTCAATTGCTCGTGTAATTATTTATTAGGATGTGAATCACATGAGAGACAATGTCTTTCACTTCTAAATCCATCATTGCCTTGTCATTCAGATCTACCATTAAGATTTGTCTGCACTGTGATAGCTGCAATTTCTTGTGTGACAGGCAACCATACCAAATACTAATACAAGAAAAAAAAAATACATTTTCCTCTGGTTTCTCTAATGTATCTTACTTTTCCTCATCTTTCTGTCTGTTTTTCAGCTCTGCTGGGCAGAATATTAAAATTTACAGAATACATAATGCATTATAGATGGTAAAGCTGTGATACATCATATTCCAGTTATCCTGGTCCAGTAAGAGCAATGTCTGAAGTGCATTGCATAGGCACTGCACTGACCACGGAATCATAGAATGGCCTGGGTTGAGAAGGACTTTAAAGATCATCTAGTTTCACCCCCCCCCTGCTCTGGGCAGGGTTGCCGACCACTAGAGCAGGCTGCCCAGAGTCGCATCAAGCCTGGCCTTGAATGCCTCCAGGGATGGGGCATCCACAACCTCTCTGGGCAACCTGTGCCAGGGCCTTACTACCCTCAGAGTGAAACTTTCTCCTAATATCTAACCTAAATCTCCCCTCTTTTAGTTTTAAACCATTTCCCCTTGTCCTATCACTATCAACACATATAAACAGGTGTTTCCCCTCCTGTTTATACGCTCCCTTCAAGTACTGGAAGGCCACAATGAGGTCTCCCTGGAGCCTTCTCTTCTCCAAGCTAAACAAGCCCAGTTCCCTCAACCTTTCTTCATAGGAGAGGTGCTCCAGCCCTCTGATCATCTTAGTGACCATCCTCTGGACCCGTTCCAAGAGCTCCACATCCTTCTTGTGCTGGGGGCCCCAGGCCTGCATGCAGTATTCCAGGTGGGCTCTCACAAGAGCAGAGTAGAGGGGAACAATCACCTCCCTCTCCCTGCTGGCCACCCCATTTTTAATGCAGTCCAGGACATAGTTGGCCTTCCAGGCTGCAAGCACGCACTGCTGGCTCATGTCTATCAGGACCCCCAAGTCCTTCTCCACAGGGCTGCTCTCAAGTTCTTCTTCTCCCAATTTATATAAATACTTGGGATTGCCCCAGCCCAAGTGCAACAGCTCTCAAAATGATTGTTAGTGTGAAAATCAGCCTGTGAAGGAGCTTTCATGCAAGCAGAAGACACAGCAAGACCAAATTAATTTGTATGGTATCCCTAGCATGAAACTAAACCTCTGTGAGACTTACGAAAGTTAGTGCTGAATTATTTGGTGTGGCCACAATGTACTGTGCTTACAAAGTTTTAAAAGGCCAAAGGATACTAATTTTCTAAATGCTTTTACCATGTAAATGTAGCAGACCTAGAAGGCATAAACAAATAAGAAGCTAAGTCTTGTTTTGAAATGAATATTCCTGTATGCTACTGATTTTTGTCAACCTTCATTCTAATCAGTGTCTTCTCCTATTTTAACCTCTATGCAAAATGCTTTTCAATTATATTTTTATAAGCTAGAAGTTGGAGTACACTCTGCTTTTACACGCATCATAGTAGAATTAAGAGCGCTATCAATCATTACACATAAAAATAAAAACACTAGCTAACATCAAAATGGACTTTCTGTTTTTCGCACTATATTTCTATTATACAATCAAGAACATTAGTGAACTAACTCCCTTTTAGAAAACATTAAACTTTGAGCTTTGCTGGAGTAAAAAAAAAAAAAAACATATATGATAGGTAGTAAGTCAGCTGTTATATTCACAATATGTCTTTTGATCATTTAGTAAAAGTAAATGCAGAAATACTTTGAACTCCTTTTATCTTCCTTTATTCTGCATAATATATATATATATTAAATTGAAGATTACTAAAATGAAAATTTACAGTGACACCATAACTCCTAGTAAAGCATCTGCCAGCTTCCTCAAGGAAATAATATTAATAATAATAAAAATCTAAAATTGAAAGTTTTAAAATATTTGAAATCCCTTTCTTATTTGTAGGGGACAGGAAAAGTCAGAGCAACACTACAACACTATTTCAGCTGGAAAGGTCTCTTCATTTTCAATCTCAATTTCAATGGCAACATATTTGTATGAGTAAATGTCTTGTTTATGTTGAAGGAATTTTGCTTGTATTTAATTTAAGCAAAATGTATAATTGTGACTCCCCTTTTGTAGAAAAGGAAAATCTGTAATAGTGACAAGATGAAGGTGTCCTAAAGTCCATTGTGTGAAAATATTTCCATTGTCTTCAGGGAGCATTTAATTCAACTTTTAGGGTTGTCTAAGTCCAACACTCTCTGACCTGGTTCCTTTAGACATCCCATACGTAGAGGGTATAATATATCAAATCAAATGTACTTACTTGAATGTATTGCATGTTACACAGGATTTATGATTTATCAGAGTAATATAAAAGATGATGAAAACACAGTAGACGTGTAAGCTACATTTAACAAAATATAGCAATTGCAATACACAGTTCAGTCACAACACCAATGTGGTTCCCATTACCTGTCTCTATAATATGCTCACCATCATGATAATGGGCATCCCCAGTCTCCAGAATATAATACATCAGTTAAAGCCAACTCATGCCCATAGATCTCTGAAATTCTTCCAGTAGTTTTTTGTTCTTTATGCTCTGTGTTGGTCTGAGCCACATATATACTCCCATGCTGGTCCAGCTAACTCATGGGGGCATTGACACTTTTTTAATGAACTCAGAGTGAAACATTTAAACTATGGATTGATCCATTCAACTACTGACAGTTGTTCATCTAAAATAACTGAGATAAAGTCAGCTTCTTTGGGACGGCTCAGGTCAGTGACACCCTGCATTATTCTCTGAGCTTCAGGAGCCCATTGCCTTTGCTCATCTGCACTGGGACTTCTAATGTAAATGTTCATTCAGTGAGTCACAAGTGCATAACATACCACAGAACAATAAATTGTATTTGCAGTGCTTATGTATGCACAGAAACACAGCTATTGAATATTATCTTGTATAAATAATTAAATAAATAAATAGGTGTTTGTGAAAAAGGTTTCTACAAAGTGAAACTAAAAAGAATGAAGTTCAGGACAGGAAGTAGATTCTCTGTGACCACAGAGGATCCAATGTTTAGTCAAAGAAGCACCATGAATCTGCTACTTGGAATGTTTTTTGTTAGGTGTTCTGTTTTCTGACATATGCAGGTCAGAGTTTGCTTCTTATCAAGCTGCTACAATTTCTTTGGTTTCAGTGGAAGACTACTAATTTGCCACCTCATTTCAAGCTCCTCTTCAGGCAAGCACTTTAATCAAATGTTCTGCTAAGAATATGCTTAACAGAAAGAATATGTTTGCATTGTCTCAGTCAGAAAAGCTGTATGAGTTGCATTGAGAGTTCAAAATCTGTAGGTATGTCCCTGATAGTAGTAGATAGTAACTCCTTTTAATTCACTACAACAAACTGATTGAAGCAATTAGCCCATTACTTCACACCAAGCTCAATTAGGATCAACTAACTTTTTATATTATATTTTATATACATTAAAACAAAATACAGAGAGAGTTTGTGGCTGAAATGTCTACAGTTCACCACACGTACAAACATTTGATGCTGAAGAAAGCTTCAGAATTTTCCAAAAAGTTTTACATGCTTGCCCCACCCCTGGAAGTGTTCAAGGTCAGAGTGGATGGGGCTTTGGGCAGCCGGGTCTGGTGTGTGGCATCCCTGCCCATGGCAGGAGGGTTGAAACTAGATGATCTTTAAGTTCCCTTCCAACCCAAGCTCATATGACTCTGTGCTACGATTCTATAATAAAGCAGTCCTTTTCTACTTACCTGGAAAGATTTGAAGTCACAGTTAAACAACTATTTATTATTGTGTTACTTACACTCCAGGCTGTGCCAAGGTTTTCTTCAAGACTTTCTCTTTAGTGTTTATATCTTCAAGATAAAGCCAATTGAAAATTTCTTTGAAACACCACAGATCTAATGGGTGGCATGTTTGAAGGAATGACATAAATTTAGTGAGGACTCTCTTCTGCTTATAAAAATAAACAATGACAAAGATCTGAAGGAAAACTGTGTAAAGATATTAGAAAAAAATGCACTCATGGAAAGTTAATGGGCTTACACTCCATCTCAACTATTTCATCACCATAATAATGTGGATTGCATCCTAATCAGATGTTGCTAACCTTCTGCTGTTTTTTGTTTGTTTGTTTGTTTGTTTGTTTTCCAGAATATCCTCAAGCTCTTTTCCCAGCAACTATTCCTTCAAGTACAGTATACCAATCTTTGCTATTTAGTAACCTATCAATAATATGTGAGAGAGCTAGCTCATAATTTTGAAATTTCTGCTATTGCTTTTTTTTCTTTGCCTCATCATCATTTTCTCTTTAAAAATAAAATAAATACTAATAATAATAATAATTAAAAAAATAAAAGTTCTCAACTGAAAACCACAATGAGTTAAGTCTGTTTGGTTTGGAACCTGTTAATGCATGACTATTCTCATCAGAAATTGTGAAATATGTTTCTATAAAATTATTTTTTATTAGATAAGGCAGTGACTTTGAAATATGGATTTTGTTCTGCAACCTCTGCACAGAATGGCTTTGGCACACCTGGTGAACAGGCTGCTCTTTGGCATAAACCATGTAATCTTTGTCTTCCCTTCTGAAACTTGGAATGTGATAGTACTTCCTGCAATTGCCTTTCTTAAAATTATTAGATTCAATGACCCTCTTATTGGAGTCTGCTACTCAGAGAATCTTTGTATAGAAGAAGCAACAGCAATAACAGCTTTATTGATAATACTATGCTATGCAGAACACCTGGTTTATATCTACCATTTCCAAAGTGGGAAAATCAAAAGGGTTTTTTTTGTTGCTGTTTAAAAAGCAATCATCTGCTTCAAAGGTGACTTCATGGAATAATGTGTACACAAACAAAGACCTTAGAAACCATTAACTGACTTTACTGAATTAAGCCAGTAGTTTATTGCAACGCCCATGCTTTTATTATTTAATTTATCCACAGGAATATGGGGAAAGGAAGCAAGGGAAAAGGAACTGAGGAAAGAAGAGGAGTCGCAGATGAGGGAATAGTTCTTTCAGATGACTCCCCAGTCATCATAACGGAAGCTAATATCAGCTGCTCTAATACACAGAACCTCTGGAAAAAGGGGCAATAAAAAGAGTGTGGACTGTTATTTTACATGTTTCTCCATTAATCTTGTTGGATACTAAACTGACTGTTTTGCCTAATTTGCAGCATTTCATACAGAATATCAATTTTTAGCAAAAAATCCAAGAAATTCTGAAGAAGCAAGATGGAAGTTCTGCTTGAAACAACACCCCTTTACCACTCCATAATTCAATGGCTCTACTATAGAGGTAGCAAACCAGGCTTCAAAACTCCACCTTGCTTTAATGGCACAGGGATGGAAATGCATCTCAGGTGAATGACCAAGTCAAACTGGTAACTTCCACATAATGCTGTACTCAAATATGATTTCCTTCTTTTCTGCAGACAACATGGATTATAATGCTGTAAATCCCATAGTATTTTCCTGGAGAAGTTGGCAGCCCGTGGCAGCCCGTGGTTTGGACAGGTACACTCTTTGCTGGGTTAAAAACTGGCTGGACAGCTGGGCCCGGAGTGTGGTGGTGAATGGAGTGAAATCCAGCTGGCGACCAGTCACCAGTAGTGTTCCTCACTGATCTGTGTTGAGGCCCATCCTCTTTAATACCTTTCCTGATGATTTAGATAAGGGAATTGAGTGCACCCTCAGTAAGTTTGCAGACGACACCAAGTTAGGGAGAAGTGTCAATCTGGTGGAGGGTAGGAAGGCCCTGCAGAGGGACATGAACAGGTTGGATTGATTGGCTGAGGCCAATGGGGTGAGGTTCAACATGGCTAAGTGATAGGTCCTGCACTTTGGACACAACAACTCCAAGCAGTTCTACAGGCTTGGTGCACAGTGGCTCGAAAGCTGTGCAGAGGAACAGGATCTGAGGTAGCTGATGGATGCTTGCCTGGGCATGAGCTGGCGGTGTGTCCAGGTGGTCAAGAAGGCCAATGGCATTCTGATTTGTATCAGGAACAGTATAGCCAGCAGGACCAGGGAGGTGATCATTCCCCTGTATTCTGCTCTGGTGAGGCTGCACCTCAAGTACTGTGTTCAGTTTTGGGCCCCTCAGTATAAGAAAGACATCGAGGCCCTGGAGGGTGTCCAGAGAAGGGCTACGAAGCTGGTGAAGGGTCTGGAACACAAGTCTTATGAGAAGCGCCTGAGGCAACTGGGGTTGTTTAGTCTGGAGAAGAGGAGGCTCAGGGCAGACCTTATCGCTCTCTACAGCTACCTGAAAGGAAGGTGTGGGGAGCTGGGGGTCAGCCTCTTCTCACAGATAACTAGTGGTAGGACTGGAGGGAACGGCCTCAAGTTGCACAGAGAGAGGTTCAGGTTAGAAATTAGGAGACCTTTCTTCTCACAGAGTAATCAGGCATTGGCACGGGTTGCCCAGGGAAGTGGTGGTATCACCGTTCCTGGGGGTGTTTAAGGAAAGGTTGGATGTGGTGCTTAGGGACATGGTTTAGTGGGTGATATTGGTGGTAGGGGGACAGTTGGACTAGATGATGTAGGAGGTATTTTCCAACCTTAATGATTCTATGATTCTATGAAATTTTTATGAAATGATCATTTCCTGATAACTACTAATCTTAGACATTAAGTCTGTAAAAAAGGATTTTTTTAATTATTTTTTATTTTTTTAAGTCATGAAGTCTTAAGCCTGACCTTAAGAGCAACTCTCCGTGTGTCTTGGTTTAGATATGGATTTAGATACGGATTTAATGTAGGAAAATATGCAGTTATCATAGTGCTTTTATAAATGTCAGTAGAGGAATAATTTGTATAATAATTCCTCAGAATGATTCTTGGGAAATAAGGAGATAGATTCAGGATAAGTACCAAAACAAGCAGTAAAGCTACAGAAGGCTTAAAGTCACCATTCTTTAAAAGCTTATAATAATAAGAAGAAAAGGGGTGGTAATTACCAATTAAAACCTTAAGTACTTGACATTGACTCTTATATGTCTTACTACTCCCTAACCCCCACCTCCACCCCAGCATTAATAAGTCTGGAATGTTCATTGAAAACAGTTAAAATATTTTTTGTAAGTACTACAAGAAGCCCTAACTTTAAATGGAAATCATAACTTACACTTTGGTTTGAACCAAAGTCCAACAAGTAAAAACAAAAACTTAAAATTAATACCTTTCCCCACTCTCGCAACTTAATAAGACACATAGATCTAAGGTTCTGGAATAAATTTATACTTGTCTTATTGAACCTTGAATCCCTGTTTTTGACTAGGTTCTTGAAGCCTTAAAAGCAGTGAATTTTTGTTTGTTTGGGTGGGTGGGTGGGTTTTGTTTTTTTGTTTGTTTGTTTTTCCAGTTTTATGCTGAGGAGCCAATAGCATTTTACAATGACATTTAAACAAAATCTATGTTTTAATGTAGGAAGATAGAAATCGACAAGATCTGCTAAGAAAAGTATTGGTCCTCTAGTGTACTGTTACAGGAACTATGTTACCCATCATTTTTGTATATTACTCAAACTTCCATGAGGTTTAGATTTTGTTTCCTAATAACACAGTAAATACTGTATTACTATTGTTAGCAAAAGGCTGCAGGCATTACACTAATTTTGCCTTATAATAATTTTCAAGGCATTGAGTAGAGAGCCTATTTGACTTTTTATGAACATGTTATGAGAATTTACTGTGGGAACCAAAGAACGGGAATTTAGTAACTGGTGTCTCTTGTTGTAATATAGAGTTTAATTCTTAAAAGACTTGCAGATAAGGACAGAGGCTGAGAAGAAATGCCCCAGAGCTATGAAAATTCCATGATGATCAGTTGGTGGTGACTGAAGATCTAGAACCTTGTGAACTGGGAAAAACTTCCTTAAGTATAAAAAAAGGGAGAAGCAGTGAGGGAGAGAAAGATTGGGGGGCAACTAAGCCAAATAGAAGCTAAGCAATGGAATAAGGCAACTGGTGCAGCCTGGGCATGTATCGCCCTCCATCAACATGGGCAGCGTAATCCAGTGAGTGAACTACATCTTAGCCAAAGGTAAAGAACTGAATGAAAACTTGAACAATTTTGTAAGAAAGTAAGGACTTGGTACACAGGGGGAAAGGTTATTGTCACTAAGTGATGGGGTGGTAGAAGCTACAAGTTTGCTGCCAGCACAAGAATCCCAGTTCCTTCCAGCTGAACTCTGATTCTCAAATAGCCTTTTGACCTGCCAGCCAGTTGTCCAGGACTGCATAAGGCAGTATGAATCTGTGTGTCTGAGGGTATGTTTTCTCTAAAAAATCTGTACATTTTTTCCTCTCGAACACTAACTTCTCAATAAATAAAGTTTTATGTGTAAGACAAATAAGCCTTAGTGCATGCAAATTCAATTTGGCTAGCTACTACTTTAGTTAACAACTTGAAGAGATGCAAGGTACCACTGATTGCTTTTCTGTTTGCAGGAAAGTGAGAAAATAATGTGGAAAACACTTGCAATGTGTACAAAGTACTCTTGTACATTTTAAGGCTCAGTGAAGCAGAAAAAGTGCTTCTTACTGTTTTTTGAAGCCTAGATTATCCAATCAGACAGCAACTCATGCTTAGTCATTTAGACAATTGGACAGTACCGCATCATTTAGATGGTCATTAATAAGAGTCATTATAAGAATTTATGTAATCAATTACATAATGCTTCCATAGACAAAGAGATGTATAGGTAGACAAGTGGTGAATATCAACTGTTAATGAAAAAATGTGATAATCATGATGTGGTTTAGATAATTATTTGACTTAAAATAAATAAATAAATAAATCACAGTTGCACTAGTTTTGGTTGTATCCCCCAAAGGTAAATCTGGGATTTAGATATAGATATAAAAGGAGGTACTCAATTTCAACTAGAGATTTTGAAACATGGGCTTTGTACTGAGAGAAAAAGCAAATTTTAGGGAAAGACCTTCCTTAGGTATAAGTAAATGTTGACTGAAATGCAACAATTTCACTTAAGACAGATTATTGCAACTGGGTTGTTTAAAGACTGCAAAAGAGGAATCTAGTCGAAACTGTATGGAGACAAACAAAAGATGTTATCCAAATTTACCAAGTGTGTCTTACAGTACAACTAGAAAGCATAGAAGACTCAAACAAAAAAAAAAAAAAAAGTGGGGGGGGTGGGGACAGTAAGGCCTTCCTTAGGAAGTCTGTGTGCTTTTTTTCTTTTTTAGTGAACTCTCCCATCTGGCAGAGATGTAACAAAAGATGAACCAAGGCCTTATACATACATAAAAGTGATTTTCTTTAGGATACAACTCTCACACTTGGCCACAATAAGAGATTCAAATTTAAAGGACAGTTTGAAGTGAAAAAATAGAATTGCTGAATGACATTAATGAAAGCAATAACAATAAACGCAATTGAGTTTTGGTTTTGTGGCAATTCAAACAAAGGAATAATAAGGTGAATAGTGAAGGAATAATAAGGTGGCATTAATCAAAGAGAAAAGAATAAAGATTGATTTCAAAGAGAAAATCCCCATTAATTGTTTGAATTTTATACTAATTTATATTTTACTATGGCATGAAATATTCTAAACAAGCCCTGTATAATTTATTAAATCACAAAACTGTGTCTATGACTTGTTTCTGAAAGACATATTGTATGAGTCACTGTAAAGTGGACTAGACATTGGTTGTTAAAAATAATCTGGCTTTGGCAGAGAGATTATTTAGATACCCACACAAGTTTTATTTATCTCTATTTACTATGATTCAGTGATGGGTAAGGCAAAGTTGCAAAATTTCGTGATGCATTTGGGACTAAAACCAAGGCTTTTCACAGTGCAATGCATTTCTTGATTCATATTTTAATAACTTATTCTAGTCTGCTTAGGAAATACTTGCTGACATTTCTCATTTAGTTGAAATGTTGCTATCTTCTTCTACACATGCATGACATTTCTGTAGATCCAATCATATCATGTCAAATTTTCAAACTTTGTTAAGTAATCTTTAATTGTACAATTCTCTTTGTATTCCTATTACCTCTTTTGGAAAAGACAAGGGTTTTTATTGTGCACCCAGGAAAGCAAACACCAGTTTGTTTAATAAGTCCTAAGTTGTTTTCCTAGATGTTTATGTATTTTGCATACTATTTGCTTTCTGTAGAATCCAAAATTAAAAATAAATAAATAAATAAATAAATCTGGATTAAATTAGCTTTCAGTATGAATAAAAGAGCTATGCTTTTTTGTTTGTTTGTTTGTTTATTTGTTTTACTTTTTCTTTTCCGCTCCCCCATATACATTCATTAAATTACATTATATACATACATATATATATATACCTTAATTAAATTACCTGGTGATACCTGTATGTTGTTATGACACTTTGATTTTCCTTTTATATATTTTGATGTGCCATTCATCAAAAACATAAAGCAGAAACCCAGCACACAGCACAAAGTCTCTGGTGCGAGGTATCAAAATATTCTGGAAGATAATGTCAGCTATTGAAGAAGCAAGAAATGTTCCAGTGCTGTGGAGTTCAGCGATGATTATGAATGGGTTTAAAAATGTCAGCTTCTGCTCCATTAATGAGGATCACTGTGGTTGGAACTGTCAGATATAGTAGCACTCCTTTCCTTGTTCTTTTATTAACTTATATCCTAAACCTGACACCCTGACACTTTGTTTATTTAAGTACTGCAGGCTCCAGTTGCAGTGTGTCTTTCTTAGATCTCCTGAAACTGCACTTTGTATACAAGAGCTGAAATTCATGCAACTGAAGTTGACTTAAAAGCGACCTATTAGGATGCTTCTCCTGATAGTTGATGTTTCAACAGCCACAAGCAGCAGGCAAACAAAACAAAACAACAAAAAAAAAAATAAAAAGGGAAAACTAAACCAAACCTAGACCACTAAAGGTCTGAGATTTTCAGTCACCAGAATGTCATCATTATATAAATAATTCCGTTATTTAAACACCACAATAATTTGTCCACAGTGAGTGTGAAATTGTGATAGTCTTAAACATCATGGTTTTCTATATTAAATACAGTGACTGGTTGTCCACACTGCTTGTGTTGAAAACCAATCTGGCAGCCTCAAATGCTAAATTTTTAAAGTAATTTGCTGTTCTCTTGACTTCAGATGCAATAGCAGCTGCAAGAACTAAGTTATGAATATGTAATATGCATCTAAAAATAAATATAACTGAAAATATTGTTGGGTGAGTATCTTTATTCTTCTTCAAGGGATAAAAAATAATAAATCTCCATATCACATTTCAGAGTTAAGATCAGTGTAAGAACAGTTATTGTCATGTCACTTTTTTCTTTTTTTTTTTTTAATTCTTTTTTTCTTTTTTGAGTATTCAGAAGGTTATTGCCATTCTGACAATAAGCAAACTGAAAGGCCAACTGCATTCTGGGCTGCATAAAAAGAAGAGTGGACTGCAGGTTGAGAGAGGTGATTGTTCCCCTCTGCTCTACCCTTGTAAGCCCCCATTTGGAGTGCTGCGTCTAGGTCTGGGGCTCCCAGCACAAGAAGGATGTGGACCTGTTAGAGTAGGTCCAGAGGAGGGCCACAAAGATGATCAACGGAGAACCATAGGAGAACCTCTCCTGTGAAGAAAGGTTGAGAAAGCTGGGGCTGTGCAGCCTACAGGAGGCTTCAGGGTGACTTTATTGCAGCTTTTCAATACTTGAAGGAGGCTTACAAAAAAGATGCTCGAACAGAAAATGACAGGATAAGTAAGTATGGTTTTAAACTAAAAGACGGGAGATTAAGATTGGATATTAGGAGGAAATTCTTAACTCAGAATGTGGTGAGGCACTGGAGAATGTTGCCCATAGAACTTATATATGCCCCATCCCTGGAGGTGTTTAAAACCAGGTTGGACAAGGCCCTGGGCAACCTGATCTAGTGGAAGGTGGCCCTACCATGGAAACGTCTTACTTGGATATATATTTGATAAAAATATGCTGAAGGACTCTGCTCTAAAGACATTGTTTTCTGACTACTTCTTAATGAGAGTTCCAAGATTACACCCAATGAGGGGTTATGATGATTTCTTTAAATAAGAACAGGTGTTCTCTGGAAAGTGAAAAAAAATTTTTTGCTTTGTTTTGATTTATTTTGTTTTGCTTTACAATGCCAGAAAATGGTCAGATGACAGCAGCTTTCACTGGGTTGTGACTTGAGCCATTACTTCCATCTGACAGTATCAACCATTCATCTTAACTTGAAGGCTGAACTGCAGTTTCCAGTAGGAAGTCCATTTACTACACACCCCATAAGGAAGTCCACAGAATTGATATTCTTATCAGGATCTTGTAATAATGAATCACCAATCTAAAAAGAGAAGAGAAGACGTTAGAAGGGCAAGTATCATATTTGTTTTCAATAGCTAATCAATACTTTTCAAATCAAAGCTTTTCAATACCTAATAATAGCTTTAGACTTTTCAGTTTTTAGTAGATTTAGTAAATTTTTAGTAGATTTAGTAAAGTATACTTAGATTTTTAGTAGATTTAGTAAATTACCGATTACATGAACTGAAAGAACTAATAAAGCTATTTCCCATTCTTTCATTCATTTCTAGTCTGGAAAAATAAACTTTTCTGGGTCAGAGATAAAAAATGTTAATTGACGAAGGCACTGGCCAGGTATGAACATGTCAAAATAGAACAAAAGATATTTTAAAAGATAGCTGCTTTTTTTTTCCTTTAATTAACACAACCTATTATCCTTCCTTTTACTTTGCTTATTGTCCGGTTTGCCTAGTGACAATTCTGATATTTTTAGTTGTAATTGTTGACATTCATCACAGTACATTTACATATGATATTCAAAGTATTCTTCCCTGCTATCCAGAATATTCCTTCTTGAATATTCTCTATTACAGAATTACTCTTTCCCCCATGCTTTGCCCATATTCAACTTACTGATAACTGACGATCATACCACATTTTTTTGCCCTTTGCAACTGAAACATAGACACTTAACAACTCAGTGTGAAGTCTGTCCTCTATGCAAAAAAAAAAAATAACAATAATAATAATAATCCCTTAATTCACTTGTCCCTTACTTTACAGGATTTTATCCTCCCTTCCAAACTTTATAAACCATGGTTGCCAGGTTCTACAAAGTCATTAACATTGTGTTTATGATACACCTCCATCATGCCGTCTCATGTTGAGAAAGCAGGAAGTGTGGCTGAAAGAGGACTTTGTCTGATGTACAGTTCTGAACTACTGAAATAGCCCAAGGATGCTGAAGACTACTAAATATTAGGTAGACATCCCTTAAGGGTCAATCCTTTGACAGCACACAACTCTCCAGTCTGTTTTTCAAGAGGCTGCATTGAGATCAGAGCATCCCGCTAAAGATTTCGGAGAATATCCGATGCAAACTTCAAGGATTTGAAATCTAGGTGAAAAATAAGTGAACAAAGCCACAGGATGAAAAAACATGTTGACAGAGAATCATCTTTTAATAACGTTTCTCTCTTCTGAGTAAAAAGGAGCTGATTTAAGGACAAAAGGTCTGGCAGAGAGGGTGTTTTAAAACATTTGCTGTCTGGTTCTTCAAAGTGGCAAACAACAAGAGCTTGCTACATTTAGCTGGCACTTTTTCTGAAATCAGTAATGGTAGAGCTTTCACTTGCTTAACACCTTGAAAAAATCCAGCTACATATCTCTAAATCTCTAAATCTGGCTGTACATCACTAATTGGGATTTGAACATTCAAATTTTAAAAAGGCCATGAAATTCCTTGCCTCAGTTAGCTGCTCTTAGGTGTGACTGCTGTAACTGAACTCCATACAAAGACAGGAATAATAAAAGGTTTAACTAATTTCCATTTTATTTTTTTAGATGCTATGGATGAAATCTTTACTGCTAATAGGAGTCTGAGCCTTTGTTTAGGAAGCTAGCTGGCAGGAAACATTCAGATCAGTTCATTTCACATTATCTTTATTAATAGCTTCTTCTTACTTCAGTAGAGCATCATTATTTATCTTTGTCAAGGACCATGACATACAGCTAGTCTCCTAGGCACCAAATGGCTAAGCTAAAGGCCAAAGGTTCATCTCTGGAGGGAGTGGAAAGTCAACATGAGTGATGCAGATGGCTCACTTATGGCCCTAATTATCTTTTGTAAAAGGTATCACTGAAGGCAAGATGGAAACTAAAGCAAGGAGAATTTAAGTAGAATCTTATATTTGTCTTCTTTTTAAAAAACAAGTGACTTTTTTGCATACCTCTGGGCCACTAACAACAACAACAGTAATAACAGTAAAAAGTGGGCTAGATATAGCACATTCTGTTTCTAGGTTCACTTTCATTCAGATGGGTCTGTGTCTAGGTTATTTTAGACAGTGTCTCTAGCAATGGCAGAAAACAAGAATAAAGCACAGAACTGTCTGTGTCTTCTGAACTGCCATGGGGCGTTAATTACAGCTTAAGGCTGTACTTTATTACTTCTGGGTTCCCTTTAGCAACTGCTATTAAATGGATACGAATGGATTAAGGTTTTAGTAGAACAAGTTACAAACCTTTTTAAATCAACTACAGCACTTAATAATGGATCTGGTCCCTGAGACCGAGTTCCATAGATAGGTCCTAACTCTTATATGTTAGAAAGTATTTGAAAATAGTGTTGATGGATTTATTCTTTGTTGTATGACTGTCAAGTTTTATTTTTTTTGGACAGGAGACAGCTGTTCAGTCTGTAGTAAACACCTCCTAGTGTCAGTGTTATTGTATAATCATTGGATGTGTACTGTGTTGCAAAGATACTGATCATCATGTTCTATAATTTGAACTAGCTGAGTTTTATATCTCTGCAGGATGCAAAGTATGCTCTCATTTCTGCGAAATTTTGTACTAATTGGGGTGTTAAATAGTGCCTTCTTTGATACTAATTTGCAAAATGATTTACTTCATATGGAAAATCTCCATTGTTGGTTTTAGAGTTACTATGAACTACTGAGAAGGGGTCTCCACACATAATACATTCTACTAAAATATTATTGACAATGGAATCTGAATGGAATAATTTGAACAAAGCATCACTATTAGAAGACATATAACTGAATTATTGGATTGTTTTCTCTAGGAAGGGCTGATTAGAATGTGCAAGTCACTTCTCTAAAATAACTATATTCCTCAAACTAATATCTCTGCAGAGACCTGGCATCTCATGCAGAGCTTGTTTGGGAATCTCTCATATTAGTACATTGCACTATGTCCAAAAAACCCCACCAGTTCTAAAGACCATAATGGACCATATTCTCATTTATATTGTTGTTTCTTAAGAATCAACTAACCTAGAAAAAAATAAAATTATATATATATATATAAAAAAAAAAACAAAAAAGAGGTCATAAAATCTAGATCTATGACTAAAAGAATGCCAAAGAGTAAGTTAGTAAATTCAAGATCTGATTGTCTATTCTCCTTTATCGTCTTGCTCTCTGGCTCTTTGTTTCGGAGTTTTTCAGCTCTCTGTGACAAATCAGCTGTACAGGAGGCTAATCCAAAGCAATGAAGATGCAAACAAATGCTTGTCCCTTGGTCTAAGAGCTGGGATTGAAACCTATCTGTTTTCTCATCAGTAACATCCACATTGTTTCTAATGGGTTCTGCTTGCATTTGGGTCCCTAATCATTCAAACGGTGGGAAATTGTCTACAGATGCAAAGGGAGGGCACAAGTTTATTGGCAGTCTTTTAAGAAGGATATGGTGAGTCCCTGGTAACTCACCTGTGTCTCTATATTGCATGTAAATTGATGAGAGTTAAGATCTTTTCCTTTTATTATGTTTTATCCTGTTACTATTTTCTTTCATTTAAATCAGAAAGTAATTTAGACAGAAAACATATGGTTTCTTTTACTACATGGAGACATATACCATCTGGGAACCTCTCAGAACAGGTTCTTAGAAATTACCTTACATTCATAATTTTGGTAATAAACCAAATTCATTGACTCTGGTGGATAACTAGCAGTAATGTAACTTAATGTTGTCTTCTAGTTAAAATTCCAGTTAAGTCTTATTATGGTTTTGCCACTTAAGCAGTTAAGTAAGTTATATTGTTTGTATGTTCTCCTGTGCACTGTGCCATATTTTTGCTTACATGCTTATTTGATTTTTCTCAAGCTTTTTAAGCATTATCTCTTAAGGGTTTTCATTTTTTTTATTATTGTTTTATTTTTTTAATTAAATTTGCAGATACCTGAAATAGAATTCCGTTTAATATTAAATGCTTACATTTAGGTATTCACATGTAGGTATCTTCATGTGAAACAAATATCTAAACTCTTAACCTAGTAAATGGAGATTTGGTCAATACAATCAATAGAGCCTAGGCAATGACTTGTGCATAAACTGAAATACTGGAAATTCTATTTAAAGAAAAGACTGAAATAGGTTGCCCAGTGAGGTTGTGGAGCGTCCACCTTACAGTTATTTAAAATCCAACTGCAGATGGTCCTGAGCAGCCTACGCTAGGTGATCCTTTTCTGCACAGGGGGTTGGACTAGCTGGCCTCCGGTCATCCTTCCCCATCTCAGCTGTTATGTGGTTTTGTGATTCTGTGAGTAACCTTGCCAGCTGGCATCAGTCTCCTCTTGACCTGTTGTTGGATTCATGGGGGCAGAGAGGAGGCAGGAACTGGGAGAATGAAACAGGTGCCCTGTCTTACAGGAATTTATATGGGAATATTAAGTTTTTTCTGCCACTAACGCATTTTATCTGATGATTCTTTAAAGTAACATATTTCATGGAGTGGGACCAATATGAAGCCACACAAGGACCTTACATTCCAGTCCTGAACCATTAAGTGACCATCTGTTCACTTATCATGGCACCATCCCAAACTCAGGGGCTGTGTTCACTTTCTGATGTAGTTGAACATGATGAGAATTCAGACACTGAATGTCTCTATCTTATTAAATATGCATGCTTACATTTGAGGAACACCTGGAAAACAAAGGACTAGGGAGAAGGGTGCAAGTCCTATGAATGATATAGTATATAGGCCATAAATAGTACGGTTCTTCTTTAAAATAAATGTAGAAATGTTCTTGGCAGTAAGCAATGCAATTATTTCAGCTGAATTTTTGTTAATGGTAGGACCAAAGGGTAGAAGCATAGAGATAATTTTGTTCTAGGAAGGAAGAAAAATGACCATGATTGAAGCTGGAATTAAGGTAACAACTGGAAAAGAAGAGGTTCAGGCCTCTTTCAGGGACGGGTAAAAACTAATCTCATAATTATCTAAGGAATTTCAGTAGTCCTAATCTATCAATTGATTGAGGTGCTTTTTTTTTTTTTTTTTTTTTCCCCTCTATATTTGGATATCATAGAATCATAGAATGGTTTGGCTTGGAAGGAACATTAAAAATCATCTGATTCCAATCCCACTGCCATGGGCAGATATACCTTCCACTAAATCAGGTTGTTCACAGCCCCATACAACATGGCCTTGAACACTTGCAGGGACGGGGCTTCCACAACTTCTCTGGGCAGCCTATTCCAGTGCCTCACCACCCCCCAAGTAAAGAATTTCTTCTGAATATCTAACCTAAATCTATCTTCATTTAGTTTTAAACCATTACTCCTTGTCCTATCACTACACTCCCTTATGAAGTGTGCCTCCCTAGGTTTTCTGTAGGCCCCCTTTAGGTATTGGAAGATTATATTTTGTGTTGTTATGCATGGAATTGGTTGTGGGTGAGGGTTAAAGTATTTAACTTGTGGCAATCTGTAGCTTTGATCTGCATCAGAAGCAGCAGCTCTGCACTGAATGGTCTCAGACTTCAGTATTGCTTAAGAAAATATACATTTAACATGAAACAAAAATGGACAGACTTTTGTAGAGACTGACATTTCTTAGAGAAATATCTAGCAGCTTCTGGAAGAAGTGTGGAAGTGCAGAGAATGCAGTTAATCACCCTGCCTCTTTCACTGTTAGATTCTACAGCAACAATGGAACCAAAGCAACTCTCTTATTTGAGTCTTGAACACCGCCAGTGCCAATATCTCAAATGTGGAGAAAGCTGTGTCCTTTTGCAGTCTACTTTTGGAAGCTGAACAGACTGAAATCACCACAGAGAACAGCACTCTTGCTTGTTTCTTAAAGGAAAGAAGTCTGAAGTTAAGTCTGTAAAAGAGATCCCTGATTGGAATGTCCAATCTGTTGTGAAACAGGGGGAGGGAGGGAGGGAGAGAGAGAGAGGAGAGAGAGAGAGGGATGTTTCAGGGTGCATCTATGTCAGAATTTTTGGTCAGACCAGTAGAGTGGTTTTGAAGCAAGTCACCTGATGGTGTATATTCATAATATTTGGGTTTGTCTTTTATTGATTTTAGAGCTAATTAGATTTATTTCTGATACGACTAACCTCGAATACTCACTCCATAATTACTCCTACCTCCACCAACTATTTAGTGCATAGCCAGGAACTAATCTGAAATAAAACTTCTGACTCAAGTAAGGAATCAGTATTGATTCCTTAGAAAGTTTTTGAACCACTGAATGCTCCTACTGCAATATAGTACTTAATAGTGTAGACATTGTCCCTTCTAAAAAGGGACTTCATTGTGTCACCGTCTCATTACCACCTACACAATAATCTGCCATATGGAGTTATGTTCATGACAGCTGGAGTGCCACTTGACAGTTGTGGGTTGTTTTTTCTTTTTCTAGGAAAATGATGGTTGCCAGTAAGGCTCTGAGAAAGGGAAATAAAGGTATATTTAGAAGAGAAAGTTAACAAACATGACTAGACAAGCTTTTAAGTTACAAGTCATAAAATCTTAGGTATGATTAATCAGAACAGGTTGTCATTAGTATAAAAATTCCATTACTTCCAGTATAAAAAGGACTAGAGGAATTAACAACTTCATGAACATTGAAAATTAATTTTTTTGAAAATAAATTTTTTGGCCACCTGGACTGTAATGGAATTCATGACACTTTTTTTTTTTCTTTTTCCTTTCTGTATTTAAAGTCATTGCTCTAGCAGGAAATAAGAAGTCATTTTTCTACAAATATAAAGTTTTGTTATTCTGATGTTTTGTATTTATGTATCACTTCAGCTCGAAGTGGGAATATGGGAAGCTTTGGAAATAAAATTTTGAAAATGTACTGGTTCTTTTAAATTAATATTTTGAATTGATACATGCCTTATTTATATGTTCATGATTGACAAAAATAACATATTCAAAGTTATTTTTCTCCAAAAAATAATTTCTATAAAGCTGAAATTTCTGATGGCAAAAACATATATACTAAGTTTTGTTTGGTATGGTTTGGCTTGGTTTGATTTAGTTTAAAACAGACTTTTTAGTTAAGGACAGTCTGTATTTTGGACTACATGAAAATATTCTTTAATTTATTCTATGGAAATAGACGAGGACAATCTTATGAAGCATGTATCTTTTTCATTTATCAGTGATAGAATATCAATAACCAAAATTTAACATGTTATTTTCAATTTTCAGGCTAAAAAGAAGCAACTTAGAATGATCTATTTCACTGTCCAGCTGTACTGTGTAACCAAACAAACATCTTCAGCACCATACCTGTGAGTTTTGGAGCAATTATTTTGATGTTCGATTGAGTAGAGGAGGCAGAGGAGGAGAGTAAGAGGAGAAGTGAGGCTGTTTTCTAGTCTGATTTGACGAGGTGGCACCAGCCAGGCTATGCCATTTTCTACTCCAACATATTTCCCTTAAATAATGATCACATTTTCACTCTTAGCTATGGCATTACATGACGGCTCAGGCACAGCTAGTTATCCACAAGAATTTCAAATCCCTTTCAGAGCTATCACTTCTTAAAACTAGTAGAAAAATAATAATATTTATAATCTTGTTCACACATCTGACTTTAAGGTTATCTGTTTTCTCTTCATTTGGTTATTTATTTATCTACCCGTACTACTACCTTTTAAACACATTTTTCTCTCAATATGCAACTTGAATTTTTGAGACTAATTTTTGACCTTTGTCTTACTTCATTTCATGGAGTATTTTCTTAGGAAATAAAATTAATGGATCAAAAGATCTGGAAACTGGGAGGAGTAGAAAAAAAGAAAGTACAAGATGTTAAAAAAAATAAATCAAAGGATGTTTAATATTATCTCAGTATTGTCATCCAGAACACGTGAAAGGGAGGTTTGTTCTTCTGGTAGGTTGTAATCTACATAGAGAGATTATGTTAAACAGAATTACTACAAATAAAAACACAAATACAAAAGATATTTAGAACATATCATCAATGCCAATGGGGGAAAGGGTGGAGGAAGAAAAGAAGAAAAAAAAAAAAAGGAAAAAGAAATCCCACAGAGAATAATTCTACAGGAAAAATGTAAGCAACTGTTACTTTAAAGATAAGCAGAATAAATGACAGGAAGAGAAACGTGGAAAAACAGTATGAGAAAAATAGTTCTACAAAAATACCAAAATCTAAAAATAAAACAGAATAAAACAGAATGTGTAACTATAATAAAATTAGTATTTGTGGGAGGCAAAAATGCACCACACATCTTTCTGTTTCGTTAGTTGGAACTTCAACTGAGCAAGATAGTGCTCAACACTGAACTGATGGAAAGGCACCTCAACCAGACAACTAGTGTGATTACTTTTGTGGTTTGCAAAAAGTTTCCTAAAAACATTTTGATATACTCTGATATACAGTATCAGAGGAAGGCAGGTTCTCATCCAGTACTTGGGGCAGTTGTGCTCTCTTGGCCAGAAATCACTATGATTCCAGCCACAAAACAGGGACTTTGAAGTATCTGTAGGTTTTTGTGCTTCAGGTTTCCCTTCTCTAATCCTTTCTTACTTATGAGGGAATCAGATGCTGTGATGACAGAAGATCATCTTTCAGAATATCATATATATCTTTATAAGATATGAATATATGTACATGAGAAAGCCAATTGGGCAAGACAGGCTATTGGTCTGGTGCAGGTAGCGTTAATTTCCTTTTCTTCTTTGTGTTCTGTATTTTGTTTAGTAATTATTGTGCTTCTGTAGACAGAAAATTTAATAAATATAAATCTAGATATGACAATCAATCTACAGGTTCAAATGCTACATTTGGAACTAAACTTGAATTTCATCTCTTTGTAACTGGTAAGACTAAAAGCCAGGGCAAAAGCTTCCATAACACACAACTTTGAAATGTGAATTTCCCTATTGTAATGCTTAGGTTAGTCATCCCTCATTGACAAGAATCCAAAAAATGTAGCTACAAAAAGAAATTCCTGTGTCTGATTTCCAGCACAGGGTTCCTCTGGATTCTCTTACAAGTAATAACATTGCCAAATTGTAAGAAAATGGAAAGGGATTAGAATAATATTTTATATAGAAAAGACACACATGAAATTCAGTGAAGCTACATAAATTTTTTAGATACCTGTTACTGAGATGTGCCTTCAGGAGTGGCACTGTGTGCAATTTTATCCGCTGATGAAATACCAAAACCAGATGAAAATCCATTTAATTCCATCTACTTTGCCACACTATATTAACATATATTAATCTATGTAATAAATAAGCCTATTTTCCTAAGACTGAGCATGATGAAAACTGTTAAAATAAACATTTATTTGAACATGAATCTAAGACTGTGCCCTAAACAAGCTATTGACTAAGGCAGATGGATAGAAACAACAAATTAAAGTATGAAATGTTGAATGAAAATGCATCATCTTTTCAAGGGGAAATAATGAGTTTCAAATTGAAGCTGGATTTTCTTTGGTTCTTTGTTTGTTTTTATCTACATATGCTAATAATGGGCATACAATTATCCATTTACAATACACTGTATTTGCCGGAAAACCTCTGAAAAAGGCTGCTCTTACAGGAAAGAAAAAGAGGAGAGAGAAAGCGAAAAAACATTTCCATCAGATTTCCAGTTTTTCTTGGCCTGTTTCTATCATTTCCCGTAAATAACATAGTAAAAAGAAATATATATATATATTATATATATATATATAATATAAAATATTATATTATATATATATATTTATATATATTTATATATATATAAATAAAATAAATAATATATATTATATATAATTATATATAATATATATATATATTATATATATATATATAAAATATATATATATTCCAAAGATAGTATCCAGAGAATTTTAAACTTCTTTCAGTAGAGTAAAACACAGAATATTTTTAATGCACTGGTGTAAATATTTGCCCCAGAAATCACACCATAAGAACTTTCAATTTTAAACGGGGTGTAGGGGTATATCAATATGTCTAAATGTGTCAACAAAACAGATGAAATTTGAATTTCTGAATAAGCTAAAAAAAAACGTAAATGATACATTAATATTCATAATAAGAAAGTCTATGTACTGAAAAATTATTTGTTCAAAACATTCAGTGACTTATTCTGAATAATGAAAAAATTGTGGAAACTGTGATGTGATTGCTAGTAATTCACACCAGGAAAACAAGAAGAAAATTCCATACATGATTCACAATGAATTCCACTATTTTTACCTTTTTGAACTGCAGATAAATAATACAACTGTGAATAAATATGGATGTGTTTCTGTGGATAAGTAGGTACTTTAAATTCACTTTCTGTTTAACTTTTACCAGATGAATCTTTTAGTCTGTGAACTTTTGCCTGTCCATGCAGAAGCTATGCTCTTGCCTGAGGTATAGTTTTTTTACTCTAGCTATTGTGGGATAGGTCTAGTTATCCCACATTGCATGTCCTAGACTTTTACTTCACCATCTCTGTGAATGTTCACATAATTTGAGTATATATGCAAATTGGATTATTACTTATTTTAGAAATTGTTTGTTATTTGAAGAGACAGTGATGCCTAGGGAGTATTAGGTCCCATCATGAAGGCATGATAAGCACAAAGAAGGAATCCATTCTATTCTCTTTTTTACAGTTGGCCAGCAAAGCTAAATTACATCTTTATTTTAACACCGCAGTAGCAATCCTTGGGTAGAGACAAGAACAGGAAATACTACTAAGTAGAAGCAAATAAATTTTAGATACTTGTCACACCTAATTAAAAATAAATACATAAAATAAAATAAAATATGTTATAAATGTCAATGAAATGCTTGTAACATGCCAAAGAGAATCCTCATAGAACTACTAATTCCTTCTAGTCTTCTGAATTCTGAACAACCTTAGTGGCCCCTTATGGGAGTCTGATATTTCTGATATACTTATTCTGATGGAAAAGGTACATGGCATCTCTGTAATACTGAAGTGACCAACACACCACAAAGTGCCAAGCAGTCAAACTGGAACAAAGTTGTAAGTTGGAGACACCCACATTTAAATATGTTTTGTAAGAACATTACACAATACCATTTTTGACTCTAATATCTTCTTGGAGGTCCCAAATAATTACTGGAAACCCAGAGTTTCTATATAATTTACAGAAACATAACTGCAAAAAGTAGTTTTCCATTCCTGAAATCAAGCTACAAACTGACCTTCTGTAGCAATGTTTTTATCTGTTATGATAATGCTATTCTGTTCTCATTACCTCTAATTAATCCTTCATTTCCTGTGCTCTCTGCTATTCTACATGTTTCTTTGTTACTTGACCTGTTAAGAGCACATTTACTTTTCACACAGAAATGCAGTCATGGGCTTTCTATCCTTCCTGCTACCATTCTACTATTCAATCAGAAATACGTACTCACACACGTTATGGTGCTGATTACAAACTGAATACCATTGAGAGATGGGGCTCTTTGGTTTCAGCTTGGCAGTCACACAGATTTGAGCTTCAGACTGAATTTGGATCTTGTCCTGCCAGATTCGAGGATAAGCAGAATTCCCTCCATCTTTGTCTTTAACATGCTGAAAAAAGTATTACCCTAATATTCACTGTTCTCTTCCTACAACTAGGGTTTCTGTGAGGTTCAAAATTACTTGAAACCATTGCACTTCTGTGCAAAGACGAACTATTAATAGTCTGAGCTTTGCTTACTATAAACCTTGAGTGGAGTGCTTTATACAGCAGGCAATTCTACATACATCTGAGAGGAAAAAGAATGAGGTATTAGAATGCTGCCTGCTTCTGAAGGATGGTGGCTCTTCATAGCTTTGTAATAGCAGAATAAGTCTCAGTGAGATGAATTAGTGGAAGTGGCATGTGACTTAAATGTCAAAGGTGAACAATGAATAGATTTATTACAAGTCATGTTTTTGCATCCATAGAACAACATATTACATTAGAACATCTATATCTGAATCTTAGCAGTCCAATAAATCAAAGAAAGTATCGGCATAGAAGGAGTGATTCATGGTATGCCATTCCAAGTTTGTCCACTGCTACGGCTACCCAGCACAATAACAACGAACTCCCCGCCAGAGAACTGTCAGGTTTATTTATATTGATACTACAATCACCTCTTGAGCTATTTGCACTTCAAACCGGGTATGTGTGTCAGTCAAGAAAAGTAAAGCAGGCTCTCACAGAACAGGCATATTTCCAGAATTACTGGAGAAAGGTGGGAGTCAGAAACAAAGTGAATAGTAGGCTGGATTTCCCAGCAAGCAAAATATCCAATGGGGAAAATCCCTCCGCAAAACCACCATGCAGTTCTTAATAACCTCTGCAGTATTACTGCTTTGGTCTGTCACCTTTGCAGACATCATGACCATTATGTCTAGGAAAACTCCAAGGGTGTATCAGCAATGCAGGAAATAATGTTAACAATGTAGTATATAGCATGTAGTATTTAGTATGTAATATTTTTTGCTCCATAAATTAGAAATAATCCAGTGTCCCATCCTGATGCCATAAGAGAGAATTATGCTAATAATTTAATAGTAAAAAATAATAACAATAATAATGCAATATAGGTATTTTTATATATTATTATTACTGTTATTGTTGTTGTTTTGTTGTTGTTGTTGTTGTTGTATTATTATTATTATCATCCCCAGAGAAAATCCACAAAGTTGATTCATAAAACTAATGAATAGTATCCAGGTTCTTTAGGTGGGTACTTTCAGCCGTTGGAGTATTTCTTCTGGGTTCCACTCTGGTATATTTCTCTGGCCTAAAGTCTTGCAAGAAAGTATCTCCTAAATGGTGATCACACCATAGGTGCTACTAAAACATAATTTCATATGAGCCAGAAGCAAATGCAATAAATACAGCGTATCTAATCAGTTATCCAGAAAATATGCACAGGGTAGGAACGACCTGAAGTAGGACAACTTTTCTCCATTCTCCACCACTAAATTTGCCCTTTTGTCCTCAGTAAGAAACAGTGTGGGAAAAATTCTTGTAACAGGCCAAACAGGGATACCCATTTAGAAAATTCTGATCAATCAAAAATTAGCACGATTCCAAATGCTTGCATATTAGTTTTGGATATTCCTTCTAATAAGATACAAATATTGCTAATTAACTAAGTAAGTTCATAAGGTGTGATTATGTTTAGTATTGGGAAAAAAAAAAAAAAAGTTTGATGGTTTTATGGCAATGATTTTCTGAAGATCTGTGGTGGTTTTATCCAGCTGGGCAGCTGAAGTCCACCACAACCACTCTCTCACTCCCCCTTCTCAAAAGAACAGGGGGAGAAAATCCGATGGAAAAGGGCTCAAGGGTTGATAAGGACAGAGAGATCACTCAACAATTATCATCACGGGCAAAACAGACTCAGCATAAGGGAGATTAATGTTATTTGTGACCTATTACAGTGAGAAGTCAAGTTGTGTTTTTGCAGTAGAACATGTTTTCAAAGAAGAATGTGTTTTTGCAGTAGAAAAGTAACCTTCAGTATTCAAAGGTAGTTGTGTAGTATTAACAAAGGGAAATGCTAAGTAGATAAGTGGACAGTAGAAGGCCTCACTTTTCCAAAATAAGGAGGAAGACTGAGAAAAAGAGAATGAGCAGTGTGAGAACAGTAAAAACAGAAATCACAAGTTCTCTAACCACAAGAAAAGAGGAAAAAAGAGGAAAAAAAAAAAAAGGAAAAAAGGAGAAATTACAGGGTTGATCAAATAAAATTGTACATACGTGGTATAGAAAGGCATCAAGTAGCTTGTGAACCTGTAGTACTCAGTCAATAAAGAAACATGGGAGAAATCAGGTGTCAGGTAATAGGAAATATAAAATTATGATATGCTTTCTACTGTGTGCTCCTATTTGCAGGACGCCTACCATTGCAATCGTGAATAAAATAGCTTCACAGAAGATCCTGTCTGATGAAAATTATTGAGATTTTTCTCACATTGCTAACAAGCTAGAGCAGTGAGAAACTAAAACCAAACTAAAACCAACTTTCCCCACAACCAATCTTTTCCACCTCCTCCCCCCAAGCAGTGCAGGGGCACTGGGAATGGGGGCTGCGGTCAGTCCATGGTGCTTCATCTCTGCTACTCCTTCACAGTCACTCTCTGTCCCTGCTCCCCGTGGGGTCCCTCCCACGGGATGCCGTCCTTCCCGAACTGAGCCTGCGGGGGCTGCCCACAGGCTGCAGCTCTTCAAGAACTGCTCCCACACGGCTCCGTACCACGGGGTCCATCCCCCAGGAGCAAACTGCTCCAGCACGGGTCCCCCACGGGCGGCAGCTCCCCCCAGACCCCCTGCTCCTGCGTGGGCTCCTCTCCACGGGCTGCAGCTCCGGCCCAAGGCCTGCTCCTGTGGGGGCTCTCCATGGGCCGCAGCCTCCTCCAGGCCACATCCACCTGCTCCACCGGGGGCTCCTCCACGGGCTGCAGCATGGAGATCTGCTCCGTGTGGGACCCGTGGGCTGCAGGGGGACAGCCTGCTCCACCAGGGGCCTCTCCACGGGCCGCAGGGGAACTTGTGCTGCGTGCCTGGAGCACCTCCTGCCCTCCTGCTGCACTCACCTTGGGGGCTGCAGGGCTGCTTCTCTCTCAGCTCTCACCCCTCTCTCCCAGCTGCTGTAGCACAGCAGGTTTCCTCTTCCTTCAATCTGCTCTCCCAGAGGCCCACCCAGCGTCGCTCATGGCTCGGCTCTGGCCAGCAGTGGGTCCCTTTTGGAGCCAGCTGCTGCTGGCTCTGGTCTGACCTGGGGCAGCTTCTGGGCTCTGCTCACAGAGGCCACCCCTGCATGCCCCCGATACCGAAATCTTGCCATGTATACCCAATACAAGATTAAAAGGCAGTTCCTAAATATTTATAGGTTTTCTTGTATGGCCTAACAAACTCATCTGATCCTCTCTCTGTTTCTGTTCTTTTTATGTAAAATGGTTCAATAATATTTTATTTCCTTCATCTGTTTCTTTTCTTGTCTTAATTTGTATTTTCTGCTTGAATTTTTGTGTCATACTTGTGATAAAATGAACCTGCTTGGGCCTTTAAAATATAGATTATGAAGAGTATAAACAAAAATATAGTAGGTTCAATTTCCAGAAAACCATAGTTTGTGTTATCTTCTTTTTTAAAAGAATAACCTTTTAATTAGTGCATCTCTTAGTAAATCTTAGAGTTTAGTTTTTTAACTGTGTTTATTTCATATTTTCCATTACAATATATTAATTTAAGTACACGTTCATATGTATATGCATTGATTTTTATATAGGCTTTTCAGATAAATAAATAAAATAAAATCATTGTTAATATCTTTCTAATAATGTGAGTTTAATATTTAGCTATTGTCTAAAATAAAATATTAAGAACTGTTGAGTAAAGGAATAGAAAACAGAATTGAAATAAAATAGAAAACTGTATAAATTTATGAATATTTTTACTATGAAAATCTCTAGTGCACTCACATTTTGAAAACCTCCTGAGGTTCTGGTCATCTCATACACAGAGGAACATAGTACCAGTAGAAGGTACTATGCATGAAAGACATACAAGGCTTCTCTATAAAAATATTTGATTGAGAATATTAAGCTTAGACAAAAGATGACTGAGATACAACAGAGATCTATAAAAACATGAATAATATGGAATGGTAAGTGTATCGTGTTTTTGATGACATGGAAATGAAGGAACATCAAATAGAATTACAAAGAAAATTTTCTGAAATGCTCAAAGGAAATACCTTTGTCATTCAGCACTTAAATGGATTGTTGAACCTGTGGCTGCAGAATGTTTTCGATGCCAAGAGTATAAGTGGATTCATAAGATGATTAAGCAAGCTAATGGAGGAAAGCTCCACCAAGGACTACTAAACATGGTAGTCTGATTGCAGCCTCTGGCTCTAGTTCAAGAGGTCCCTGAACCAGAGATTGCCAAAATATGTAAGCCGAAAAATTACCACTCTGTGCACTCTGTTCTTATTCTCTTTCCCTGAACATCTGTTGCTGGCCATCATCAAAAGTGAGCCTTCAGTATGGTTTAGCACTGCTGCTCTTTCATTTTACACACATAAAAGACTGAGAAAAAAAGTAAAAAATGAAAAAGAGATAAAAGGAAAAATGAAAAAAAAATGAAAAGCAAAAAAAAAAGGGAAAGGAAAATAAGAAAAAATGAAAAAAAGAAAAGGAAAAAAGAAAAAGTAAAATTAAACAAGAAAGAAAAAAGGTAAAAAAAAAAGAAAAAGAAGAAAAAAGTGGAAAAAAGGAAGAAAGAAGAAAAAAGAAAAAGAAAAGAAAAAGAAAAAGAAAGAAAAAGAAAAAGAAAAAGAAAAAGAAAAAGAAAAAGAAAAAGAAAAAGAAAAAGAAAAAGAAAAAGAAAAAGAAAAAGAAAAAGAAAAAGAAAAAGAAAAAGAAAAAGAAAAAGAAAAAGAAAAAAAGAAAAAAAAGAAAAAGGGTACAACTGTGACATTACAAGTACTTTGGGGGCTTCTAAGTGAAAATTACTGCCTGGACTTAAAAATTGTTTCCTATATAACTCTGATAAAATACATCATGCTGACTCAAGTGCTTTTTAAGTCAAACCATTTAAAATAGCAGTTCTGTGCCGTTTCTGTTTCATTCTAAGCAGGAAACTTCAAAGAAAAGAGACAAAAAGGATATCATCTTGGAGATTAGTTCTAATTCCTTCAGACAAAGGAAGGAAGGAATCTGGGTCTGTTATTCCTTGGTTAGAATTTCTAACCAGTGAGCTAGCAGCAGCAGAAGCATCAGGTGTGGTGTGTGCAAAGCTTGTTATTGTAAGTGTGGCATGAATAACACAGACAAAGACACATCTCCATCATGGACCCCAGGGGGCACAAGTGGAGAAGAAGCCAGGATTGCTCAGATGCCAGATTTCACTCTCCTGGAAAATGTTTCTGTTGACAGCAGTCCTTTACATGCTTGAAGTAGTTCCAAGGTTAGGCACTGGTGAGAGCAGAACTCCACTTCTGAATGCACACATAATGATTGTACAGCTAACCCAGATCCACCAGACATGTAGGTCAAAAGATGGGTGATAGCAATGCCTTAACCAACTCATTCTCTAGTCATTCCCGAAGACCACATAAACCGTTTAAACTCAGATATCATAATTTTAGCCTGAGTTGCTTTAAATACAAGTTAGGTGCTGATATTGTCTTTGGAAAACCAGATGCAAGTCATTGCTAGAATAATGCCCCACCTAGTAACTTGGTGAAGTTCAGTTATGTATTGCCAAAAAAAAAAAAAAAAGAATAGAATAAACTAAAGGAATCAAAAAGCATTACATCTCATGCCTATGCACCTTTATCCAAGAATTATTATGAAATTCTTGACTTTTCAAACTTTAATCTTTTTGTATCCTTTGTAGAAGCTATTTATATCACTACAAACAAATTTATATCAGTAAAAGTTAGGTCAATGGCTCTCGGTCCCCAGTGTATCAGGATGACACTTTGAAGCTTTGATTTCTGCCTGTCAGGTCATTTTCCCATGTAGCAGATAATATGACTTGACATTCTATAAACTTGTCTATAAACCTTCACATCCTACAACAGAGAGGCTCCAAGTGTGCCGTCACTATTCATTTGGGCATCGGCAGTTGCTTCTTAAAAACAAAGGCACAGCAACAAATAATACCCACCAGAGATCTACTTCAATTGGCTAGAATATATAAGTCCTGCAAGAAAAATTCCCAGCCCAACACATCAAGAATTACAAAATTTCACAGCATTAGCTCTATGTTCCATGATACCATGGAACTTCGTTATATATTAAATATTCTCTTATTGGAAGCTTGCCAGCATGTAAGTCTAAAGGGGATTCAGGTCTACCACATCTGTATCTGTGTTAAATAGGTGGAAACTCGTGGCAGTAGTGTAAATCAGGTGTAAACAGAAGCAATTGACTTCTCTGAATCTACACAGAGTATTAAAAAAAAAATATATATATATAACTGAATAGTTTTGGGTTAATAATACTAATTAAATGGGACAGATCCTCAGATGTCAAAAGTTGTATGAACTGCAATTGATCCCATCTGCCTAGAATTATGAAAATATTTGTTGCACATTTCCAATCATCTATTATATAGATGAGAGAGGCACATAAAACTTAAATAAAGGCACAATATCCCTCTGTTAAAGAGGGTATCTTGCATCTTCCCTAAAGGTTTTTTATGGCTTGAATTCAACTATGATGTTTATATTAGTAACATTTTAGGCAATTATATAGAAAGAAAAATATTAGAAAAATATAGTAGAAGTTCTGGCAACCCTGTATGTAGCTTTATCTCACTTCTGTCCTCTAACAATAACTGACACAAAGTTTTATGTCTGTCTTACAGGGACAAGCAGTTTACCATAAGAGCTGCATCAATACTCTGAGCTTCTCCACTTCACCACTCAAATTTTTCAAAAGCAATGACCTTTTCCTAGGAAAATAGCTTTCTTTCTGGAATTGGACCCTCTCAGAGTGGCACATGTTCATCTGTGTTATAGGGACGGTGGCAAATGATTAGGTAGCCTAGCTTCCTTTTTTTCTTTTTCTTTTTTTCTCTTTCTCTTTCTCTTTCTCTTTCTCTTTCTCTTTCTCTTTCTCTCTCTCTTTCTCTTTCTCTTTCTCTTTCTCTCTCTTTCTCTTTCTCTCTCTTTCTCTTTCTCTTTCTCTTTCTCTTTCTCTTTCTCTTTCTCTTTCTCTTTCTCTTTTTTTCTTTCTTTTTCTTTTTCTTTTTCTTTTTCTTTTTCTTTTTCTTTTTCTTTTTCTTTTTCTTTTTCTTTTTCTTTTTCTTTTTCTTTTTCTTTTTCTTTTTCTTTTTCTTTTTCTTTTTCTTTTTCTTTTTCTTTTTCTTTTTCTTTTTCTTTTTTTTTCTTTTTCTCTTCTTTTTCTTTTTCTTTTTCTTTTTCTTTTTCTCTTCTTTTTCTTTTTCTTTTTTTCTTTTTCTTGCATAGATTGCATAGATTTAGCCAATTGCACTTGAGAGTCCCTATGCCTGTGGACAGCAGCTCCTGAAATAATTTTAAACATGGGATTAAAACATGAAACAAAATAAGTTTAGTTTTATAGTTGGTGATGGGTGACAAGTGAAACAGAAAACTATGTCTCAACTTCTGCCATAAGATCCGACCATTGCATTGAAAGACCTGAGTTGGTCACCCAACACTTGGATAATCTGAAGGCCTTTTCTGTACCCTACCCACAAGTCAGAAAATGCTGTTCCTCATCTCAGTGCTCCTGTGAATCTGAGAAATCAGAAAGTCTTCCTAGACATCTTTATTAATCAGACTTCTGCTCAAAGTAGTCATACAATTTATTTCTGTTGTTGCTAATGGATTTTCTTACTGTTGTGTTGCCAGGTCTAACCAGGTAAAGGTATCATTTATGAGCCTGCAGGAACACGTAAGTTTGAAAAGACTATCCTAAATGGCCTTAATAACTCAGTTTTAATGTTAAACTTTTCATTGATATTGTGCTCTGCCACAGAATTTGTCACTTGTGGAAGGTGCTAAACTCTCTTTGTGTCAATGTATTAAAGTTGGTTAAATGATATGAAGACAAAGAAATTTTACTCTAGAAAATTGTATTATACGTATGCGAGTCACCATTTTACTCCTGAGCCAATTAATTTCCAGGCCTAATCATTTAAGTAACAAATTTCATCTAATAAGAATAAATAATCCTCAGTATTATACAAATGCACATATATTTGCATAGGCAAGTATATATATATTTGTATATATGTATATACATATATATATAAATGCTTACAAAGTACATAAATTAATGCATGTGTATACAACTACCTGAAGGGAGATTGTAGCAAGTTGGGTATCAGTCTCTTTTCTTAGGTGACAACCGATAGGATGAGAGGACATCATCTCAAGTTGCACCAGAGAAGGTTTAGTTCAGATATCAGGATTTTTTTCACAGAAAGGGTGGTTAGGCATTGGAACTGGCTGCCCAGGAAGTGGTGGAGTCACCACCCCCAGAGGTATTAAAGAGACTTGGAGGTAGTGCTTAGGGAAATGGTTAAGTGGTGGACTTTGAAGTGTTAGGTAACTTCAGAATTTTAAGGGTCTTTTCAAACCTTAATAATTCTATGATTTTATATGTATATATTCAGACACAAACTATTCTCAAAATAAATAAATAAATAAAAAGATGAGGGGACAGAAATAACAGAATAAGCATATTCTATGTGTATAAAGTATATTTTTCTCATGTGTAATTCCTCCCCAGCCATCTTAGAAACAAAATTCTGAACAACAGGCCCAGTTTGGAAAGTCCATTCTTATGAATTTGGTAAATTCTGAAGATTTGATTTGAAAGAATATCAAAAGCTGAACAGTTTTTTTGTTACAGTGCTCTAAAGCAGGTGTTGCAATATTGTTTTGGCTGGAATGTTTCCAAATTAGTACAAATGTGAAAGTGAGAATGGAGTTCATATAAAAAAGCAAATTTTTTGTATTAGACATGCTTCATGTGGAAGGTATTTTTCATTGAAAACAAGTATCTATCTCACAAAAAGACACCAAGTCATTTCAAATACAAATGGAAATATGACAGTGAATAGACAATTTACACATTCAGATACAGTTTGAAGATAATGGAAGAGAGTTTTTAACCTCACAAAAAGTAGTTATAATCTAGATAAATGAACTATAATCCTTATTCACATATATTTTTTAACACTTGAGTACCCAATACTATCAGCTGTTGAAGTTCTATATCCAGTTTTACTTCTCAGAAAATTAGATTTTCACTAACTTATTACCAACTCTACCAGTATATGATGAATGATACCTAGAGTTCCTGATTCAAGTTATCCAGACTGGAGCCTGTTGTAAAATATTGTATTTCCTACATATTACTATTATCCAGAGTTCCTTTCACTGGAAATCAAATCATGGACATAAAGTATGGACACAGCAATGACCACTACAAGGTTTAGCTCCACTATGGAACTGGGATGTCCCTGAGGTACATGTTTAGGGGTTTAAAATGGAATTCAATTTGAAATTGAATTGAAATTTAGGGGTTGTCCTCTGATTTAATTCCTGATCTAGAAGTCTGCGACTCCATTCCATTTTACTAGTTGTCTGAATGGACTGGGTTTGGGATATTCAGCTATGAGTTATGCTGGAGGTAGACAATAGAACAATTTTCAGAAGGAAAAAAAAAAAAGAGAGAGAAAAAATAAAAGAGAAAAAAGAGAGAGAATATGTATCTTTTGTGTTTTTATCTTATTCTGTTTTTCTAAATGTTTCGTTCACAATATTATTTTTAATCTATTTCTTTAATTAAGACTCTGATTTCCATAGCTTATGAAATAAAGGCTTATTATATTAGTTAACTATGCAAAAGATCTTAATTAAAAACTGCTATATTATTTCTTGATAGCAATGGGATATTTTAAGTGGAAATATGTATCCTAAAGATTGTACTGCCCCATTCTCTTCAGCTATAGCTGAACAACTAAATTCAACCTAAAAGTAGAGATGATAATTTTTTTGGTCATATCCTACAAATTACTGTAAATATTTCCAATCTTGTACAGATGTGGTGAACAATATCTTCTGTGCACAAATGAGGTAAAAAATAACAGCCAGTGGGAACCTGCTCCAGTATGTCAGAATCTTATGAACTTGACTGATGACTTTGACAAACATTAAAATTGGAAACATGACTGGATATTCACCAATTCAAATCATGTGTTTCTCATTTTCTGTTACTTTTCTAACAAGATAAGACTTCATATAAAATTAATTGAAATAAAATATAAGCTTACATACTAGTTTATGTTTGCGTTTGCAGTCATTACTAACACAACATTCTATAGTTACTGATGAAAACAGGCAATCAAATAGCATCAAATGACAGAATAGTAAGAGTCCAAAAGAAATGTGAAACATCTTCTCTTTTTTTTATATATATTTTATTTCAATTTATTTCTTTGACTTCAAACTGTATATTTTTCCCTTCTCAATTCAATAACCTGGCATATTGCAATATAGTTCAGTTCAACAATGCAGATTATATGCAGTTTGGTATTTTGCACTGTTGGGTTTCTAAAATAGTATATTTCTTAGGCTATAACTTTACCTTTCCTTGTTGAAAATATAATTGCCCTTTTCAAATCTTGTCTACATCGTAAGTTTAGTTGTGATTGTAAAAAATTGCCCTATAATTTCTTTGAACATTATCTCATTTTCTGATTTTTTATTTTTTTTTTACTGGATTTATAAATAAGAGTTAAATACATATGTGATTACATGATGGCCAGACAATGATTTCATTTCTGCTTTTGTCAAAATATTTCTGTTATGAACACTGCAGTGTTTAATACACTGCTTTTAGAACTAATGTCCAATTTATAGGGACACTTTTTTTTTCTTCCTTTTTTTTTTTTTTTTAATAAAGCAAATGCATATTTAATTTTGGAGCCTTAATACACAACTGGTATTTTCACCTATTTTTCAACATGAAGATAGGCTCAGCATAAACAATTTCTGGCTTAAATGGATAATATAAATGTTCATAGTAGGATTCACATGAGCAATCAAGAAGAGCTACAGGTAAACATCTATAACTTATTTAGATAAAGTTGGTTTCTTTGCAGTCACTGGAAAAAAATAGTGTAATTTATTACACAATTAACTTGACCTGTTTTGGTTGTGATGAGATGAATTGTACTTTACAAATAATAAAAGGTGAGTACAAGATTACTAGCTCTAACTATAGACAATTACATTTACAAAAATGAATCTCAGCCCTTAAGTCTCCAAGGATAGCATTCATTGGCTACAACTAAAGAAGTCATCCCTACCTCCATTAGTAATATTAATTGTTGCAATCAGTGGTGTAAAAAGTACGATTCATTTCATTCTGTTGTAGACGTTGAAAATAAAATCATAGAAATGTTGTCAGGAAGGTACCTTTGTAGTACTATCTAGTCCAACCTCCAATTCAGAGCTGAGCTCTCAACAACACTAGTTCAGATCTGTTACAGCACTATCTAGATGAGCCTTGGAAAGCTCTAAGGCTGGAGACTTCACCATCTCTCCGAGTAATCTGTGTCAGTGCTGCACCAGTCCTCTACTGTGGTGTGTTTTTGTTTTGCTTTGTTTTGTTTTTCATAATGTCCAGCCTGACCCACCAAGACTGATTTTGTGACCTTTGTTCCTCATTATATTGTTGGTTACTACCAAAAATAATTTCACCCTATCATCTGTGTAACTGCCATTCAAGTAGTTTCAGGCATCTCTTTAATAATCAGAGTAATCAGTCTCAGCTTCCTCAGCTTCTCCTCATTTCTCATATGCTTAAGGCTTCAGACAGTTGGACTATGATGGAACTTTATCATGTTTTCCACATTTTTCTTGAAAAAGAGGACCTCATACTGGATGCAGCAAACCAGATGTGGCTGCAGCAGTGCCAGCTACAGGGGAATAGTATATTCCTTTAATATGGTAGTCATGTTTCTTCTAATATAACCCAATATATTATATGTGTTGTTTGCAATGGGAGTTCACTGCTGGTTCGTAGCCATATATATGGTTCAACAGCCTTTCAGGAAGGCTGTTATTCAGCCCATAGCTTCCCATCCTAAACCACAGAATTACTACTCTCCAGGTTCAGAACTTGGCACTGCTGCCTGTTGAACTTCTTGAGATTTCTGTCAAGTATCAGTTCCCGGAGTCGATAATTTAAATATTTGTTACTGGATGCAAGCCAGATTGGAAATGGATGATCATTTCTTTTGGAATACAGCAGGAGAGACAGTCTTCAATCTATTTACAAGCCCATTGATCTAGCCAATACTTCCTCAGCTTCCAAATAAGAATGTTGTGAGATGTCAAAAATTGTATTAAATTCAAGCATACATATTTCCTGAATAAATGCATATTGCACAGTTATCCCCATCCACATATCTAGTCATTTCATTGTAGCCTTTCACATTGGACAAGCATGGCTGACCTTTTGTAAATCCATGTTATCGGCTCTTGATTGCCACTTTCTCCATGTGGTTGGAACTAGTCTCATAGAAGGAACTAGACTCAAAGAGGGAGCCTTAACAACTTCCTAGAGACTGAGACAATCCTATGATTTTAAAGGTGTCATTTCTACCTTTCTTTGAAATTAATTAATTAATTAACTAATTAAAAAGATTGTGCCATTAAAAGTCTTTCAACTCATAGTCTTTCTCTGCCTACGATGCTTTTGCTGAATGTCAGACAGTGACCTTGAAATCACTTCGGCTATCTCTTTCAGCAGCCTTGGATGAATTTCATCTGATCCCATTAAGATGAATACATTTAACTTCTGTAATTAGTTGTTTACCTGTTACTTTCCCACTATTGTCTGTCCCTCTCCTTTTCAAACAGAACAATTCTGTGAATAGCTGAGGAAGAAAGCTTTTCTTGAAAAGAGCAATGTAAAAAAGGTGTGGAATACTTAAACCATATCATGTCAATATAATATCTTCCGTATGTGTCACTGCACCCACTTTTTCCCTGAACTTCCTTTTGCAACTAACATATTGGCAAAATCCAGTTGCAACCCTTAACCGTCATTTCTAGTTTTAGCTCCAGATATGTCTTGGCACTCCTGATTTTGTCTTTAAGTACTCTAGGAATGATTTTATGCTTTTATTTTGTTTCCTGTGTGCCATTGCTCCCACATCTTGTAAACATTTTTTTTTAGAGTTCATTGAGAGTTGCCTACTTATCCAAGTGAGTATTTTTTTTGCTCAAGAGATTTGTTTCTATGTGATTACTCAGTATATTTTTTCCTGGGTACACATTCCTTCCATCACTGCTTCACAGAGTGTTCTATCTAGATAGTTCCTGAAGAATCCAGTCATTTTATGGTCTCTGCAGCCTAAATGCATTCTCAGGTTAGCAATCCTGGTGACAAAAAATGCTCTTCTCTCAGATTGATTACATCTCTTCATTTTGAAAAATAGGCACTATTCTTCGAATGAGTCACCACAGATGAGTCAAGACCACCTGCCAGTAAGGTTGGAAACAACATCCCCTAAACCTGGGACAAGAGCCCCTCACCAGAAGGAGGTGCGTCAGATGTCTTCCACCTGTTGATCTGGACTGTTTTTCACACAGTAGAAGAAAAACTCAGCTTGTTTCATGTAAGAAAACTGAATAATGAGGAAGGTGATACAGGAGGCTATCATAATACTCAGAATGTAATTCATAATCAAAAATAGAATTGTTGTCTAAAAAGGAAAATAGAAGCATGGTATTTGTAACAAGTTACAGCATCTGAGTTGTTTGATAGAACTGGTTTTGGGCAATAAATGATCTGCAAGTTTAAGTTATAATAATGATATAATTATGGTAATACTCTAATAATTGCTAATGTAACTTTGATGTTAATGCAAAGAGTGATTTGTGTAGGTAATAAGAATTAGACACCCTAATGTATTGATTTCAATACGTGTAAGAAAATCTTGGAGAATTAATATGTAAAATAGACAAAATGAGGCATGTTTAAAGGAGTGATTCTTCAGAGTTTTCCCCAGGGCAGTTTTTATTAATGCCAGACCACCTGCTACTGTTAGGCCATATGAAAAAGAAAGAAGATAACAAGCTGAAACCCTACTGGAAAACAGACACTTTAATTTTAGTGATAAAGAATATTAACTCAGACCCATACTTCTGCTGAATTAAATCTCTGATTTTCTTCAGTAAGCTCAGAGTGACTGTTTAGAGATGAGCCTAATGAGATTAACAAATATTAATTGGGCCTCATCAAACTAATTTTATATGACAATTAAAACTCTTTCTTTGCCAGTATCATCTCTGGAAGGTCTTCTCACAGGATAGTGAAACTCAAATAGGAGATTCTTTAGTACTACTTCTTCCATAACAGATGATAGATAAGATGTCAGCACATCCATCTGTGTAGCAGAAGACACATATTCAGGTTCCTGAGAGTTTCTAAGTAAAGAGTATACCTACTGAGCTGTATGCAGTTTGATTGGGTAAGTAATATACTCACAGTCTTCTGTGAGTAAAAGCTGTATAGCAAAGCTGTATGTTACTGTATAATTACCTACATGCTCATTGAAGCAGGGACTGGAATTTAACTACCCAACTGGGTGAAACATCCACCAAGCTATAAAGTCTTCCTGATGTTCTTTAAACTATATATGTGTGTGTGTGTGTGTGTGTATTTATACACACATACGCACACAATCATGAAGAAAGAAGGAACTTTTCTAAATATAATGGGTAAAACAACTCCAGGGGGATCTGCCTCAAATTCCTGTTTCAAATCAAGTAACAGGGAGGATCTTCTAACTAAAGTAAACTAAGCAGAAATCAGCTGGATACAAACTTATTGCCTGTTCTACTGCCTTCCCTGTCTTGATTTTTTGATGCTTTCTCAAGGAGCTGCAGAGTTGGAAACTCTAAAAATAAGGCAAAATGTGTCCATACTAGAATAGAAATTTAGCAGCTAACTCTGATGCAGGTATAAACAGTTTTCATCTTTTTTTTTTTTTTTTTAAACAGATGCAGACTGTTGAATGTGATTTGATAATGTTCTTTTAATTGACTGTATCATGTTGATATCATGCTGTGCTTTAATATTTCATAAGTTATAGCTGTTTTATATAGTACACGAATTCTGGCAGTCTAAGGATAGCTTAAGGCAATTTATGCTGAAATAGGAATAATACAGCCCATCACTAGATACCAAATAACATAAAGCAGCTGCATCTAACTCTAGTCAAAACACCAGCATGCATCATGATGGCAAGAAAAAGTGACTTGTTGATAATCAAACTAGTCTGACATGCTTCTAGTCATTGAGACCAATCTTTGATTTTGATTGCATGACTTTGATTACCACAGACTGTATAATAATAGTTTCAATTATGTAATAGATGAAATTAATGGTTGCAATTATGTAATCTAGAAAACACTTTTTCAAAACTATTTTCAGAAATGAAGTGTTGCTTTCTGCACATAGAAAAGTTACTCAACTTTGAAACTGTTTTCACTCTGTGTTGTTTTTTGTTTTGTTTTTCTACTTAAGCTGAGTTTCTAGGTGAATATGTGGTACTAAAAACGGCAAGAGTGATAATCAAAGGGAGACTACATGCAGTGTGCCTTGATCCTTATCCTCTGATGGTTTTCATCATTAAGTTTTATGTGACGTGTGGATAAATGCTTCTTCACTTTCTCTCTGCCTTGGGGCTTCACAAGTGTACTGGAAATATAGCATATTTTTGAGCACTGACATTTAAAGCTAGACTGGACAAAACACTAAAGAAAATATGGTCAAAAAGCTTTTTTGTAAAGTATCCTGAGATCCAATGATGAAAAGCACTGTAAAAGAGCCAGGTATTATTTATTGCTAGGGACAGGGACTATAATATGACTACTGACATTTTTTATTTTAACCCCAGATACTGAATCTTCTTTAGATACTGCCCATTTGTCAGCTGAAAAAAAAAAAAAAAACTTACTAAAAATTCTTACTAAAAAAAAAGATTTACCAGAGAGCTCAGCTGAAAGACCAAGCAGATTCCTACTGCCTGCTCATTTGCTTAAGCACTCAGAGCAATATCTAGGGTGAAGAAACCTCATGATTTTGATGTAGACTTTCTCCTGAGGGTTCTGTATATTCAAGGTAAAAACTCATCAGTGGTTGATGTTATCAGACATCATGAGAAACGACAGCCTTGTTAGGCAACTATGATGAGATGCATGGCATCTTGGGGGGCATGTCAAAGAATTAGAAAGCAGAGCAAGAGAGGAATTGGAAAGTGATACCATGAGGAGTATCTCAATGCACCCTCAACAGTATTTCTCAGTCAGAATGCACAAAGGTGAGAGATAGTACACAAGACACTAACCACAAACCATGTACTTCACCGAGATAAAAGCACTGGAATTTCATTATGAAAAAGAATGGACCTGTAATGTATTGTCCTAGTTTCTCCTTCATCATATGACAAGAGCAACTATACATAAATCCTGTCTTACACGATTCATTTTGACTGCATTTTGTAGACCTTTAGTCCTTACCTGTCTACTTAGTCAATTTTAACTAACAGATAATTTAGACATTATATTAACTTTATTACTATGACAATAAATTTGCACTTTTACAGAAGAAAGAAGGATAAGGATGTATCAAAATTAGACACACCTGTTCACACCTCTGGCTTGAATCCACTTTGAATATTAAAGAGATGATCATAATACAAAATGATTCAATTCTAGACCCTTTTTTTTATGATGACGAAAATCAAGATTGACACTAAGGTATGAATAGCCCTGTTGCTTTTAACATCTAAAATACATGTAAACAAACCACTCCAAAAAGAGAACACATTTAAAATATTTCCAGATGAAGACTCAAGGTTAGGAAATACTAGAATTTGGGTTTTAAATGTAACTCCAACTCGACTCCCTACACATCCATTATTATATTCATTCTGTACGATCACACTGTATTCTGTTAATCAGCAGTCCCAGATTAGAGTAAATGGACACAGAAGAGATGAAAATATGACTATGACTTGCCTAGAACCACAAAGAAATTCTCTGTTAAAATCCAGTTTCTTTGGAAAGTATCTAGCAGCCACAGTTATTAAATCTTTCAGCTCCTGCTTCATTAGCTGTGTTCCCCTAATTTCTGGGAAAAAAAAAAAAAGACATCTACACCAGTATTGTACAGTCAATAATCTCTTCCATTATAAAGACTGATTTGCAGTCTCAGAACTGAACTGAATGAGGAAAGAATGCTAAGAAGAAAAAAAAAATGCATGTGTTAATGTAATTATAGATGGTAATACTTACATCTAAGACAGACCAATTAAGGCTTCATAGGCAACCTTAATTCTGATATTTTTCTAACTTATGCGTAATTGACCTTACAATCTCAACACTCCTCATGTATCAATTATAATTAGCTTTCAAAAACATGAAAAACAAAGCAAAAAAAAACAAAACACTGTTGTCAAGGAAGAAAAGAAGAAATCTTTTCCTCTGGAATCAAGCTGTGTTTAACTGAGAGTCAAATCCTTCAGAACATCTGTTCAGAAAGCTGCAACAGGACCTACTGCATACTTGGTACCATTAGTACCCCTACACATGGAACTCTCTAGAAAGAGGAATGCATATCAGTACTGGGAGGTTTCCCATTTTTTGTTGACAGGAGACAAAGGTGGAGACTGAGGATGCTTGCAGACAGTCCAGGCTTAACACTAGTGTTGTCACCGTGTTCTGCTACTCTTGTTTTGTCTCTGTAGTCCTCTGTTTCAACCTTTCTTGCCTTATTTTGTATTCTCATTCCTCTGGTCTTTTCATCTCTTATTCTGAGTTATGGAATGTTTGTTTCTTTCTGCTCCAAAGTGCCCAAACTCACTCTGCCTCTTCTCAGACTTCATCTCTAATGACCTGTTGGGACCCAGAAGCAGCAACTGCACTCAAACTTGTATTCAGCTGAAGCAGCACAGGTTTAGATTATGCACTTGGCATATAGAATCTTTGCAAAATCAACCATGAAACTCTCTCAAGCTTCCACTCATGTGCAATTCTATGGGGGGGCAATTTGGGCTATGATTTTGCACTGGTTCACTTCCATAGAAAATGCAAAAGCTTGAGCCATGATGTCAGCTGTCAAAACATGAAGACCTTGTCCCCCTGTCAAGCAGTAAAAGTATTGCCTTTCTCACTAAAGTTTTTAATATAACCCAACTATATTACCTCTCCAATTTCATTGTTAAAAATCTCTTTAGTCATGTTTTATTTATTTTTAAATCACTCAGAAAGTCAAGATAGAAAACTTCAGTATAAATAAAGGAGCATGGCAAGCTTACAGGCCCTGTAAAAAAAAAAAAAAAAAAGTGTCACTGAGAAGTGTCTTAGAATCAATATCTCTACCTACATTCTACAGAGAGTAATAAAATAATAATCAGAAGGTTTTGAGTTCCAATTAGTAGACAGAAAGGTAACTCATTATCATATGAGTGACACAGAAATAGGAGTATTTATTTTAGAATATTCAAACTAAATGTATTATAGCAAAGATTAGTTCCTAGTGACAGTGACAAATCTTTCATTTCAAACTCTGATTGAATTCCCCAGTCTATATGGGGGAGGAAAAAGCCAGTATTTCTTTTCACATTTGTTTTTACATGCTAACACAGTGAACTTAACCTTGACCTTTAGTTAGCAACCAAAGTTACATAGGTTTTCCAAATGACTAGAGTCCAGACCTAAGGAGTTACATCGATAAAAAAAGAGTCTACTTTGGCCAAAGTTACTTTGAAAGAGAAAAATAAAGGATCAGTTCCTTTCTGGAAGTTTGGCATAGATTCCATTTAATTTTGATGTTATGATGTTAGAGGAAACAATTCCACCAGGAACTGTCACATTCTCAAGTGACACAGCCAAGGTGTTCTTAATACAGTATCAGGATTCTTCACTAGGTCCTGTCCAAGGTGAACACTGTGCTAAGAAGTCACCAAATTTTTTTATAAATAAATAAATAAATAGAATTTGAATTAACATCCTAACAGCTTTAAAACAGTAAGATTCTGGTGCATTTGTAAAGGTAATATAAATGCATAACTGCATATGTAACTGACTTCATCTGCTCAGTGCAGATATTTATATTTGAGCTTCTTATCCCTTATCGTCAGCAAACCTTATCAGTGAAGAGGAGGAGGCAATTCTAGGGCAAAGTTAGTGTCTCTTACTAAAGTAAACCTCTAAAAAAGAGCCATATCTGAATAACAGGGTCAGGTGTAGACATCTTTCTTGTAGTCTGCATTGAAACATTTCTCTGATGTCACAAATGTATTTTTTTTCTTTTCTTTCTTTTCTTTTCTTTTTTTTTCCTGATGAGTCCAAATCACACTGTACTAGTTTTCACTGACTCCTTTTATAACATTTTTTTTTTCCATTTGTCAGTAAAAGTGACTGGAATATTCCTCAAGATCAAATTATGTTTATTTAGTGGAAAGAAGAGAAACTATCTGATAACCTTGATATTCAGTTACTCTCTGTTTATAACCTGCCTATTTATAGTTTGAAGAGTTAGCTTAAGGCAACAGTGAGTGAAAATAAGGAATAAAATCCATGTCAAATTCAAAGTTTAGAAAAAATGAGTAAAAAAGGAGGGAGTGAGGGGGCAAGATATTTTACACTGCTGTACTTGCTATAAAAAAAAAAAAAAAGGAAAGGGAAAATAAAGTAAATAAAGTAAATGGGTAAAAACATATGGGTTTAAAAGTCAATTAAAAAAAAAAAAAAAAAACTATTGAAAATTTCCCATGGCATGTTATTTTACATTACATTTTTCAGTAAGTTCTAGCTATTCAAGGGTTTTCAAAGTGTGCTCCCGCAATGCAGAGACCATTTATGTATGGACATGGAAAGGTGTAGATCAAAGGGCTCGCTGAAGTTGTTCCCAATGTATTTAGTAGCAGTTAAAGTTATATCAGAAGTCAAAGATTTACAGAATTAAAGTTGGATTAAAATAAGGTTATTAATTAATAGATAAGAACAATATTGAGAATCAAAAAATCAGTTTATCACTGATCACTGTTTGTGGAATAGATTAAAAACAAAAAACAACAACAAACCACTTTTCAGTTTACTGCTGGAAATAAAACAGTTACGTCGTGGTGGGTTAGCCTAGCCAACAGCCAACAGCCAACAACCAATGCTCATCCAGCCATTCGTTCACTCCCCTCTTCTGCAGTACAGAGAGAATAAAGGAAAAGAAGACTCATAAAACTAGATAAAGAGAGTTTAATATGTAAAGGAAAAGCTGCATTCACAGGCAAAGCAAAATAAGAAATTATTTTGTGACTTCCTGTCAGCAGGCCAATCCAGCCACTCCATGGAAAGCTGGGCCACAGCATGCATCATGGTTGCTTAATGTGGTGGTTTTACTCAGGTGGGCAGACAAGCTCCACCACAACCGCTCTCTCACTCCCCATCCTCAAAGGGAAACTGGGGGGGGGGGGGGGGGGGGGGGGTGTTGAGAATATAATGAAAAGGGCTCAAGGGTTGAGAAGTGAGAAACAAAGAAAAATTAAAAACACCTCCCCACCCACCCTCTTCCACTTCCTCGCCTGAGCAGCGCAGGGGCACAGGGAATGGGGGCTGCGGTCAATCCCTGACGTTTCGTCTCCACCGCTCCTTCTCGGTCCCTCTCTGCCCCTGCTCCCCGTGGGGTCCCTCCCACGGGATGCCGTCCTTCCCAAACTGAGCCTGGGGGGCTGCCCACAGGCTGCAGCTCTTCAAGAACTGCTCCCACACGGCTCCGTACCACGGGGTCCATCCCCCAGGAGCAAACTGCTCCAGCACGGGTCCCCCACGGGCGGCAGCTCCCCCCAGACCCCCTGCTCCTGCGTGGGCTCCTCTCCACGGGCTGCAGCTCCGGCCCGGGGCCTGCTCCTGCGGGGGCTCTCCATGGGCCGCAGCCTCCTCCAGGCCACATCCACCTGCTCCACCGGGGGCTCCTCCACGGGCTGCAGCATGGAGATCTGCTCCGTGTGGGACCCGTGGGCTGCAGGGGGACAGCCTGCTCCACCAGGGGCCTCTCCACGGGCCGCAGGGGAACTTGTGCTGCGTGCCTGGAGCACCTCCTGCCCTCCTGCTGCACTCACCTTGGGGGCTGCAGGGCTGCTTCTCTCTCATTTCTCACCCCTCTCCCAGCTGCTGTTGCACAGCAGTTTTGTTGTTGTTGTTTTGTTGTTATCGTTGTTTTTTGTTAGTTTGTTTTTCCTTTTCTAAATGTGCTCTCACAGAGGCTCAAACAACATCACTTATTGGCTCGGCCCTGGTCAGCAGCAGGTTCCTTTTGGAGCCGGCTGAAACTGGCCTTTATCTAACATTGGGCAGCTGCCGGGCTCTGCTCACAGAGGTCACCCCTGCAGCCCCACCACTACCAAAACCTTTCCACATAAACCCAATACACTTAGAAGACAAATGCCATAACCATGACATCACACTTTCTCTCTTTCTCGTTTCGCTGATATTTTACTGCTAAGCATAATGTCACATTGTATGGAATATCCCTTTGGTCAGTTTGGGTCAGCTGTCCTGGCTGTGTACCCTCGCAATCCTTTGATCACTCCTGGCCTGTTCACTGGTTGGGACAGAGAAGGCAGAGAGGGAAAGAGAGAATGCCTTGATGTTGTGTGAGCCCTGTTCAGCAACAGCAAAAACATTGGTGTGTTATCAACGCTGTTTCAATCACAAATGCAAAGCACAGCATTGTATGGGCTGCTTTGAGCCCATCCCAACCAGACCCAGGACATATCTACAGAAAATATTTTACATGCATGTTCAATATAACTATATTTTCTTTTTTCTTTAAAAGATTTCCCAAGACAAACTGTTGAACTCTTTTATCTGATTTTGATTGGATTTTCATATTTTCTAGTTCTTGCTTTTGAATCTGCAAGAAAGCTAGGTATTCACACATAAGTTAATTATAACCTGTGATTATGCAAATGAACATTTATGTTCATGAGAGAAATTGTGTAACTTGTGCTTGGAAAAAAAAAAAGGAAGGAAGAAACACAGATATCACTTAAATATTGAGACTAAAAAGCTGTAATAAGCTAAAAGAAATAACATACTGAATTTTCATCAGTAAGCTTAAGCAGATAATAAAATATCATTGGATGATAGAACTTCTGTGGAAAAAAAAAATATTTCAGAAAGTAGACTAAGCTTTGATAATTTTACAAATTAACTTATGAAATGTCATTTTCTGCCCCCAAAAGTCACTGTAACATTGCAGCTGACTTTGGAGATTAAATTTTTCTGAGAGCCAAACTTAAGCACATGCACAAGAAATAACAAGCCACGTAGACTGAAAAAAAGGCAAATAACTTGCTGTAATGTGGAGTGTCAGAACACCGTAGCAGCCATTGTTATTTGTGTACGAAGGTCAAAATAGCCAAGGGACATGGTGTCAGAAAGTATGTCCATGTGTAGAGTAGACAATTTAGACAGTACCTTCAATGTATACATCTTGAAAACTCTTGTTTTGATTAGAAAATGTTCTTAGTACAGGCTCAAGCTCCGCTGATATTTTATAAATTGTGTCTCTGGTGATGTGTTAATAAACAGAAGGCAGAAGGCTTGAGATCCTCAGTGTGGGTGAAAGCAACAGTGCTTTTTTTTTTTTTTTTTTTTAAGAATAGTTTTTTTTATGGATCTGATGTTCCTTCAGGCTCTTATCTAAGTGATAATAAATATGGTGCACAAACCTGGTAAAAATTCAGATCCCCCACACCTCACTGTCTGTGTAAGTTAACAGCCTACTCAGCACTTCCACTGTGGGAGTGAAATGTACAGATATAAATCAACATGTCCAGATCAAATGCGTGAACATGAGACTTGCTAAGTTTTGTGGGCTGCATAATATTGTCTTGGTCTGATTTCAGCATGCTGGACCAGACGAAGGGTCTGTTTGCAGAACAGTCTTTTCTTTGACAGTAGGAAGTGACAGCTGATTAGACAAGGACTGTGAGAACCAGGCAAGACTATATAGGTTTATTGTACATTTTTCCTGCTCTGTCCTCCCCTTTTTCAGTAGGCTATTTAGGGATTTTTGAAGCCAGAGATGTTTTTGTTTGCATAAGTTCTGATGCATTTCTCTTCCATGCATTTGTCTTGTTGCTTTTTGAAACAATTTTTTGTTTCAACAAATTGCACTTTTGACATGTGGAATACTGTTTGGCAGAGTTCCATGGTGTAGGTTTTCTGGTAGAAATGCATTTCTTGTTTGTTTCAGCCTGTTCAGTGATGATGTCATTTGATGCTCCCTAGTTCATACACTGTTAGAAACAAGGAGTGTTTTCTGCTCTTATATCCTGCGAGACTTGAAGTTCTGGCTAAATTCAGTTCTATAGGAGTCATATATTTCTGAACTACAATTTAAGTTGCTATATCATTCTGCTACAATGAATACATTTCTTTCCCAGAAGACCAGACTCATGTTCAAGAAAATTATTTTTCAGTGTTTGGGAAACCTACTTTCAAGAGAAAGAGATTTAGATAAAGATTGGTATAAAGACAGGTTCAGATTTATTGCTAGAATTATATGTCAGATATTTATAGACAATCAGGTTAAGGATACTAATTCTTTTACTGATAAGAAGCAATAATAATAATAAAAACTTTCAAACATTACTGTTTGACAAAAATTGATGTTTTCATGTATTTGCAAGAAATAATATCACCATTCAAAATCACTCAATACATTGTTTCATAAATGAAATATAATGCATTGTAAATTCCAGTCTCAGGCAAAAATACATTACTTTTTATCCCATAAATAAATAGTTGTTCTATGGCAAACTATATCAATAAATTATATCCATAACCTCTAGAAAATTGCAGAGAAAAGACAGTATTGTCTGATTGCATTCAATGTGAACAGAGAAGTTAAAATGATCATGACTTAAAGCAAACATGCTTAATATTCCCTTGATCTTTCCTGCTTAACTCTGCCTTGTCTAGCAATTCTTATCATTCTGGTCATTTACATAGTGATGAAGTACTAGATCATTTCAGTCTGAGATATGAATTTGGATCTGAGATAACAGCTATGTGAAGTCTAAAATACTTCCAAGAGATTTTGTTGTGTTCTTCCTGACTTCAAAAAGTGTTATTAAAAGTGGTACATAAAAAATTACAAATATAAAAGAGAAAGGGACATAATTGGGAAGTAGCACTCAAAACTGCTCCTACTGCATGAATTGTTATGGGTCGCTGTTGTCACTTTGAGTTACCTCTTTATTTTGCTCCTCCAATCACCCACCATACACCTTGCTGGTTAACCTTGGTGTCCAGCCTGGCACAAAGCACTCACAGCTCTACAAAAACCATGTCTGCACACAGACTGCTCCTTCTCTTAATGCTGAAATTTCTCACGTTCAAAGGGACGCTAAATGGGACTCAATTGAGTTTATATGCCTAAAGCTATCCAGGACCCTAGCACAGGCAAAAGAACAGGGATGAGGACTTATTGTGACACTCCCTAGGTACACCTACAGGAACCAGGTGATTTCATGCTGCAGAAGGAGATGCAAAACACTGCATCTCACAAACTTAAAAAAAGTGCTGAAAGTAATCCTTATTAATAATTAATGTACAACAGCAAGAGTGAAGCAGACAAATGTTTCTTAAGGTGCATGTAGCATACTAAAGAGGCACAAAGGAACTAGTACCAACGGGTCTTAGTGAGTAAGAGATGTTTCCATGGGCTGTAAGTGTGTCCTCAACCTGACCAACCTAGAGAAGTCTGGAAGACAACCTCCCTGGCCAGCAGGCATGCTTTCTAGAGTAGATCAGAGAATCTGTATAAAAGGAGCTACTGTCTTTGCAAGGTTTCTCAAATCTCTACCTAAAGAACATCTATACCATGCAAAACTCAAGTTACCCTAAACCGAGCAAGGAAGTTCATACACACTATGTTAGAATTTCCAATACTGGGAGATATACTGGGAAAGAAGGTGGAGTTAACATAACACATTGCTAAGAAATTCAATATTTTTTTAAGCAAACTCATGGAAGAATTATAGCCCTTATTACAGGAATTCTTGTGGAAATCCAGTAAGTGCTACATAAGGTGGTCCGTTTTAATTATTGCTATGAAAACCCTTCTGGCACCAAACTGTACCAGATTTCTCTGCTTTAATGATGAAAATGGTGTGCAAGCTATTGGTTACTGAAATAAGGAATTTTCCACACAAGGCATTAAGTTAGAGAAATGCTGACAAAGTACCTCCTGTTTTTACATTGTTTTAATGTATCTTTATCGCCTATATATGAAGGAGTAGATAAAAAATATTTTTTCTGGATGGAGACTACCATTTATATTAAATGCAGTGTAAGATATGCTTGGTAAAGAAGCAGAAATATTTGTACAGTGTGAAAAAGTAATTTTTATCAGATAAATATTTAGAAACAAGCATTGGAATTGGGATACAATTAGAAGACAATTGTAGATGAAAAGGCTCTTCTGAAGCTCATATTCTGCACGTGGAATTGTTGATGTAATTTGCTGTTGCATTTTCTAACTTCATTAAATATTAACAAGATCCATGTATATGTAGTGAACTAAACAGAATGGCATGAATATTGCAAAGAAACTGACCAATATAATCCCTGAAAATCTTATTTATGCTTTGTAAAAACAAAACAAATACAAAAAAATATATTTTTATATAAAATATAATTGAGAAAGATGTTTGAAGGAAGAAGAGAATTACCATATTTGCCATGTGCCTTCTTGCTTATGTAATATTCTACAGTGCTCTAGGAAGGGTCAATAAAACTTGTTTGGATTTTGAGATAAAGAAATAAAACTACTGTCAGATATCATAACTTTGCAGATCCCAACAGTATCAGTAGGATTTGAGTGGTGAAGTCTTACAGAACCATAGTACTGTGTCTCTGAAGCATTCACTGGTCCTTTTGCCCCAAGTTATGACTACACAAATGAGTATATTGGTTATTATTAGCAGCCCAAATTGTGAAATTGACTCATACTGGGCTACTTCAACAGCCTCAGATCAAAACTACACTTTATGAATCACATGGATCATATTTTACTCATATTTATGAAAGTATTTTCAAAGCAACTTTAAGCTTTGTCATGTGTATTGCTGGAATTAACACAATCTGAATTATTTTAATGGGATTATGAATCATGTATGCATTAGAAAATCAATTTATTTTTTTTATGGAAACTTTTTTTTTAGGCTGTTAAACCATAATTTTGATCCAATGTGAAATGAATTCTGATTACCATGAGATATTTTGCTCTCCAGCTAGCAAAAATAAAAGCAAAAGCCATAGAACTATGAACAAAATCCCAGGTTCATCCTAAATGACAACACAGTAAATATCATTTTAAAAATAAATAAATATGTTTTCATGATCTTGTAAATCCCAGAAAACATCAATAACTTTGTAGATGATCATGTATAAGAAGCAGGAATTAATGCTAAGTTGTTTTTAGTATTGTGTACTAAGTACTAATTTAATAATTTATACAACTAATTAACTATGATTATGTGAATTGAGAACAACAGAAAATCAGTGTTAACAGGTGTTTCCATGTGGTTTACTATGAAAAACGCTATTGAAAATGTTTGTTTTTGCCTTATGTCTTCTCTTGCTGCCTAAGATTATAAAATAATCTGTTCTAAATAATTGACCTAGAAAAGCAGACAGCAGCAAGATCCCAGACATTTCCAGCACTCTCAGTACTAATCCACTTTTACATACTAGAGGGTGGTAAAATTTACAGGTGCTCAATCTGTCGTGTTCAGAAAGAACATGTCCAAATTTGTAATTGCAGTTCAGTGGAGAATCAGATCTAAATTTTTAACAGAAACTTCCAGTCCTAATAGAGTCAAGAAGCTGGAGGGAGGTGTTGAGATGCCACCTTTTCCTAAAGGCTCCCTTTCTGGGCTCCAATGGCTGGTGCAGTGCCCAGATGAGGGTTATTCAGTGATGATATATAGATAGATCAATAGATCAATCAATCAACCTCCATGTAGATACAACGCTTGCATCTAAGCTTTCAGCAGCTAGCCTGTGGAGCAGCAAACTAGCTTGACAAGCTGAGGCCGTTTCTTAGTCAGGGGCCAGGGTAAGAAAAGAGAAGTTTCACAGATTCCTGAAGCTTGTCAAATTGCTCTGTTGTTGCAGTTATGGCAGGGAAGGGGTGAGCAAGCCTTTCACAGGAAATACACTAGAAAGTAGGAGTGTGAGCCTCACAGTATAAATGTTTTCTCTTAACATCTGCTGTCAGTAGACTAAAATCAGCAATAATTATCTCAGAAATGTGGGTGAAGGCCAAACTTTATCACTGCCTGATCTCCAAAAACATCTTTAGTTTAAGTTAGTGGTGGAAGCCCAGAGATGAATTAAAGATAACATTTCCTCCATCTTAGTGGTATTATCTCTCGTCTACATTGTGCCTACCATAAATGCAATCAAAATCCTACTAATGTCTAGAAAAAGAAAGAAAATAGCTAAGCTTTAAGTAAAGCATAATTGTGAACAGTTCTACATACACAATAGCTGTCACAGAATAGAGTTAACCTGTAATCAGTTACTTTTGACATAATCTGGTATAGCAGAAGAATAAGATTTCCTGTCTTCTTGAACTACTTGAGCGCTCAAAGATTAATCTGCAAACTGAATTCTTTCTTAATCATGTGAGGGGAAAGAAAAAAGTGTCTACACATTCTGGATAATTCCAGGGCTATGCATTAGATTTCTTTGCAGATCTGCCAGAAGTGTATGTGGACTTTAAATAAATATTTTTTTTAATACTGAAAATGCACTTTATTAGTTGCTCAGGTTTAAAATTTGGCTAATATCACCTGATTTCATAAGCTGATATACAAACCTTAAAGAGCAATGATCTGTCTTCTAAAGCACAAGGAATAAAATAAATGATAAAATATAAACCATGTAACCAACCAACCAATCAAACAACAACAACAACAACAAAATAACAGAAACAAATAAACTACCTAAAGGAGAATCTATCTTCATTGTAACTCTAAACTATTCAGACAGGGAACACTCATCAAAGCATAAAAGGCAGAGACTACTGGTCTTCTGGCATTTAATAGATGGAGTGACATCTCGGCTTTTTCCATTGCAAATAGCTATTTGTTATTGATTGCCTATGAATAACTGAATATATATCCAATTGTACTGTTGTCAACAAGCAAAAGGTACAGATTTTCCATAATTATAGAGTTATAGAATTTTGTTATCTATCTGCAGTTTTTCCATTAGGCACAAGACAGAAAAATAAGTGATAGAATTTTCATCCACGGTTAAAATAACAGCAAACAAGAAAAGAGCTATGCATTAGGTCTTTTATGTGTATGGCAAACAGAACAGCTATACGTCAACTTCCAAGCATTTTGTTGTTACTAAACTCTATATGGTTGGTTGACTTTGGTGGTTGCCAGTCCAGTCCCTCTCCTATTCCTTCTCTTCAGCACAACAGGCAGAGGAAATAAGATGGAAAAGGTCATGAGTTGTGATAAAGGTGGCTTAATAATAAAAGCAAAAGCTGAGAGAGTACATTATCAAAGAAAATAAGGAATTTGTTCACTACTTCCCAGCAGTAGGCAGATGTCCAGTCACTTCTGGGGAAGTAGTGCCTCAGCACATGTACCAGTAGCTTGGAAATACAAACACTGTAATTGTTAATGTGCCTCCTTCCTCATTCTTTCCCCCAGCTTTTATTGCTGAGTATGACGTTATATATTCTGGAATATCTATTTGGTCAGTTGGCGTCAGTTGTCCTGGCTGTGTCCCCCTCCACTCCCAGACACTTGCCAACACCCAGCTTCCCATCCTTTGGTGGCATGGGGGCATTAGGAAGAAAACCTTGATACTGTGTAAGCAGTGTTCAGCAACAGGAAAAACATTGTTATGTTGTCAATGCAGTTGTAGCTACAAATGTCAAACACAGCATTATGTGGGCTGTTATGAGGAAAGTTAACACAATCCCAGCCAGACCCAGTATGTAAATACATCTGTAGTAATCAATTTCATGCTGTATTTCATTGCAAAAGTAGATTAAGGAAAATAATAATTGATTTGAGATAACAAAAGATTCACAAATATATATATATATTTAGAAAAACTATTTTCAATAATAATATAAGCAGTTCAAGGCTTCTTGGTAGCTTAGGCAAAGCTAAATTTTAGCACTGCAAGTATGAAGCTTAAAGTGACCCCTGGAGAGACAGCCTGTTCTTTGGTTGTCATTGATGAATGGGTGGGGACTGGGTGAGATGAGAGGTCTGAGAGTAAAGGTTGCTAATCCATGACTCCCTTCATGTCCCTGAGGACCCCTATGCCCAGATTGTTCTCTCAGCAAGGAGCAGCACACACATCTCTCTTTGAGTCTGGCAAAGGTAGAGCAGACAGCAGTCAATGCCTCCCCTCCTGAAGTTATCTACCATGTTCCTTGCAATTCTAGAACTAGATCCAAATCTGTATCTTGTGATACATTTGACATAAGAACTGAGGTAAGCACCAGATCAAGGACAAAGCTAGATTTACCTCATATCATCCACTATACATTTATGAAGCTCCATCAAAAAGCTGTTAGCAAGGATTTTCACAGTGGACAGTTCTGTAACCTTTATCACTAATAGTAAGAAATTTGCTTTTAATTTCATCTTCTAATTGGTTTCTGGCCATTTCATACCTATTTTCTCACCTTTTGCTTTGATATCACTATCTCTCCTTTAGGCAGTGATATATCTATTGGGCTGGTAGAGGCACACATTTCGTGGAGGGCTTGGGAGAAAAGGAGTAGGGGAAATTTTATCCCTGCCCTTGTTCCTGACCCATCATAATATTTGTTACCATGTCTTCTGACATTTGTATGAGCACACAACAGACCAGCTACTGCTGTTAAAGACAACAGAAAATGTTTTTATAAATACATTAACACGAAAAGGAGGACTAAGGGGAATCTCCATCCTTTACTGGATGTGGGGGGAAAGAGTGACGAGAGATGAGGAAGAGGCTGAGGTGCTTAATGCCGCCTTTGCCTCAGTCTTTAGTGGCAAGACCAGTTGTTCTGTAGATACCCAGTACCCTGAGCTGGTGGAAGGGGATGGGGAGAAGGATGTAACCCTCACTATCCATGAGGAAATGGTTGGCGACCTGCTACAGCACTTAGATGTATGCAAGTTGATGGGGCCAGATGGGATCCACCTGAGGGTACTGCAAGAACTGGTGGAAGAGCTGGCCAAGCCGCTTTCCATCATTTATCAGCAGTCCTGGCTATCGAGGGAGGTCCCAGTCGACTGGCGGCTAGCAAATATGACGCCCATCTACAAGAAGGGCTGGAAAGTTGACCCGGGAAACTATAGGCCTATTAGTTTGACCTCAGTGCCAGGGAAGATCATGGAGCAGATTATCTTGAATGTCATCACGTGGCACTTGCAGGGCAACCAGGCGATCAGGCCCAGCCAGCATGGGTTTATGAAAGGCAGGTCCTGCTTGATGAACTTGATCTCCTTCTATGACAAAGTGATGCGCTTGGTGGATGAGGAAAAGGCTGTGGATGTGGTCTACCTGTGGTCTACCTTTTGACACCATTTCCCACAGCATTCTCCTCGAGAAACTGGCTGCTCTTGGCTTGGACTGGTGTATGCTTTGTTGGGTTAGAAACTGGCTGGGTAGCCAGGCCTAAAGAGTCGTGGTGAATGGAGTCAAATCCAGTTGGAGGCCGGTCACTAGTGGAGTCCCCCAGGGCTCAGTACTAGGGCCAGTCCTCTTTAATATCTTTATTGGTGATCTGGATGAGGGGATCGAGTGCACCCTCGGTAAGTTTGCAGACGACACTAAGTTAGGTGCATGTGTCAGTCTGCTCGAGGGTAGGAAGGCTCTGCAGGAGGATCTGGACAGGCTGGACCAATGGGCTGAGGCCAACTGTATGAAGTTCAACAAGGCCAAGTGCCGGGTCCTGCACCTGGGGCACAACAACTCCAAGCAGAGCTACAGGCTGGGAGATGAGTGGCTGGAAAGCTGCCTGGCCGAGAAGGACCTGGGAGTATTGGTGGATAGTCGGCTGAATATGAGCCAGCAGTGTGCTCAGGTGGCCAAGAAGGCCAACAGCATCCTGGCTTGTATAAGAAGCAGCGTGGCCAGCAGGACTAGGGAAGTGATTGTACTCGGCTCTGGTGAGGCTATACCTCGAGTACTGTGTTCAGTTTTGGGCCCCTCACTACAAGAAGGACATCAAGGTGCTTGAGCGAATCCAGAGAAGGGCAACGAAGCTCGTGAGGGGTCTGGAGAACAAGTCTTATGAGGAGCGGCTGAGGAAGCTGGGATTGTTCAGCCTGGAAAAGAGAAGGCTCAGGGGCGACCTTATCACACTCTGCAGGTACCTTAAAGGAGGCTGTAGCGAGGTGGGGGTTGGTCTATTCTCCCACGTGCCTGGCGACAGGACGAGGGGGAATGGGCTAAAGTTGCACCAGGGGAGATTTAGGTTGGATATTAGGAAGAACTTCTTTACTGAAAGGGTTGTTAGGCATTGGAATGGGCTGCCCAGGGAAGTGGTTGAGTCACCATCCCTGGAGGTCTTTAAAAGGCATTTAGATGTTGAGCTTAGTGATATGGTTTAGTGGAGGACTTGTTAGTGTTAGGTCAGAGGTTGGACTTGGTGATCTTGGAGGTCTCTTCCAGCCTAGATGATTCTGTGATTCTGTGATCTTCTTCACGAAATCAGGGCTTCAGCAATGTCTGCCACATATTGTATTTCTGTGTGCCTTCAAGAGCTCATTGCCTGTACCTAGTTCTTTTCTCTGCTTTTCTATGGATTTCATTGACAGTAAATATGGTTTTCTGAATATCACCCAGATGTTAGGGCACAATGTTGGCAGTTCACTGAGAAAGTTAGGCATTTTTAAGTAAACCTGAATCCAGCACTGGGAGCCAAGATAAAGCCACAGCACCATTCTACTGTGATACAAGAAATGACAGCTTGAAAATATCAGTTCTGAAAGAGCTGTTAGTCTTTGGCATTTCACACTTTGGTCTAGCTGAAATTAAAACAATAAAATAAATATATTAGTGGATTTGTTTTGTATCCCTTCTGGATAGCATACAATACTTTCAATATTGTTCTTTGCTTATGAATTATAATGCACAGTTATATAAGGAGGAGACAACAGTAAATTAAATATTCGGAAACTCATAAAGGTGAAACTATCAAATCAAAAAATGTAAAAATATGTAGCCTCATTGGACTGAGAAAAGACAGATTGTAACTTCCTTCTGCTCTCCTTTCTCTTTTATTTTACTTCTTTTTTTTAAGTAGCTTTTAGTATGTCAAAAATAACTTTTAAATGACTTTAAGGTCCAATTAAATACAGTCACTTAATATTTCTCAAATCAAATGAAACATGAGAAATGGGATTTATACCATCTATCTTCAACCTCAGAAAAGCTACTTTTCTAATTCAATGAGTCATCTACATTGCATCCACAGTAAATAAAAGAAGCAGGCAACATCCATGAACAGTTTAAGCAAATTATGTTAGATGTCTAAGGCATAAAAAGGATGGTTGAATAACTAGCCTACCTCTTGAGTGGAGTAAATAAGTAAAATGACTCTCATCCCATCTTTGAATTGTTATCATGTAGACATGGTGGGACAAATCATACAGCTGGAGAACTGGAATCGAGGGCAACAAGTTTTACAGAAGAGAGAGACAGGGAAGGAGAGACAGGGGTGTCTCTATGTTAGGAAATGGATAAATTGCAAAGAAATGCCTCTGAGAAACAGCCACAGACAAGTTGAGAGCTTGTGGGTAAAAATTAAGGACCAGACCAATAAAGGACACCTCGTAGCTGGGATCTATTATAGGCTGCCTGATCAAGGGGAACCTGTTGCCAAGGCCTTCTTACTTCAACTACAAGAAGCATTGCGCTCACAGATACTCACCCTGATCGGGGATTTCAACCAAATGGATGTCTGCTGGAAAAGCTATGCAGCAGGCTGTAAGCAATCCAGGAAGCTCCTGGAGCACATTATGGTTACCTTCCTGGCCCAGGTATTAGCAAACCAACCAGAGCAGAAACATTAGTGGACCTAGTGCTCACCAGTGCAGATGAACTCATTAAAGAGGTTAAGATTTGAGGCAGTCTGGGCTGCAGGGACTACACCCTGGTTGAGTCTGTGATCTTGAGAGAGATGGGCTGGCAAAGAGCAAAGTCAGGACACTGAACTTCCAAAGAGCTAGTTTCCAGCTGTTTGAAGACCTAGTAGATGAGATCCCCTGGAATAATGTCCTAAGGGACAAAGAATCTGAACAGAGCTGGAAACTCTTTAAGGATGTTTTCCTTAGAGCACAAGAACTCTCTATCCCCATTTGTAAGAAAGCGAGCAGGGAGGGCAGAAAGCCAAGATAGCCAATGACATGCTGGTCAAACTGAGTGCAGGAAGGAAATGCACAGGCAGTGTAAGCAGGGACATGTGGCCTGGGAAGAGTACAGGGCTGCTGTCTGGATATTCAGGGATGGGATCAGGAAAGCCAAGGCACAGATGGAACAGAGCTTGGCAAGGGATACAAAAAATAACAAGAAGGGATTCTATAGGTAGATTGTCCAGTAAAGAAAGGCCAAGGAGTGTACTCCCTCTGATAAATGAGAAGGGAGAACTGGTAACAGAAGACATGGAGAAGGAAGAATGAAGGCAATAAGTTCTTTGCCTCAGTCTTCACTGCCATTCAGGCTTCCCATTTCTCTCAAGTCCCTGCACTTCTAGGCAGGGCCTGGAGTAGCAAAGTTCCACCCACTGTAAGTGAAGAGCAGGTTCGAGACCACCTGATGGAACTGAACAAGTACAAGTCTATGGGGTCTGATAACATGCATCCCAGGGTCCTGAAGGAACTGGCCGATGGAGTTGCCAAGCCTCTCTCCATCATATTTGAAAAGTTATGGCAGTCAGGCAAAGTCCCTGGTGACTGGAAAAAGGGAAATATCACTCCCATTTTTAAAAAGGGTAGAAATTAGGACCCAGGGAACTACAGACAGGTGATCTTCACATTTGTGCCTGGAAAGATCATGGAACCGATCCTCCTGGAAGTAATGTGGTGGTGGTTTTACCCTGCTAGGCAGCTGAGCACAACCATAACCATTCTCTCACTCCCCCTTCTCAAAGGAAAAGGGGGAGAAAATACGATGAAAAAGGCTCAAGGGTTGAGATAAGGACAGGGAGATCACTCAACAGTTATCATCATGGGAAAAACAGTCTCAGCATAAGGGAGATTAAGGTAATTTGTTAGCTTTTACTAACAAGCTAGAGCAGTGAGAAACTAAAAGCAAAGTAAAAGCACCTCTACCCCGTCCACCCTCTCCTACTTTCTCCCCGCAAGCAGTACAGGGCAATGGTGGAATGCGGGCTGCTGTCAGTCCATGACACTTCATCTCTGCCACTCCTTCACATTCACTCTCTGCCCCTGCTCCATGTAGGGTCCCTCCCACGGGATGCCATCCTTCCTGAACTGAGCCTGCGGGGGCTGCCCACAGGCTGCAGCTCTTCAGGAACTGTTCCCACATGGCCCCATACCACGGGGTCCATCCGTCAGGAGCAAACTGCTCCAGTCCAGGTCACCCATGGGTGGCAGCTCCCCCCAGACCCCCTGCTCCTGCATGGCCTTCTATGATGCAGTGACTGCATCAGTTGACAAGGGAAGACTGACTGATGTCATCTACCTGAACTTCTGTAAGGCCTTTGACGTGGTCCCACATGACAACCTGATCTCTAAATTGCAGAGATGTAGATTTTAAGGTTGGACCATTTGGTGGATAAGGATGTCTGCAACTAGAGAGTTGCCGTCAATGGCTCTGTGTCCAGGTGGAGTCCTTTGTGATGAGTGGTGTCCCACAGGAGTCTGTCATGGGACCGGTGCAGTTTAATACCCTTATTGGTGACATAGACAATAGGATCGAGTATAGTCTTATGAGGAGTGGCTGAGGAAGCTGGGATTGTTCAGCCTGGAAAAGAGAAGGCTCAGGGGCGACCTTATCACACTCTGCAGGTACCTTAAAGGAGGCTGTAGCAAGGTGGGGGTTGGTCTATTCTCCCAGGTGCCTGGCGACAGGACGAGGGGGAATTGGCTAAAGTTGCACCAGGGGAGATTTAGGTTGGATATAGGAAGAACTTCTTTACTGAAAGGGTTGTTAGGCATTGGAATAGGCTGCCCAGGGAAGTGGTTGAGTCACCATCCCTGGAGGTCTTTAAAAGGCATTTAGATGTTGAGCTTAGTGATATGGTTTAGTGGAGGACTTGTTAGTGTTAGGTCAGAGGTTGGACTTGGTGATCTTGGAGGTCTCTTCCAACCTAGATGATTCTGTGATTCTGTGATACCCTCAGCAAGTTTGCAGGTGATACCAAGCTGAGTGTTGACATTGATACAACAGAAGGAAGGGATGCCATCCAAGGAGACCTAGAAAAGCTTGAGAAGTGGGCCCATGTGAACCATTTGAGGTTCATCAAGTCCAAGTGCAAGGTTCTGCATGTGGGTCAGGGCAATCCCAGACATGAGTACAGACTGGGAGAAGAACTCATTGAGAGCAGCCCTGAAGAGAAGGACTTGCGGGTTCTGGTGGATGAAAAGCTCATAACTAAGAAAATAAGCTTTTACTTAGAGGGGCTGATAATGATAGGACAAGGGGGAATGGTCTTAAACTAAAGGAGAGGAGATTTAGATTAGATGTTAGGAGGAAATTCTTTACTCAGATGGTGGTGAGGCACTGGAAGAGGTTGCCGAGAGAGGTTGTGGATGTCCCATCCCTGGAAGTGTTCAAGGCCAGGTTGGATGAGGCTCTGAGCAACATAATCTAGAGGGTGGCATCCCTGCCCATGGTAGGGGGATTGGAACTAGATGATCTTTAAGGACCCTTCCAACCCAAGCTATTTTATGATTCTATGATTTGAAACACAAGCTTTTTGTTTGTTTGTTGTTTTGTTTTGCTTTGCTTAATATTGCACTGGGTCTGGCTGGGATGGAGTTAACTTTCCCTGCAGCAGCCCACACAATGCTGTGCTCTGCACTTGTGGCTAGAACATCATTGGTATCACACCACTGTTTTGTCTATTGCTGAGCAATGCTGGCACAGCAGCAGGACTCCCTCCAAACTCCCCAAATGCCAGCAGGCTGCAGGTGTTGGCCAAGAAGTAAGGAGGGGACATCACCAAGGCAGCTGACCTAAACCAAAAAAAGGGGTATTCCATCCTATATGATGTCACACTCAGCAAAAGGTGGGAAAGGGGAAGGAGAGAGGGGGCTCTCATTATGAAGACATCTGTCTTCCCAAACAGCTGTTATGCACATTGAGGCCCTGCTTCCCAGGACGTGGCTGAACTTTGCTCGTTGATGGGAAGTAGAGAGTAATTTCTTTTCTCTCAATCTGTGCTTCTGTGTGGTCTTTGCTTGTTTATTTTTTTCCTTCTATCTTTTCCATTTAAATAAATTATTCTTATCTCAACCCATGAGTGTTTTTTTTTCTTTCCAGCATACTTTCTTCTCCCCCTCTTCTTCTAAGGAGGGGGAGTGAGAGAGCAGTTGTGGTGGAGTTCTGCCACCCAGCAAGGTGAAAACACCACAAATATCTATATGTTTATAGATTCTTCATCCCAGTATGATATTCTTGATATCAAACCCATAAACCTTCTGCCAGCTTTAAATTCTCTGTTCAGTATAATCAATTCTTTGTTTCTATCATTACAAGCTGGCCATATGTGAGTATATGAGGATCATTCACAGCAGAATGGAGCTTCAAATGGTTTTAATATTTGACAGAAACTGTGTGAGTAGTGCAGCTCAGCGGTGACTGAGCACAAAATATAACGGATTTTATTGAAATTATTTTCTTTAAAATTTAAATTCAAATGCTGATTACCATGTTCCTGCCTTTAAATTAACAGTTCATAATCAACATCATTTTAATCCTCTTGTATTGATACTATAAAGTCAGCTAAGATAGATATATTACTTTATATGATATTTCCTCTCTATCTTTTAGTTACTTAATCAAGCATATTCATATGGGGCTTTTTGTTTGTTTGTTTGTCATTGTTGTTGTTGTTGTTTTTCTATTACCCTCTATTTTATTAAAATGTTATATAGAGAAAAATAATTTTAGCCTGAGGTAACAATGATGATGAATTTTTGAAGTTTGATTCTGAGGCTAGGTCATCAGATGTGACACTTCGGTTTTTCCCAAATCTCAGCTTTGTGGCCTTTCAAATGATATTTTAAAAAGCACACTCAAATTTAAATATTAGTCATTGGAAAACACCACATTTTCTTACTTACTTAATATTAATTGAATATAAAATTGGAAAATGATAAATTATTTATCAGGTATGCAAATGTATGTTTGTGATACTAAGTTTTTAGTTAAAAAGTACCTAATGAATGCATATAAAGTACAAGGTTTAAACAGCTTACAGTCTTCCAGTTATGCTGTAACTACCACTTGTGATAATGCATAACCTCTGCATAATCAAAGATCTCAGTGCTGCTCCTGTAGAACAAGACTCCATCATGACAGAAAGTGACAGTACATGCATACGCAATCTCAGTAGGAATGTAAGTGATTCAAGGGATATTAAAGAAGCTGTTTGCACTCTCCAGTGTTAGACATAACTTATGTAGCTAAGGCCTTTGTTGGCAAGCAAGGATGCTCGAGACAACTTATGAAGTTGCTACCCTTTGCAGTCTATTCTAACTTACTGCTGGAGAGATTTCTGAGCTCTTTGTCAATCACTTCTTGATAGCATTTAGCTTTTTTCCTGCAGAAAATTGCACCGTAAACACTAGTTGCTCAGGATTTGATTAATGTCCATTTCAGATGTCCCTGCAGCAAGGGTAGAGCACAAATGGAGACTGGCCCCACATCTGAGTTAAGCCATTCCCACCCATCAATCACCATCTGTAGTTTATAACAGGATGTCTTAAGGAAAAGTGGTATCAGTGATATTTTGCTGGAAAAAAAAAAAAAAAAAAAAAAAAGCTGAGAGGTCCAGGAATTGATTAATGAGCAGGTCAGGAGTCCATCAAGTGAGAGCAAGATAGAGAGGTGGGTGTACCATTTTAAGGCAAGCTCTTGCCACTCATCCATCAGAGCTCTACGTTAGCAGGCGAGTCACTTCAGCTTCCCTCCTCAGTCAACAGAGAAAAACACTTCTCTAAGGGCGAGCCAAAGTTGGAATATAACTAACTTAGCTCCACTCAAGTGGAACCTATTTCTTTCCTTTGACTAAATAGGAGGCCTGGAGAGTTACCTAACTTAAACCCAGAAGTTAGACTTTGTGAGTTCTCCTTAAAAGTAAATAAATGGTCCTTTGAAATCTTGGCAGTTTATTAAGGACCAACGTTCTGACAAATTGCTTAGCCATTGGCTACATATTGCACCCATTCTACAAATACAGTAAACTCAGTACTTAAGTCACTACATGCTCCATCTCTTCCTGAAGAGTATACCAAAAAAGATAATCAAGAAAAGATATAGACAAGTCAGGTAGATTCACCTGTCTTCTGTTGTTCCACTCCCAAGCCTATCAAGGACCAGGCAAAAACTAATAGATGTTATAGTAAATGCTGGAAAAATAAAATTGCTTTTCTAGGCCTCTTCTACATTGGCAGTTTATGTTGGTCTTTTGATCTCTGCACTACTTTCAGGTTATTCATGAACAACCCAATTAAATTCTGACCCTAAGAAGGCAAGCCATTTTCTGATGCTGAATTTCCCATGCTTCTCTGTTTCTACTGTGTTGGAGAATGTAGAGTGGGTAACATTCAAGTGAATTTTATCTCTGTGCATAGATGGTATGAGATACACACATAGTAATTCTGAAGTACAGGACTGAAGATATATGATTTCTTCATTTTCTAAGCTTCATTAGATAATTTAATCTTGAATCAACGGGGTCACATCAATGATGACTGGAACCCACAATATATGTTGCCATAATAATGACGAATGGCTCCCTCTTTAGGAATATTAGTTTTTGACTTAAATTGGCAAACATTCATAGAGTATCCAGGCATGGAGGAAAAATTATTATTGTTATTATTTTTCATGATCTTTACAAGCGCTCAGTGGAAACCTTGAACACCCACTTTATGATAATGATAAAAGTGGGGATCCAAATGGTGTGATCCTTAGATTTCTCATGCAGTTTTAATTTTAAATGATTGCAAAGGTACATATATATATACTGAGCAAGGAAAAATTCACTTTGTTTTGAAGAGAAAACATATACAGAGAGTAAAACAAGTGCAGTGTGTTACATAATACTAGAAACATCTCTTCTTAAAAGTATATACTAACCTGCACTGGATTTTCTGCTGTCATTGTAGAATGCTTGCTGTCTTCAGGCTAGTTTGGCAAGTTCAATGTCAATTTACAATGCTGACCTGCTCTTACATTTGTATTTCTAACTCAGAATAACCATGTATTTATATTATTTATAATTACTAGAAATAATATAATATGGTTGATTACATTGACCACTTTTGGTATAGCATAGCGCTTGTATTTACTGACAGAAATATATCAGTGAGGAATTTTAGGGTCTATAAAACTATTAAGGCACAGGATCCTGGCAGAAAAACTGGGAATTGGCACAGTTTAAGAAATAGGCAGCCCTGGCATGCTGGGGATATTGATTTAAGACAGACTCTGACAATTAGTGTTTCAGAGAATTTTTCTCTAAGGGAAATTCTATCTAAACTTATGTTGTACTAGTTCTAGTGAATCTGGAACATATCTGTGCAATGGTTTTAGATAAATCCATTTTGCCAAACCATGCTATTTGTGTTTCATTAGTCAAAGACATTATCATATTTTCAGGATATATATTAGAATTCTGTGAAAAAGATTTATAATTGCAAAGTGTTTGTATATCTTCATATGAATGTTCCTGCCAAGTGAACATGGATGACAATGAGTGTATTAACACAGTGAGACAACACCATAAAAAAAAAAAAAAAGGAACAAAAAACAATGAACTTTTTTTGTTTGTTTGTATTTGTTTGTTTGTTTGTTTTTGTTTTTGTTTTTTTAAATTGCCGTTGTTAAAAATGGATTTTGGTCTAGCATGTAAACAAAATGTGCTTAGGCAGATGAAGGAGCTACACTTGGATGTACATATTAAAGAGAATTCTGCCTCATAAATTACTGGAGAGAAGTCTTGTCCAATGAATGGCACCATCTTCTGGCTTTATTTTGTGTAGTGACTCAAGTCCTGAATGAACATCTAATACATCAGGCTGGTTACTTGGTACTATTTGATAAAATCCAGATACTTCACTGCTTACCATAAGACTTTTAATGCGTAGATAAACCTTGGATCACTTTAGGCTTTTCATGTATAGGAGTTCAGTGGACCTACTGCATGATTTCAGACCCTATAGAAGCATTTTAACAAGTTATGCTGACTGTAGTACATATGTTGGGGAAGGAAACTGGTTCTGTTGAGATAAAATTGGAAGAAAATAAATAAATAAATAAATAAAAAGGCCACTGAGTTAGTCATTCAGACATGCCTGTACATGTTAAGTGTTTAATTTTAGTGCATTTTTTTTAGCTGTGTATACCTAAATAACTCTGAAAAACTTTTTACAGAAATGGTACATATAATCTGTAAACCTCTTTCCATAATCTTTTTCCAAGAATTTTACAAAATAAATGATGGGAAAAAATAATTAGTTACAACTTGTAATATATCACCAAGATAGGAAAATATCATTGTTTCTAAATAAGTATTTGAAGGTTGTAAGAGTGAACATCAGTACTTTAAGAAGTATTTAATGATTTTGCGCCTTTCTTTTTGATGGTGTAATGTCCATTATTTTACTATAGGAAATTTACCAGTGGCGTCCAGACAGCCTAGAAATTTTCTAGTCAGATTGTAATTTTAGAGATATGACATTGAGTGAAATAACTGTGGGATCTCAAACCTTGTTTTTGACACTACACCTGTTTCAAAGAGTTTGTCTGCATTAGGCATGTGTTGTCTTCACTTTCTTGTAAGTAATAATTTCATAGTTATATTCTGTATAAGTCACCACTGAATAGTTAACTTATTAATGTTTTTATAACTGTCATAGCAACCTGAATATTAATTAAAGAATACACAGAAGCTAAATGAAAAACAGCATAAAGTAAATGCCAACACTTAAAATTTCAAAATAAGCTTTTCATTCCTTATTTTTAAAAGAAAATTAGTTAGGAAAATGTCCCAGATTGCTGGAGAAAATAAACAAACAAGCAGTTGTCTCTTTAGAAGTCTTCTACTGGTTACCTCTTTTATTTTCTTTCAATAACACAAAACCAAATAACAGTAAAAATGTTTTTGACCAGAAAAAAATATTAAAAAAAAAAAAAGAGAGAGAGAGAGAGAGAGAGAGAGAATTAAAATGTCTTTCTGTCTGTATTACATTAAAAAAAAAATGGATTAGTGGACAAGTGACAAAAGATACCAAATGAATAGACTGAAAAAAAAAAAAAAATACTGACATTCTTAGCAAAAAGTACTGCAAGTAGCTTACTGACTGCTGCATTCCTTCACATTTTCCATTCCTTAACTCAGAGTCTGGTGGCACAGCTGTGATTTAACTAGGTTGTATCCAGCACAGGAAAAATCTGAAGCAAAGTAAGAGCTGCCATATAAGGTCATACAGAAACTAAATTAATCCCTCCTAAATGGCCAGAGAGCAAGAAAGAGAATGTAAGATAAGACTTGGGTAAAGCGATTCTGTTGCTCATGCAGCTGCCATTTTTCCATAATCAGCAGTTCAGGGACTTTTCCAAGCCAGAGGTTACGTCCTCAGGATCATGTTTAGCAGCCACTAAAGACCTATTCTCTGCGCATAGGCTTGATTCCTTTTTGAACTCATTTGTACTTTTGGCCGTCGTAACATCTTGTGGCAATAAGTTACATGCTTTAATTGTGATCTATGTGGAAAATGATTTCCTTCCTTTCCAGCACCTCTCTAGTGTCCTTAGGTTTCTTGGGTATAAGACATGAACTGGAAGCAAGACAAGCCAGGAGAGAGAAAGGATTAAATACCTATTTTTAGTGCAAAGTTGATAAATAGCAATCATCCTGCACTGTTCCTACTGTAAAGAATAGATCACCATTGGCTTCAGTGGTAGGGAGGCACCGAATATGTTTCTGTATCTGTGCAATAAAACAAACAAATAAATAAATAAATAAAATAAAATAAAATAATGTATTTCTGCAGGCAGTTTTAGAGACTTGTGTAGAGCTATTACCAAATTCTTTAGCACACATTTGTTTTTACTGAAAAAGAGAAAAATTATAGGGTTTGAAATTATTCTGAAAATTTTATTTCTCCTTTAAAGCAGAAGCATCTCCTCTTCAGATGTCTAAAGCATGCTTCGCAACTTTAAACAGGTGTTTTAAAACTGTACCTTGGTATATGGTTCCAGATACTTTTCTTGATGGCAACAAGGACTTCCTACAATCTATTTTGCTCACACCTCAGATATTTTTAGAACTATTACATTTAAGAGATCAGTAAATCAAGCTAAAGCTTGTTTTGTTTTGTTTTGTTTAATTATTATTATTTTATTTTTTTGTTGTTGGGTTTTATTTCCAACCTCATACCACAATTACTTTTGATGACACAACTGTGTTCCTTCCCACAAGATCTTACAGAGAGGACTACACTGTCTGTAACTTCCAGGCACCCCCATATGGAAATTCCCCTCAGATTTGTCATTACGAAAAGATATAGAGAGTTTAACCCTTACTAATGTGGCAGATTTAGTGATCAGTTGAAATACCAATGCTTGCCCCAGAATAATGGTTCACATTGCATACTGTACCCAACAAAGAGATTTTGGTAATGCAAAGTAGAGATAGCTCTACATGGTATATTTCAGTGGTTGATTTTTAGTTTAATATCTTTAGATTCTTCAAAAGAACAAGATTAACAACAGCAACCAAAACTTAATGTACTTCACTAATAGGCAGTATGAGTAAAACTTTTTTATTATTATTACTATTATTATCTGAACTGAAAGACCTTCGTTCAGACCCACACGTTAGCTCTGAGCTTACCTAAGATCTCGTGGCATATACATATATATATGAAACTAAAGATCGTTTGAAATCTTTCCTATCTAGTGTTTAGTCAAAAGTAGATTGTCTGTAATAAACTCTTGATTTATGCTGTTTTAAACAACATAGTAATAACTCAAAAATGAGACACTTCCTGGACCTTAAGGGTTCTTTACAATATGAGAGTTAATTTCTTATGAAGTCATTTATTTCTCATTCAGCATTCATCACTCATAGATAAATATGGTATGTCACAGAAGTTATTTGTACTTTTTCTTTGGCCACTTTTGCTAAACTTGTGTTAGTCAGACAAATTATTTAAACAGTATCTGTTTTTACATTCAACTTTGCATTAACAAAAATAGAAAGTCCACATTATTGCCTGTCTACTGGATTTTGAGCCTGCATATACCTGGGCTGAAAAATAATTTGGTATGCTTGGGAAGAGTGCCTAAAAATAGTAATTGGAAACCTAAAAATAATATTTGGATGCAAATCACTGATAACTCTTTGAATTTCAATGATCTTAATGAAATAGACTGATGATGTTGTATGAAACAGTAAAACATGGCCAGTGTTTTCAAAAGTTCTCTTTTACCTATGCCAATTCAAAACAGTACTTTAAAACATCTGAAATATTCATTAGGCACTAATAAACAAACAAACAAAAAAAAAAGAGAGAGAGAGAAACAAAGAAACAAACAAAACAAAGGAGAAAATATTTTTTTCAATTTCCTTCATTTCCTTTTTTTTTTTTTTCCCATGTAGATCTGTCATATCAATTCCATATCCTATCCAAAACTAAATTCTGGCTGGATTTTGTCTTTGAAGTTTCTGCCGTATTGGATGGTCCATTTAAATGGCAAGTTTTTGTCATGTTTGAATTTCAGATTATATGAAATATCCACAGTTATAGGTATATCTAGCACTTGCCTAGAGCAATGAATTCTCATATGATGCAAAACAGCCCCAGGAAAGCTTTTTCTGTGTATTTTGACTGTAGCAGATACTGGAAAACCTGGAATATTTCTGTTTCCTCTTTACTAGGAAATATTATATAAATACCTCTGAGACAGTGTATCTGCTGCAGTATATTGCTGCAGCTTGGGAAAACAAGGAGAGAGCAGTTGCAAAGTATGCAATCTTTCTATATGGAGTAAAAAGAGGAATTGTGAAGACATGAAGTTGTGTGGGAAAAATGTCTGGACCAAGGGAGGTGTTCTGTAACTTTGAGGAACTGCCACCAGACTACTCTCCTGATCCTAGCCTTCAGGGGGAGATAAAGCTGTAAATCTGAGCCTTCTTGTGTAGGGAAAAATTCAAAATCCTGTCCTCTTTTCTGGATGATTATTCTAACCACCAAACTACTAGGTATTAATAGGTTAAAACTATCCTGAGTGTTCAGTGTAGTATGTTAGTTATCTGTAAACAAATGAGCAAGGCAAGTTCACCAAGAAGTTTTATCCTGGAAATCACCATCTCACAAATGTACCTAAGGCATGCGTGCACAGATAATATGGGACAAAATCCAGATTTCAGACCTTCATTTTTGTATGAGCTGTTGAAAGACCATGTAGGTCTCTGATCAGCAGTCTGGCTATTATTGAAGTTGTAATTCTTACCCTATGCTATATGAGAACAAAAGGACTCAGACTGGATTTGTAAATTCTGAGACCTAGAAGGCCAGGATGTTTTGTGCAGACATTAATTTTGTAGTGTGCAGATGGCTTAAATTGCCTAAGCTATGAACTACAAACTTGTTTGAGATAACTCTTTTCATAGCTAGATTAAAGACAGAAAAACAGTTCTTTTTACTTCAACATTTCTTCTGTAGCAACTTTACACCAACTGAAATCCTGAAATGCCTCTCCCAGGTTTAATGCAATTCAGAACTGAATTTTTCACAACATTCACATCATTTTCAAAGTCAAAACAATGAATTAATGCTAACCTTCTCCACTTTTCTTCAGCTGAAGCACAACATTTTAACAGAAAGTAGTGTACAGTCTGTTGTGGTTTAACCCAGAATGCAGCTAAGCATAACACAGCCGCTCACTCACTCTCTCCAGGTGGGATGAGGGAGAGAATCAGAAAGGTAAAAGTGCAAAAACTCATGGGTTGAGATACAGACAGATTACAAGGTAAAGCAAAAGCCAGGCATGCAAGCAAAGCAAACCAAGGAATTCATTCACTATTTCCCATTGGCAAGCAGGTGTTCAGTCACTCCCAGAAAGCAGGGCTCATCATGTGTAACAGTTGCTTGGGAAGACAAACACTGTCACTCCAAATATTTTCCTCCTCCTTTACCCTACCTGTTATTGCTGAGCATGATGCCATGTGATGTGGGACATCCCTTTGACCGGTCTGGGTCAGCTCCTGGCTGTGTCCCCTCACAGCTCCTTGTGCAACCCCAGGTACCTCGCTGGCAGGACAGCACCAGGAGCTGAAAAGTCCTTGGCTCTGTGTGAGCACTGCTCTGCAACAATATTGGTGTGCTGTCACTGCTATTGTCATCAAAATTCCCAAACACAGCGTCATACAAGCCCCTACAAACAAAATTAACTCATCTCCAGCTGAAGTCATGACATATTCATGGTACAAATTTGTACAGTGAAATAGATTTGACCTGTTACAGATGCATTTCAATTTCATTCAATATTTGTGAATTTGAACTTGTAAGCTATTTGTGTTGCTTCATGCACTCTGTGGGGTGGTGGGGATTGTTTTGTTGGTGGTGGTTTTTAATATGCATTATATGACAAAGGTATTAGCTCTTGAAATTGATCCTCAAATCTACTATGTGTACAGACATGCAAACAGCATTCAAACAACCAGATTAAAAGAAAGACAATAAAGAAAACTAATCGTCAATATAAACAAAATATTTTCTGTTTTATTTTTAGTGTTAGGTGATACCAGAGTTAATAAAACCCAAACCCTAGTCTGGATTTTAGCCTAAACCATTTAATTTGACTTGAAAGGAAAGTTGAATAACATCCACCTTAACAATTTACTGACAATCAAAAATGGGTTACTTACAATGCAGCTATTATCTTGCAAGTGTATGATTTTATACATAGGAAACACAGGAAGATTCTTAGTTTTGTTTACAGTGCAATAACCATTTTTGAATAATTTGTCTTGTATGTGGTTGTCTTGTAGTACATGGAGAAAACTAACTTCCAGTGTTGCGGAAGGCCTAATGTTCTTATCCCTGTCTTTGGGAGCTACAAATCATCATTATCTTTTCTAATCAGCTTCCTTAAACTAGTAGCTGTCTCAAAAAGAGAAAAGCTGGAATCAATACCTATTCTAAAATACCCCATGTAAGTGACCAGCACCAGGCTCACGGAGGATATCTGAGATAAATTCAAGATATCATGATTCACTTTGCATTACTTATTCTAGAACCACATTCAATAGCTGCAAAGAGATATATACAATGATATATGAATAAAAGATACCTCTTCTATTTCCGATTACTGCCCTTGTAAGTTCCCCATTAATTAGAAAGCATATTTCATTTGTATTAAATGACATATTTCATTTTTCTGTATAGCTGCAGGCCAAGAGAAGATGTGCATATATTTGAAATATGCTCACATTATGGATTACTGGTATTTCAAGAATACTTCACCAAAAAAAAAGAGCACTGTAAATGCATTCTGTAGGTAAATAATGTAACACAAACACATGACTTCTTTTTGTTAATTTAATAATGCATTTATTTCATTCCATGTATTTCTGTCACGAGCTTTCTTCTTCTGGTTATAAACTGATGGTTTGAATCAGAAAATTGTTCCTGCTTCATCTGCATTAAAAATGTTTTCAGGATAATAGTCAGAAAAAGGAATGAGAAAGCAGTAACTGTCTATTTGGGAATGATGTGGGGATTACACAGGATGTGCTGTGCTTCATAATTGATTTCCTTCTCTTGCTTCAAACCAGGGCAGTGATAGAGTCCCTGTGCTGTTCACACTGGGACTACTTGCAGGCTATGAATTTACCTGCAATTACCCTCATCCACCAGATCTTATCAGCTGTGGGCTCTCCGACCCCCTGATCTCCACGAGAGGAAATCCTTCCCACCTCTCCCCTGTGCTTTCTTTCTGGATATGTGTTGACAGCCGGTCCAGCTGGTAGGAACATACAGCCCATTTCACATCAGACCATCTCTAGCAGATCATACCTGGTGTTCTGGTGGGTTTATGAGTGGTGCACTGAGAGCAATTAGCATCTGAATTGAGCTACATGAGGATAACAACAGGCGATTACCCTATTTAACAGCTGTTAAGTGGTGTTAATTGCCGGCTATAGACCACAAGCTGAGCAATTTTGTGCAAACTGTACAAACAGAACAAAACAAACGGATGATGTAGAGGAAAAATGGGTCTGAAAAAAATCTCCCTATTAATCCAAAATATGCATACAGATAGATTATATGCATTGCTGGTGTGAAAAATTTGTCCCAAACTGTTTGTCAAATCCAAACCCTTACTGAATTTTCTGTGAATAGACAACAATTTCTATTAATTTCTTCATTATTCACAGTCATTTAATGAATGGTTTGTGTGAACACTTTTTGCCTAAGGTTCCCTCCAGCAGGGCTAGTTCCTGATAACCTCATTCTTATCGAACAGTGCCCTGATTCGGTGAAACAGAGTAAAGGATAAGATACGTTTAGAATTTAGCCTTAAATTACAGGGTAATAATCAGCAAATTATCTCTTAAAAGTGGAATAAAATATGTCCAAATGAAATTATGTGGAGTTTCTTTTGTTCTCACTGAACTGTTAAAAATAGCTGGAAAAGTACAGACGAAAAGTTCTAGAGATATTTTTAGATGTTTTGAGTTGTTCTGTTGGGCGTATTCTTTTCAGGTCATTTTTCTGTAAGCAAAATAATCACAGTACAGTATATGACCAGCAGAGCTGGTCAGTATGTTTGTCTTATTGCCTAATAGCTTGTTTCAGAATTTTACAGGGCAGAGAAGTGTTGATTTATTTTGAAAGCATAGGTACCAGTATTGGGCTGAATGCTGTAAAATCATTGAATTTACCATGGAAGGAAGCCACTTTAAGAAAAGCAAAGTTTCATAGGTTCCAAAAATCACTAGAGTAAGAAATCCACAGTCAAACAAAAACAACAGCAACAACAACAACCAACCAAACAAAAACCACTTCTTTTAATATCTATCTGAAATAATCCTCCATGATATAGCTGCTAACAAATGCACTTTATAACAGCAAGCCAGTGGCATTTCTGATCTGAGCTAAATGCCTCATATTGTTTGCTTTTCTAAGTGTAAATCGAGAAAGAGGACCTACTGCCAAGCATACAGCAGACTTAAGGACCACTATGGTTTTATGGTTTCTGCTGTTCTTGTTCTTCCCCAGATTGATCATCTAGAGGATTTCTCTATCTTTTGTTGTTCTATTTTGGGGAGAATATGCTATTTTTCCTAAAGTTTATGTTGTTCTTTCTACACATAAATATTTACATACACACAAACACACACACGTCAACATACTAAGCAGTACTAACAAAGTCCTTTAATATGAGTAAGGCTTTTATCAGTGGACCTCCATGGAACAAAGGAAGGATCCTAACTTCTAGAAAGTTTCATAGCCACAAAAGCACTCATTTAGCTAGAAATGAAATGCCAAATATGTTGTCAAAGTTTTTTACAACTACAAATTTAAAGTGCCTCTTTTGCCTTCCCTCTCTGTCAGTACAGAGTTTCTGAAGGGGAAGGGAGTGCTGATATGCAACAAACATTGCTTATCTCTAAGACATGACACTCTGTCTGTGAGTGGCTTCTTTGGCATTTTGAGTGTGGATTTTCTTAAAATGTGAAAAGCACAATTTCAAAACACATTTGATCTTCATAAAATTTGAATATTTACACAGAATTTGATTTTACAAAGTAAATTAGGAGTCTTCTGAATTCAATGTTTTTCATATTATTAATGGGAAGGTTGTTTCTATAGCAACTTGTTAAAGGGCATTCAAACATTGAGCAGCATGGATTCCTTTTTTGTTCCTCTTTACAATTTATTTTCACTTAGCATTCCGCAAGGAGAAAGTCATAAAAAGAGAGAAGAAAAATAAAAGAAGACCTGGTGCTGCCAAAATGACCATTGATAGCAGAAGAATAACCAAGGACTGTGACTGTATGATTTTAACTGTACAATATAATAGATTTAGGCACTGAGCTGTTAAGCCTCTCAGCCACAATTCCCCCTGGAGAATCCAGTTATAGCATGGTTATTTCTTTAAATAATGTAGGTTGTAGTTTAAGTCTACAGTCTGTGTAAATACATACAAACAGAGAGAGAATAGTCACATAAACCTAATCTTCATTTTATTATAACTATATTTTATATACGTCATTAAATATTTGTATGCTCTAGGATTGTTTCAGGAAATACAGAACCAAGTAAGGCTCATTACTTTGACATGCAGTACTTGGTTTGGGGAAATCAATTAAATACTTGAGTTATGGGCATTAGGTAGTTGCTGAATAGAGAAGCCTGGTATAGGTGGGGCTGTTGCAGCTCCATGCCCCCCAGGTCCAACCAGCAGCAAGGCTGAGCATGTATCCACAGTAGACACACGCACATGTATACACCACACATACATATGTACATAGACAGACGCACAGATCACACAGACACACAGAGCACTTGCAAAAGTACCAACAGCACCATCAGACTCATCCTGCTCCCCTCTCTGGAAGAACAGGATGAAGATCTTTTAGTAGGAGTACATATATACTAATGTCCACATATGTGGAGCTCTCCTGCAGCTGGGCTCAGGTATTTAATTTGCCCAGTAGCTGCCCCTGGATCCCAGTCAGCCCAGTTGCTGGCAGATGGACACTTGAGCACCCAGGACAACAGCCCTACTCCAGCTGCAAGTACAGACACCCATGCACACACACACGCATACAAGTGGTTCTCCTAGTCCACACCCAGACTCTGTGGCTTCTCCAGAGGTTGCCCTGGACCCCTCTTCCTTCCAGCAGCCAGCTCTTCCCATGGTCCTACCCTCAGAGACACGCCCAAGGCACCAACCCATATCACCTGCTCATCATCTCATCCAGCAGCATCTCTCCCTGCTCTCACACACTCACTTGCACACCCACACTTACTCCAGTTGTGGGCACCATGGACACCCGGGCTCCTTTGACTTGTGGTTCCACCCCATGGGTTGTCTCTCAGACACACACACACCTGTGCACACAGAGCGCCCCTCAATTGGGAAAATGGTTAGAAATGGGGTTTAGTGAGAAGCCTCAACAGACTGCTAGCCAGGTACAGGGCATAGCCAAGCAGGTGAACTGACCAGCTCCTGTTGGCACACAACCAGCGCATTTATCCCATTTATCCTCTGTTCCTCCTTGTTCCTGCCCAACCCCCCTTGATCATTCCCTTTCCCCACCTTTGGTTCCTCCCTGGAACATCCCATAGTAATTTCTGTGTGTTGTGGTTTAACCCGGCTGGCAGCTAAACACCACACAGCCGTTCGCTCACCCTCCCCCCTCCCTCTCTGGGATGGGGGAGAGAAACGGGAAAGTGAAGCCGGTGAGTTGAGATAAAGACAGTTTATTAAGACAGGAATATAATAATAACAATAATAACAATAATAGTGATAATGATAATAGTATTAATAATAATAATGTGTAAGAAAACAAGTGATGCACAATGCAATTGCTCACCACCCGCTGACCGATGCCCAGCCTATCCCCGAGCAGCCGGCCCCCCACCCCGGCCAGCCACCCCTATATATTGTTCAGCATGACGTCAGATGGTATGGAATACCCCTTTGGCCAGTTTGGGTCAGCTGTCCTGGGTCTGTCCCCTCCCAGCTCCTGCTGCACCCCCAGCCTGCTCGCTGGCAGGACAGAGCAAGAAGCCGAAAAGTCCTTGGCTTGGTGTAAACACTGCTCTGCAACAATTAAAACATCAGCAGGTTATCAGCGCTCTTCTCATCCTAATCCAAAACATAGCACCCTACCAGCTACTAGGAGGGAAAATTAACTCTGTCCTAACTGGAACCAGGACACTGTGCAACCCTAAAGTACCTTTCACCTTGTCCCATACTATGCCCCACCCCTATCAGTGCAACAAACACACCCCAGACTGTAGGGTGATGGGGCTCTTACTGGCTCATGGTGATGAGTGTTCTCATGCCCATGGGCTGAGGCTCTCCCTGGTCATCCCTATGGGGCTTTTGTCTGCATCAGGGTCATTGGGATAGCCCCTGCACTTTGCTCTGGGATTCTTCATGGTTGGGGAAAAGCCTTTGGGATGCTGTTTGCTCTCCTGTGATGTCCCGCGAGCAGCTCAGTCAGAGTGTTATTGGGGTTCCCCTTCTTCCATTGCTCCTTGAGGCTCTTCTCTGCATGGACATGCACTTTTTATCACGTGACTTAACAAACCATGGGCCTGATAAAAAATACTGCAAAATCAGTAGAAAAAGAGTGTAAATTTCTGTGAGTTTTGGATCAGCTTCTAAAACCCTCCTGGCAGCACTTCTGGAATCCTGAGAAATATAATCTTGCTACCTAGAAAATCTTAGACATGTCCCCTTGGAATGCCAAGTTGCCAAAATTAAGGTATATAAAGTAGGATCTTACTGCAGAAGGTGGGGGAGGCTTCAAATAAATAACACAAATAGAGGCTAGCATGCATCCAGGGAACTGACAGCAGTACACAGTATGGGAAACTTTGTATCAATGAGGTGAGCGAAGATGAGAAACATCACTGCTCTTTTAAACTAATATGGGCATAGTAGAGAGATTGTTTTCTTCTAACCTCACTAGATTGATGTATCCAGATACTCCCCTTATCAGTCATTGCCTGGCAATGCCTGATGAAATACAATTACTAGTTTATGTAGGTAATATATACTATCTCCCCTCTGCATAGGTAATTACAGATTGGTGCTACTAAGTCCCTGCAATCCTCCTTTGCATGTCAATATAACTATTTCTTCAGTGCTTGCTTTATTCATCCCCTGGCACAGTTGCAATAGACAGTCAGTGTAGAAAGGCAGTATGAGTAAAAAATACGCACATTCAGAGGAATGCCGCAAGCCTTTCTTTCACTCTTTGCTGTCTTGTCTACATATAATGTAATTTCTTCAACTTCTAAATGTTACAATAAGACAGATAACACTAATAATGTAGCTAAAGTAAGAAAATCTCAAAACCGAAGGGGGATATTTTGACATTTTCCATAACATTTTGAAACATCAGGTAAGATGAATCTTGAGGAAAGAAACCAACTGACCAAACCAAAAATAAATAAATAAATAAATAAGTTCTCCCTCATACTACTTCAGTACTGTACATTGGAGTATTTTAACCTTGATATGCTTGACACAAGAGTGTGAAATATGTGCCACTGTTCCTTTTTCACTGTTAGATTTCTATATTACCTTTTGGTGTATAAAGTCTGAAATCATTAACCTAATGAATAGTGTCATTGACACACTTATGGGACAGCACTCTGTGTACTAAATAGACCTCACATTTCATACTTCTTGCATTTGATTGGAAAAGTCCTTCTTTGATTTCATCTTATGGCTGAAGTGAAATGGAATAAAAAGAGCACATGGGAATCTAAGCTCCTCTGAGTCTATGTTCAGGTTTGGAACACAGGTCATGTTTTCCTGGTAGGAGCAGTATAAACAAGGATGCAAACACATCAGCTCCGGTTTTGTCAGCACACCGGACAAACTCCCACTCATTAACAAGCTAATACCTTCCTTCCTCTTACTGTTAATGTACTTTCAGAATAATATTTTTTTCAGAAATCTTATTTCTTAGCAAGCCCCAAGTCCCACGTGAATGTTCTCCTTAATACTATTTCTCAGTATTTGGTCATGCTTCTGCTTTGTGAACTTTCCTATTGAATTTGAGGTCAATGAAGAAAACCTGATTTAACAGAGTTCATCTATTGCTGCTTTTTCTGGCCATCATCTGAAATGGAGTAATTTGCAGTTATTTATTTTAAAAGCTATCAGTAATCCTGCACATTCTCTCACTTTTTTTTTATTTTAATATATATACTTTCTTCCTATGAATATTTCCTTAGCAATTCTTAGTTTCCTTTCTTAGAGTCACTTGTTCTTTGCTGTTCTCCATCTAATGCTTTCTTAAGGATCATGTCATAACATTGTCACTGTCACATTCATATCAACAACTTCATCCAATTTTAAAAGAATCAGTGGGGAAGAGTTACTTTTCTAATTGATGTCTCCACTACCTTTTAAATCACTTCTTAACTAATTCCATAATCTTCCTGAACAATGTGTCTCCTTTCAGTGCTCCCAACAGATCTCTAGATAGTTAAATGTTCCCCTTATTACCAGCTATGACACTTCGCTCATTCTTGCATCAGTCACAAATAAACTTCTCTCCTGGGATTTACTCATTTCATGTATTTGGTTGCTTAGGGTAATCCCCAGCCATAATTTTTTCCTTTTCTTTTTCCTTTTAACATTAGTCACACATTTTCAATCAGCCTATTCTCAAGTAGCATCTAAACTTGTATTTAGACCTTTCATGTAAAACGCATTCCCTCCCTTTTTCCTTGCGTGTCTCCTTAAACAAATTGTGTTTTTCTGTATCTGTGTCAGATGTGTGGCATATCACAGAAAGCCTCTGTGATGACAGTTAAGTTGTTGTTTTGATCATGAATTAAGACTTGTGGTACCTCCTTGTATTTCTGTATTAATAGTTTACAGACACATCAGATATTCTAATTATTCTTCCTACAACTTTGTTATGAATAAAGTCCTTGTCCTCTCCTCCTATAAATCTTAGGCCTTAATTCTGTGGTTTATATACATTCCTTCAGATTTTAATTCATTCCATTAGAAAAGAGAGAGGCTTAGCTTTCCTAAGTGGTACAGTTTGTAATAAATTAACAGAAATTGAAGTTGTACCAATATATAAATCTTTGGAATTGAGAAGAGAATTAGGCCAGCAATCTTTTCTGACTTGAACAGATGTCTGCCACTGATTTTTAAGAATTATTATTGCATTATTATTTGTATTATTATGCTTAGCACTATAGAGAAAACTACAATAGGACTGGGCCAATACTGTAGTGAAGACATTAAGTTTTCCCTTTGGAAACAATAATAAATTGTGTCAGTTTTCTAGGCCTAAGCAATTTCTTTCAACAGTGTAATTAATTTGTAAGAAGACCCCAGCCAACTGTAAAGATTGCAGTATAAAATTGCAAATCAGAATCTTGTTGAAAAATAATACTTGCCATAAAAATGATAACAATAGCAGGCAAAGTAATTGAAAAGCAGTGTGTAAATAAATTACTGTGGTGCTATTCTTGCTTCTGTGGTTAATGTTATGTCAGCATTTCCATTATAAGATCCATTTTTCAGGGTTTATGAGTCAGCTATAAAAATTAAAGAAAAAAATCTTTCTAGGCTTAATGGTGAAAGGTCTTGCCCCAGAAAGAGTTTTAATTACAGTACTGTAGAGGAAAAATACCAGGTATTCTTCCCAAAATGACTGGTTCTGTCTGTGAGTTTAGAAACAGTATCAGTTTACAAATATATTTTGAACTGAAATTGGAACTGAGGGTGCAACTATACCATTTTTTTATTTTTTATTTTTTCCATCATGCAACTATTTCTAACGTAATTTTAAATACAAGGGGAATGAAGCTAAGGGATTTCTATGTAGAGTCTGTGGAGAGTCTTTCGGTGAGAGAACCTATATTGCAGTCTTAAATTTCACAGCCTTTCTCACATACTCCTCTATGATGAAAACCTTATTAGAAATAAGCTCCACCTTACTAAAAAATGAATATATATATGTAGTTGAGTCACTACTAAAAGATTATATTGGCACAAGAACAACTTAGTGAGGCATTCAAATTAAGATTTAGCAAAGCAAATCCGAAACTACACCAAAAGATCTTTCTCCAGGTGAATTCTTTTGGATCATTTTCTTTCACAGGTATTAAGAGAAGATATTTACTTACCGCTTTTCTTTCTTGCAATATTTTCTAGGTTTATAACTTGTTTTGTCTAAACAGTGGAGTATTGAAAATAAGTAATCAGTAACAATTTGGGGGTATGAGTGTTATGTTGGGAGACTACTAAGAGGAAGTACCATATACGTTTCACCTGTTCTTACTCTTCAGTTTTCTATTACTATTGAATACAGACTGTTGAATTTCATAGGTCTTTGATTTGACCTTATACTTCCACAAGGGATAGTCTTTGAAAGTATTAGTGTTGGCATGATGTTGAAGGACTATTGGGGTAATAAAGGAGCCAGTCTCTTTTCCAGTGACTTTTCAGAAGAATCTTGGTGAGAACCATTCCCCAGTGCCATTCTGGGGAAAAGCAGTTGGAACGCTTCAAAATGAAATCAAAAAATGAAATAATAGCTCTCTGTGAATGATCCAGATATTAAGGCTGAGTTGTCATATGAGGATTCAAGTTATTTACCAGTAAGCTAACTTTCAAAGACCTATTTTGGATAACGGTAAAACATTTTGCTTATGAGAAGAATTCTACAAGTCCATATAAAATCTTTAGTCAGATCCCATGTTCTGACCGACACACTTTTATGAAGCATTAAAATCACATTTCTAACAAAATAAACCATTGAAGATAGGAAATGTGAATACAAATCAAGGAACTTCAGTTTAGCTCTCAGCATGACTGTATTTACAGCTACTAGAAAATCCACTTGTCTGGAGGAAGCACTCCTGAGCAGCTCTTCCTGCAAAAGTTTTTGCACATATCAGCAGAACAGAATCACAGAACTGAGGTGGCAGCTCCAGAGATAAAGTCCAATCCTCCCACTCAAATAAAGGCTACCTACAGCAGGTTCTTCAGGGCCTGTGTCAGTAGTCACCCAAACATAGATACCCAAACATAGCTATCCATGGTGTGATTCAGCTGTCTAAACGTAGATGTCTAGTGCCATTTTAGAAATTTTAGGTTATTCCTCATGCCTTACAGCTGTCACTCTTCAGGAGACCATATTTACCTTCCTATGTGAATTTCTGGAAACCAAATGGTACACTAGAAACCACTGGCCATCTGGGTTTAGACATTAATGTAATGACTAACCATAGACAGCTAATGAATTTCCAAGGCCTCTGCAAGATGGACAAGAGATCTGATTAAGCTAGTGTTTCTGTGAGAAGCACTAACAAATAAAGGAACAATAAAAGAAACAAATGTAATAAAAATATCCAAGAATTAAAAAAGCACAAGCGAAAAGCTGATTGTTGGTCATTTTTTTCTCTTCTCCAAATTTTGCAATAAATAAAGTGTTTCAGTAGTGCTACATCTAGTATCTCCCAGTGATTTTGTTTACAAAGCCTCCCATTATTTCCCACCCTCCCAATGTGCACTTTAAGGAATATGAATTGCATTAGCATGATTACATTTGCATTAAACACATGGTTCATTTTTTAAAGTATAAATGCTCACAATTTTATGACACACCCACAAGAATTATAAAATGATGTATAATAAAACTATGCTTGATTTCATAATTATCTGTTGTTATCCATGGCTAATTAAATATTCAGCACAGAAGTGTTAATCCTGAAGTCTCCCTGGTACCCTCTCTTTTCCTCTCCAGATTTTTTTTTTCCACATTCCATTTTGTTACAAATTGTTTCATTGAATCTCTAGAAAGAAACATGTTCAACAGCTATGGGTATATGCAAATCTTCAAACAACCATACCCTAAGTTAAAAGGAGAAATTTTAATATGTACTATTATTTCTGGCAGGCTTATATTACGTTGCTTTGATCATATTTCTTTACTAAGCTTCCTCATTTGTTTTAAATATAGCCTCTTAGAGCTATTTTAACCTCTTCCATTGTCATGTTAAAGGGGACTTATCAGAGTCAAATGTTTGCCTGTTTCAGAGCCCTGCCAAGGACTTTCACTGAGAGTTTCATAAAATTGGATGTATTTAATGAGGCAACAGATATAACAGATTTGAAACTGCCACTGATAAATATACTCACTGCAATAGCACTAATATATGAAAATAGTGCTAGCAAAAAGGTATCTCAGGTACTTGTCACCAAGGGGTAAAGGCACAAAACTTACCAAGAAGGCATCCCTGTCTTGGTGTAGGAGAAGGAGTATAGACCATTGACTGCCTCTTCTACGAAATTTCTTCTTTCTTCCCTACTGTTTTTCGTTTGTTTGTTTGTTTGTTTGTTTTATATACTAACTCCTAACATTCTTTTATATCCTAACCTTCATCAGACTCTCATACCAAGCCTGTGGACCTCCATCCACAAAGTTTGTATCTGAGATAAACAAGTAAAAGTTTCTCAACTCCCTTGTGACAAAGGATGGTGCTTATCAGTGATACTAATAATTCTGACTATTCTCCACAACCATTTTCTCAGAAATTTAGCTTGTCTTTTATACATCATAATCTCCTAAAATAGGCTGTTTTCTGCAGGTTGGTGTTGTACTATATGAGCACCTAAAGATATTTGGAAATATGCAAAATCCGAGGTATGTTCAAAAATGGAAGGTGGAGGAGAATGGTTACTGTATTGTTATACCTTAATTCATACAAATAGAATGTTGACCCTTGACCCCATTCAAGTTAACAGCAAGGTCCTCAGTAGCCTTAGACAGGATATATTATTAAAACATGCAGAGGTGTAACTTTCATAGTAGGTGGAACTCATTTTTTATAAGAATTAAAGTGTGACTTAGACAAGTCATCAAAAGTCTTGTTACTTTGCCATCAGAGAGCAGCAGTTTCTGACGATTCTTCATTTCATCTTAACATAGGCATCTTCAACAAGCATTTCTAGAATTGAGCTCATTTTTGTTCTCTTGCTCCAATGACTATAAAGAAAATGGGCTTTTATTTGGGAGACAACTTGTTTGCCTACACACAGGCATCTAGTGCAGACAGTATCTCACCAGAAAGCCAAAAGTTTTACCCATGGTCTTCTGTCAGATATATTTTGATGTCTCAGATATTGTAGAAAAATTGAAGTGCAGCAGATATCCACATTTAATCTATTGAATGAATTTTGGATGTCTACACTTGAAGCTGGCTGAAGCTGGCTAAAAAAAAAAAAAAGGAAAGAAATTATACACTGTGCTTCTGCTAGTGATAAGTATAGGTAGGTCTTTCTCCAAGTGAATAGTCAATTCACCAGAACAAACACAGAATCATAGAATCATTAAGGTTGGAAAAGACCTCCAAGATCATCTAGTCCAACTTTCCCCTACCTCCAGTATTAGCCACTAAACCACATTCCTAAGCACTATGTCCAACCTTTCCTTAAGCATCCCCAGGGATGGTGATGTCACCACCTCCCTGGGCAACCTGTTCCAATGCCTGACTACTCTTTCTGAGAATAAATGTCTCCTAATTTCTAACCTAAACCTCCCCTGGTGCAACTTGAGGCCATTCCGTTTTGTCCTATCACTACTTACCTGTGAGAAGAGGCCGACCCCCAGCTACCCACAGCTTCCTTTCAGGTACCTGTAGAGAGCAATAATGTCTCTCCTGAGCCTCCTCTTCTCCAGACCAAACAACCTCAGTTCCCTCAGCTGCTCCTCATTGGATTTGTGTTCCAGGCCCCTCACCAGCTTTGTGGCCCTTCTCCGGACATGATCCAGGGCCTCAATGTCCTTCTTGCACTGAGGGGCCCAAAACTGAATATAGTACTTGAGGTGCAGCCTCACCAGAGCTGAGTACAGGGGGAAATAACATTTACAACCTATGGAACCCAAAATTTCAGATTTTAGTTTCAGTACTTGATTTCATATTTTGTTTAAGCTTAAAAAGAAATGCCAAATTGGAAAAACATGAAACATTTGTTTTAACACTGAAAAAAAATGTTTGAAAAGACAAAATACTGGCTTTGTTGCTTAATTGTTTTTGTTCAGCAAGAATTGCTCCAACACAATTACCATGATATCCCACTTTCCTCCTCCTACCCCAAAGAAAAACCAACTCCCACAAAGAAAATTAAATATCCCAACAAAACAATAAGCATCTGCTGCACAAGGTAAGGTCTTTCATAGGTCAGATTCTGCATTTCAGGATGCAAGTGTAACCCTCAAAGCACTGTAGTGTATGAAAAGAATATGACTTAGAGAAATTGTAAATTTGATAGTTTTTTTGTTTGTTTGTGCATGGAATATAGTTTCTTTACCTCTTTACTTGTTCTGATTCTCTTTTGCATTACTCTGTACTCTTTATGTACCCGTGGTCTAAATTTAATTTCTTAATTTTAAACTACTATCTACTTTCAGCACATTGAGTGGTGGCTTGCACTGTGCAAATTAAAAGGGAGTCAATCATTAGGCTTTTAAAGCTTTTTATTTCTCAGTTGATAATGATGATCTTTGAGTTTGGTCCTGCAAATAATCATTCATGTGAGTAAAACTAGGCATATAGATTTGCACTTGTAGGATTACTGATAATGGAAACTTTGGCATTGTTAAGCTGCTATGCAAATGCATAGCAATTCTCCTTTTGATTCTTACATTCCCTTCCATACCCCCACACCTTCTCAAATAGGTGAACTGTCAGTCACTTTCTGTAAAGTTCTAATGCCTTACAAATATGAAACTTTAGATATGCTGCTCTTAAACCGTGTTTGAACCTTTAAGACTTCGTTGCAGCAAATCTACCATAATAACTATTTTAGGAATGGAAGAGTTAATTGCAGTTACATAAACCTCTAATTTGAGTTGTTTTCCAGCATACTAGCACTAGAAAAACAATAATACCATCATCAAGACCCATGTGTACAGGCGCGTTTGCATCTTTCATGTATTATGCAAATTAGATATTTTATTAAACATTTAAAATAATTCATTCCCTCTCATATATTTATGCTTTTATTAGCTGTACATAGTGGAGGCATTTTCAGTGCAGTCATTATTGTTAGTTTGCTCCTGCTCTTCACTCAACATGTGCTTTCCACTAACTTAACTGCCTTTTATAAAATGCATGTCAACAGAATTATACAGAAGTCAGAAGAATAATAACAGATGAAGATTAAAATAATAACTTATAATTTACGGTGGCCATGCCTTAAAGACCCACAATCAAGACCCCACAAAGTACTCCTGCATGGTTGGATTCTGTATCCTTTGTTGCCAGATTGCAGAGAAACATATTGTACTAAGTGGTATTTCCTCTGATAACCACAGTAGTTCATCAGAATATTTCTTCCTCTTGAACATTTTTTTCCCCAGTCTTCCTGCATTAAAATAAATAAACCAAATTTATATCAGTTTTGGCTCAACTCTCTTATTACTTTGTCAAAGTCTTTTAGAGCAAACCTCAGCCTTGGTTCTTCTTCTCTTCTGTGGCAACAGTCATTGCAAACATCATTAAAGATGTGAGGTCTCTCCTTTAATTAAGAACTAAAAGGTTTCATTTCCTAAAACAAAAGCATGTGGCAGGTTTTATTGATCTGGTCTATGTCGCCAGCTGAACACATTAGCAGAGATTATTGATTACTCTAGTGGTAATGAGCTTTGTTCTTTGTCAGGTAAAGCACACATTCCCTAAGAAGATCTTTCCTAAAGAGGCCTATATGTATATATGCATTCACCGAGATATACTATGAAGGAGGTTTTTAGTCTTTATTGCTTATGTATTTTTTTTTTTAAATTTTAACAGTAATCATTATAAAGGTTATTTTCCAGTCATTATCTTGTTATAATTCCTTCTGAATGCTAATGATGCACTTAGGAATTAATTCAAAAGCAAAGCAGCACAGTATTGTTGTTATTATTTTTAAAATGTAAGCACATATGGCTATTACTGCTTTTAATAAAACCCAGGAAAAGAACCACCATTATATGTTAATGAGCAGCTGTAGTGAAGTACAACTGGGGTAAATAATTATCTAATGGAATACATAGAATTTCTCCCCAGTTTTGAAAGAGTAATTTCAGACTGAAGACTGTCCTAATTAATACCTTAACAGCATTTATTTGAAATTTGGATAAGGTTCTGCTATTTAAAAAGAAGCTTCTTGTACTTCCATGAAGAAGGAATTGATAGAAAAAATAAGGGGGGGGGGGGGGGAGAAGGAGGGCCTAATAGTGCTTGGAAACTAGAATTAGACAAGTTAAAATCAAGATGTGGACAAGAGAGACCTTGTAATCAATAAAGCAGGGCTGAAGGGATATACACACAAGTGTATACATGCAAATAAGATGCAGCAAGAAGACATCATGATGGGGGAAGATTTCATATGTTCTCTGGGCAATCAGTACAACACAGTGCCTCTTTGAATTGCCTGTACCCAAATGCTCACAGTATGGGGAACAAACAGGAGGGGTTAGATGTCAGTGTGCAGTTGCAGCTGCAATCTCATTGGGATGGTGGAGATATGGTAGCATGGCTCATGTAACTGGAGTGCTGCAATAGCTGGATACAGGCTTTTTAGGAAGGACATCTGGGAAAGTGAAGAGTTGTTCTTTACAAAAAGAGTAGCAAGAATGTCTGGAGCTCTGCCTAGAGGTGAATGATGACCCAGATTAAATTTTATGGGTATATCAACATGGGTGACATTGTACTGGGTAATTGCCTGATGAAGAAGAAGTAGATGAGAACTTCTTCACACACCTGGAAGAAGCCTCACGTTTCTAGGTCCTCTCCCTCATGGGGAACTTAAATGATCCCACTATCTGCTGAAAAGACAACTCATCAGTGTTCAAGTGATCCAGGAGTTTTCTGGAATGCATTTATGACAATTTCCTGACACAGGCGATCAAGAAGCTGATGAAGGGAGGTGCTTTGCTGGATCTCTGAATTACAACAAATAAGAAACTGGTCAGGAATGTAAAGGCTGGCAACAGTCTTGGCCCCAGAGATATGATAGAATTCATAATCTTGGGATGTGGGAACAAAGCAAAAGGGCGGCTGTTAATTTTCAAGGGTCACTTTCTCCAAAATTGTTAATAGTCCATACCAGTGTATGGGAAATAAGTAAAGGTGACAGAAGGTCTGTATGGATGAATATAGATTAACTGTCGCATGTACAGACAATACTCAAACATAAAAAGGAAGCATATGAGAGGCGGAAGCATAGTCAGGTAATCCAGGAAGAGTAAAGAGCCAGTGTTTGAGCGTTCAAGGTTGTAGTTAGGAAAACTAACACCCAGCTAGCAAGGCTTCAACATGTATGTCAGTGGTGAAAAAAGACCAGGAGTCTTTTCATCAACCCTCTTTGAACAGGGCAAAGAACGTACTGAAAGAAGTCATGAACAAAATTAATAAATAAATAAATAAATCAAAATCTTTACTGTTAAGACTGGCTTTTAAAAATCCCAGGTCACTGAAATCCATGGGAAAATACTGGAGCAGGGAAGAGTTACCTTCAACAGAAGAGGCTCATATTGCAGTACATTTAAATAAACAGGGAAAACACAAATTCATGAGATTTGAGCACCCATGAGTTCTGAGGGATCTGATCAATGACATTGTTAGGCCACGCTCAATTATCTTTGAAAGATCATAGCAACTACTACAGGTTCCTGACAATGGAAAATGGCAAACCATTAAAGATAGAAAGAATGAGGACCAAGGAAATTACAGGCCAGATAGGCTCACATCATTTCCTGAGAAAATAAAACAGCAAATAATCCCAAAAGACATTTCTAATCATATTAAGTACAATAAGATGATTGGGAGTAGTCATCATGGATTTACAAAGGAGAAAATCATGCCTGACCAAACTGGTAGCCTTCTACAAACAGATGACTGTCTCAGAAATTTGCTGATGTTTATGTTAACTTCAGATTTTGGTATTGTCTCCTACCACATTCTCATGAGCAGCCTAATGAAATATAGAGTAGATAAGTGGAAGCAAGGTGGACTGAAAAGTGGACTGAGTGCCAGGCTCAGAGAGTTGTGATCAGCAGAAAATCCAGCTGGAGGCCAGCCACTAGTGCTGTCTCCCAGGGTTCAATAGCAGGACCAATACTGCTTAACTTCAATGTCTTTGCAGATGATACAAAACTTGGTTGAATGGCTGATAGCTGTGCTGACACCCAGAAAGACCTCAACAGGTTAGAGAAATGGTCCAAAAGAAACCTCATGAAATTCAACACAGGAAATGCAAAGTCCTGCCCCTGGAGAGGAGTAACCTTAGGTACAATTTTGGTCTGATTGGCTGTAAAGCAACTTGACAAAAAAGAACCTGGGGCCTTGGGGATCCAATGGACACCAAGCTGAACATTTTGCAAGACAGAAAAATCTCATGCAGAGAAGAAAAAAAAAAAAAAAAAAAAAAAAAGGAAAAGAAAGAAAAGAAAAAAAGATAAAATCTTCAGAGTTGTTGTCATGGAAAAATAATTAATTAAGCAAAGGAAAATGGGCAAGAATTGGGAACTGGGTATCAAAAATTGTGCCGTAATGTTTAGCAAGGAATGGAAATAACAGCTTGGAGTGACATTATGAGTGAATCTACTTAAAGAAACTTTTTAGGACAAGCGTTATTTAATATTTTTTATGAGTACTTTTGTCAGAAAAAATAACTAATCCTTTTGGCAGAAAAAGTCTGTTAATGACATTGTTGATGACTGTTAATTTGGAAACATAAATTAGCAATCACGGCCAATATCTCATCTGGAATATTTCATATTCTGATCATTCAGTGTTTATCTACATTGCTAACTATAACACAGTCAGGAACAATTCTAAGTGCCAGACTCAGTTCTCCATACTGCTTAACTGTCAGTTCACTGCCTGGATCTGTTCTGGATCACTCCAGTATGCTTTCCACAAGATAGACCCATTCTGGTTCTGGGAAAAATTTCCTCCAGGGTGCGTTTCCATAAGTCAATATAAAGACACAAAGACTGTCTGCATAACTCTCTCTAGTCTTACAATATTATCCGAACCAGTTTTGCATCTTTGACTACTCCTATATGTGCCATGCACCTGGGCATAGAAGCCATATTCTCATTTTCATGCTATAAACTAGCAAACTGCAGTACAATCCCTGCATTATTTCAGGCACATCAAAATGATCCCCACCACCACCTTTGCCACATATGCCAATAATTTTATTTCTTAGGTGCACAGGCTGGGCCTTTTGATACCACGGGACAGTATATGCCTGTAGATGTAGCCAGCCTGCCATACAAATAGAATGATCAGGGTTTTGAACTTCCTGTTTTATGAAAGTTACATTTTGTTAAACCAGATGAATTCCCAAAGGACAGATAACTTTTCTGTAAAGATACTTGTGGAAGCAAGTACCAGACAATCAGAATTAGTTTTGAGCTGATCCACCGTTTTCCAAGCTTTTCCTGGCTATAGACATCTAAATATTTGTCTTGGAGCTTTTGATGGCTTGGTAAAAATCACACAGATGCTAATCTATACTTAGAATATAAACTTTTTTTTTCTTTGGCTCTTCTTACAGGCTCTTTAGAAATATTTCACAGACTAACAGGAGTCTATGGACACAGGAAAAATATCTGACACCCTCATCATGGAAGAGCTAGTGGGTAAGAACTATCCAGAAATAAAGATGAGAAATAAGAAAACGCTTCTAATTATTAGAGCACTGAGGTTCTGGAATGCCTTTTAATCATGATGAGGCTCAAATTTAACAATATAAAGAATTTTGTGAAAGAAATTATTTCATAGGGCCATTGTGATGCTCAGAGATTGGACTCAGGACAGCATTAATGTTCCTCACGGTGCAGAGAAAATATTGAGTTAACTATTCATTTGACAGGGTCAAATAAAAATTGCAGAAATACAAAATTATTTCCTTGTATAAAAAACTGTGGAACATAGTGTTAAATTATTTTTCAGATCATAATTATAATTATAATTAAAACATATATTTTTTCAAATATAATACCATGCTGAGATACTGTTTATTATCTTACTTGTGGTCTAAAAAGAATTTACTCTATGAGTAGAGTAAAAAAATCAGAGGTAATCTCTGTCACAAAAGAAAAGACAAAGCCAGTGACTCATTCTAATTAAAACAGAAACTCATGAACTCATTTTCCTCAAATAAATGTGAGAAATACACATGCATACTACTACATTGTACTTCAGGATTGCTTATTTCTTCTGTAAGGAGAAATGTAAGATATCAGTGATTCAGCGCAAACCTGAAGTTTTACAGTTCTAAACACTAGTCTACACATTTTCAGTATTTAAACACTAGTCAACAGTATTTAAATGCTAGCCTTTACACAGAGCTAGAGATGTAGCATCCTCTGACATAGAGTATGCCACAGTCTAAGTGGGGAATCGAAGGAAATATCACAGTCTAGAAGCATGCAGCCTTATAAAATTAGCAAAGGGATGATGCTGCACAAGAATGAAGATATGATTAACAGTACTAATTGAAATTCAACTTTTAGAAGACAAAAAAAAATCAAATATTTGTTTCAGTCTCAAAATAGGAAGGAGGAAGGAAATTCATAACAATTTTTTGGAGTGGAAATTCTTTTAATCAACCTAATTCAAGTATTTTAATTGAAATGAAAAATCTGTGCATTCGCCCCCCCCCCAAAAAAAAAAAAAATCCTGTAAAAATGAGGATAGGATTAATTTAGACTAATTTTAGCCTTCAAGTCATCTTATGATCCTTTCCAAGCTAACGGAAATAGTCTGTCCTATGGTGCAATCCATTTGGTTTATTTATAGAATCATCATAGAATTATAGAATCATACAATATTTTGGGTTAGAAGGCACCTTACAAATCATCTAATTCCAACCCCCTGCCATGGACAGGGACACCTCCCACCAGACCAGGTTGCCCAAAGGCCGATGCCACCTGTCTTTGAACACTTCCAGAGATGGGACATCCCCAGCTTCCCTGGGCAACCTGTTCCAGGGCCTCACCACGCTCTGAGTAAAGAATTTCTTCCTTATATCTAATGTAAACCTACCTTCTTTTAGCTATTCTTCCTTGTCCTCTCACTGCACTCCCTGGCAAAGAGTCCCTCCCCAGCTTTCCTCCAGGCCCCCTTTAGGTACCGGAAGGTCTCCCCGAAGCCTTCTCTTCTCCAGGCTGAACAACCCCAACTCCCTCAACCTGTCTTCATAGTAGAGGTGCTCCACCCCCAATCGTCTTTTTGGCCCTGATATTTTTCTCATTTTTTTTCTATAGTAAATTACATTTCTATAAGGGAGCATGGCACACCAGTGACTGCAGTATGGCAGACACATGCTTTCACTGCAGATAGGGAGCCTTATCTGAAACACACCTGTTACAAGGCAGTGATTGTGGGCTCAGTCCCCATGAATGACAGGAAACATGGTTTACCAGTTTGTTAAAATTCTAACAAAATGAAATCAATTTAATAAAATTAAATATTCCTGTTTAGGTAAAGTACTTAATTTTCTAACACAAATTTTAACATGAGAAATGTCCTCTTTAAAAACAGATTTTTCAGGAAACTGATTGTGTGAGACAGATTATAGAAAACTCCCAACTAGATGTGGAAGTTTGTGGTGGCTTGACCCCAACCAGGAGCTAAGCACTCACAGAGCTGCCCACTCACTGCTTCCCACAGTGGGATGGCAGAGAATAAGAGCAAAATGACTGCTCAATAAGTGAAGAAAAGACAGGACAAAACAACAATTCAGTCACACAAAGAAAATCACTCGCCACATCCTACAAGCAGACTGATTCCCAGCCAGTGCCTGAGCAATGGATGACAAACACCCCACCACCAGCACCTTTTTTTTTTTTTTTTAGCATAACATCATATGGTATGGGATATAGCCATTTCTGGATGGCTGTCCAGCCTACTTTCCCATTTCTGGATGGCTGTCGAGCCTACCTTCTGAGCTGGGAGACAGACTGTGAAAAAGAGAAATGCTTGATGCTGTACAAGAGATGTTCAATCAAAGGTAAAACACCAGTGTGTTATCAACATTATTTTAGTCACAAAATCAAAATGTGGCACCATTCAGGCAGTTATTTGGGTAGCACCTGCTTGTCATCTCTTCCAGTAGCATCTCTCCCAACAAACCCATACTCGCACACCCACACTCGCTCTAGTTGTGGACACCACCGACACCCAGGCCTCTGTGATTTGTGGTCCCAACTGGGGACTGTCATTGAGACCCACACACACCTGTGCATACAGAGAGCTCCTCACTAGGGAAAATAGCTTGAAATAGGGTTTAGTGAGAAGTCAGGGTAGACTACACCAGTCAAACATAGGGCACAGACAGACAGGTACACTGACCAGCCCCTGCTTGCATGTGACAGGTCCCATTACTCCTTGTTCCTCTCCACACCATCTTGATCTCTGCCCTCCACCACCTTTGATTCCTCCTTAGAACACCTCAAAATAACTCCCGTGCAATCCCCAAATGCCCTTCCCTTGCCCCCAAACTGATCCCCATCCCTGTCAGTAGGTGTAGGGTGATGGGGACCCTCTCCTATTGGCTCAAGGTGATGGGCCCATGGGCTAAGGGTGCCCCTGGACATCCCTGCAGGGACAGGTCAGTGTTTATGCTGGTAATGGGGTTGTTTGTGTCCACCCTGCCCTTGTGCCTCAGGATCCTTCATGGTGAGGGGGAGCCTTTATGGGCTTGGTTGTTCTCCTGCAATGCCTTGAGAGCATCCGGGCCAGTGTGCTGTTGGGGCTTGCCATTTGCCATCGCTCCTGACGTTATTTCACTGTAGTCACTGAAGTGCAGTTCTAAAGATTCTAAAATCATCTATTAAAATGTACCTATGTCAACACCAAATTAAACCAACAAAAATGACTGAAGGAATAAGAATAACTGGTATCAACATATTTTCTAGAAAACAATAAAACTTATGTTTATCTGAAACATTATCTACTCCCTTGAAGTCAAATTCAGATGTTTGTCAGATGGCAAATAGTTGCTTAGAGTTTTATTACCTATATCCTTTTCTCTACTCCCTTGAAGTCAAATTCAGATGTTTGTCAGATGGCAAATAGTCGCTTAGAGTTTTATTACCTATATCCTTTTCTCTGTGGATAAGTGATAGGCATAATTCACTTGCCCAACATGGACATCAAATCTAGATTCATTTGTCAAATGGCTCAGCACATGAAATGTAACCACTAATCTATCCAATACTGTATTTCTGAAAATCATGAACTGCGAACCTAGTAATGGTTGACTACACTTTTTTCATAAGTGTCTAAAGGTTTCAGTAATTAGGAAAATATAACTCCTTACAAAGTTGAAAGCATGAAAGGCCTTCTTGCAACAGACTAATTACTTAAATTGCATAGCAACATAGATGCTTTAAAATACAGCAAAAGGAAAAAAATATATATATTACTTTTTTACTGAGAATGGCTGACTGACACTTCATTTCTTTTAAGTTTCTTTAAGTTTCCCTCTGAGGAACATAGCATTCACCCCAGTTCTGCACCCATGCTCCCCCTGGCACTGGGCAGAGCCCATCAGGGACTCAGCAAAGGTCAACTTTCCACCTAGATGTTTCTAAATATAGCAGACCAATATGCTGCACAGGCTCCTCTCGGGTATGCAACCCATGTGATAGCACTGAATTTACAGCAGCTGAGCTCTCTGCTAATGCTGGTGGTTTTAGATTTTTTAAGATTTTAATATGTTATATCATGGGCTGTGAAAACTTCAGTGAAAATTGTGTTTTACTGATCACAAACATCTTAAAGAATTATACCCAAAATTTGCTACTGCTGTCTATGGTAGAAGCTTGCTATCTATTGGCTTTTGTTCTCTGAGAAGAGTTTCATGCTATGTAATAGAGAGCAAAGGGATGAGCGGGTTTAATTACAAGTAGTTCTATTAGCAACAAAAAAAATGAAAATAAATTTTTATCTTGAAAAGGATGAGTTTACAGAAATCTTCTGCTGGAGCTATATTAAGCTTTTGCTTCTTTATTCACAAGTCTTCATGATTTTTTTTTTTTTTGAAACAGTGTTGTTTTTTTGTTTGTTTTGGTTTGGTTTTGTTGATGTTTTTAAATATCTTTACCATTTCACTAACATAAAGTTCTACTGAAAAGCTGCTTCAGAATTTCCAAGAAGAGCAGATACAAACAAGTATGATTGTGCAGGCTGCTTCTTTCCAGAAAATAGTTTAAAAAGTTAAGTACCGGATATGTAAACAATGTTGCATTGTCCAAAGGAAGGGCAGATATGCACCTGCTTTATCGTCCAAATAGTACACATACAGGTGTACAGACATATATTACACCTGACCCCAAGCATCTATAATTTCTAACAAAACCAGCCCTGAAAAACACCATGGTACACATGAGCATCTGCTCCCAAATATCCGTGACATTCAAAGATCTGCTCTGCATTCTCAAAAATCTTTAGAGGTTTTATTTTGTTGTGTTTTATTTTTTATTTTTTAATTTCATTTATTTTTGCATTGACAACAAATATTGGACAAAACAGCTTTGAAACAATTGAGAATACAAATTCTTTTTTCTTATTAGTAAGTCAAGCATAATGACTAGGAAACAGCTTTGGAAATAAATAATAATAATGAAAAAAAAAATTAAACATTGAAACAGACAACTTTGAAGACCCTCACTCTCTGTCTTATCTCCTGATCTACACGATGAAGATAATGTGAACTTTTGAGTCTTCTGAGCTATGTTTAAGAAGGTTGTCAGTCTCTACCTCTTGTATTCAACCCACATGAATAGAGCTAAATGAAACTGGGGAAACATCTTCATATTGTCTCTCTCATAGTATATTTTTTGTTTGAGATGACTAAAAAGTCAGAAAGTAAGAAAACAAGAGCTCTATTATTAGTAAAAATAAAACAAATCTTAATTTGCACTAGAATTTTTGAAGAATAACAAAAATAACAAAGGAAAAAATCACAGGGAAGCTTATTTTTTTTTTCATTCAGTTACTTTGTATCAACTTACTTTCCATCAGCATCGCCAGAGCTGTTAAATGTATACCTTAATTAAAAACAGGGTCTTCTGTGAGACCCTGAGCTGAGAATACCTTCTTCACCCAGTAAAAAGAATCAAGGGGCATGTAATAACATGCAATATAACATACAATATAACATGTAATGGCATTCATTTATTGATTAAGTTTCATAGATTAATCTCATATAGGATTATACTGCTGTGTTTGCCACTATACAGTTTGCCAGTATTACCGTTTACCATTGTAGATCTAATTTCCTATTAAGAACAAACACAATTATTAATGAACTTATGTATATTGAGTGACCTTTCACTCAGTATATATGTGATCAGTAGAATGCAACTTTACATAACTTTCAGTTAAAGATAAGGTGAACACAACAAGCAGGGGGTTGCACTGGGCATGCAATTATGAGGCTATGGCTACGCCACAGAGTTCTGCTGGGCTGGACATGCTGGTTAACAACTAACAAAAACTCTTCCCGGCTCTCTTCTGGCATTGCACTTGGATCCAGATTCAGCCCCACTGGCAGAAACTGCACCACTGGCTTAAGGCTCGCTGTCCCACACCTCTGCATGGTACCTTTTTCCCGTGGAAACAGCCTCTCCAGAGCACACCGTATTCCCACCCTGACTCCAGCATGGTGACAGCAAAAGCATTTCACTGAAACAGCACTGATTCTTACCCTTCACAAACCCCCAGAAATATTGAACTCTATTTTATATATATATATATACATAAAATAGAAACTATAAAATACTGTTAATATTTGGATTTTGTTATGACTTCTGTTTCTTTACTTTCATGGGCATAAGATTTTCTGTGAAGCTATCTTCAGTGAGCTGTTCTCCTGGTTAAAATTAAATCCCTTCTTTTCAGTACTAATCATTGCACTCTGAAAGTCTTTATGACTAATAATAAATAAATAACAATAAACAACAATAACAAATAAATAAATACAAAGTTTTAACCAGATTGCTTTTTGTTTATGCTGCAGTTCAGAGGAGTGCTTTTTGATTTCTTAATTTACAACGTTGAGGTGTGTTTAGGTGAATTTTTTGGCATTTAATAACAATATAACACAAACAGTCGTTCACTCCACCCTTCAGCTAGACAGAGAAGGAAGTAAGAAAAGCAGAATTAAGAAAACTTATGTGTCAAGAAAAAGTCATTTTAATAAGTGATAGAGAGGTGAAGAGAAAAACACACACACACACCACAAAACAAATGACGTAAAGGCAGTCACCACCTTTCACAAGTTGACTGATGTCCAAACAGTCTTAGGCAATAGGCCCAGCACACAGAGCAACTGAATACTGAAAATCAGCTATTATGCAATGCTTAATTACTTTTAACATTCAACTTCACATATCCCGTCACTACATCCAATTCTATGACTTTTTCAAATAGTAGAATAGATCAAAATTCACCACCTTAAAAATCTATATAAATTCATCTGGAACTGAGATGATAAAATTGATGAAGAGCTATCCTCCCAAAAATGTTGCCAAAGAGTAATTCCATGCTGCTACAGGTTGCTTTGCACCATCAGAAGACTTTGATTTATCAGGTTTCAACTAGCCATAGGACTCTATATGCAGTAAAGTTGATACAGATCTCTATATATCAGAAATTCACTGTGGTGACAAAAAGTCACTTCCTCCACTCTCAGATTGTTGTAGGATATATAAATGAGGGCAAAGAATACACTGCCAGAACAGCCCTATATGTGGAAAATAATGGGCGCAGTAGCAAGATCTTAGGATCGTAAGCAGGGTGTGCTAGCTATCAGGTGTCTTCTAATTTCTGTTGATACTCAGGATCTCAGGGATCAAAGATCAGTAGTTAAGTCCAATTAAGCCACAGTAAACTTAACTGAAAGATTTTCAAGTTTTCCAAGCATTTGTCTTCCAAAAATGCCATTTCATCACCATTAATATTTCTGAAACAGTATGTTAATTTTTACCAAGTTGGCTCTGAAGTCTTACACGAAGCACTAAGAACATTTGGACAATTTTGGAATGCAGTGTTTAGATTTTTCAGCTATCATTTTGAAAACGTTTTCTGTTTCAAAACATTTCATTATCGAACATGAACTACATTATCCACAAACTGGTGCAGACCAGCTTGATTTATGAAATTATATTTTGACACTGATATTCTGACATTGAATCAGCCCTGTCTCTCCAACTTCCACCCACTTAATATCTCCAGAGGCTAGTTCTTTGTTATTATTGTTGTTCTAAATATGTGGAGATTTACCATAGAAAAGAAATTCTGAGTTTTAGCAAGCTTAAAAATATAACACCTTATTGCTGTTTTTTGGACAACGCTTTTCCAGATGTTTAGATAAAGTTAAATAGATCCTCTATTTTGTCTCCACATCATTAAGCAAAGCACCATTTGCTGTAGAGAATCATAGAATCCACCAGGTTGGAAAAGACCTCTAAGATCATCTAGTCCAACCTTTAGCATATGTAGTTTCCATATTCCTTTTACGTCACAAAGCAGTCTGAAATAAATTTAGAGAAACTGATTCTAGGACTTCTAAAGAGATGAATAAAGCTTTATCTTTACTTTTTCCTCATGTGTCTTGGAAGTGTGCTTCTAGAAGAAGCTGTATATATTCTATACAGATAGAGCACTGTGGTTAGGATGCTCATGTAGGAGAAAAATTATTTAAGTGAGTAAAATAGTAATATGACTAGATTTAAATAAAACCTTTCTGGTATAGCCTTTGACCACCTCAGAGCAAAATAGGTTTCTGAAACTAGGCACCATGGTACATCTTTATTGAAATAATTTTGCTAGCATTAACAAAAGGGAACAGAAAAAATATGGACGGACAGACATGCATACATATACATGTACACTACCATAGACAGATTCCCAGTTCAAATCTACCAGCCATTCCCTCTGCAGACTGGAACACAAGTACACTCTGGGAGGAAGGGGAGGAAAATGGTTCTGCAGTAGTGAAGTACTCAGTCTCTTATAATTTTGCACTTCGGACCTTAAGCAAAAAGGTGGTTTCTCATAGAAGACCTCATCTGTACGATGTTTACAACCTGGAAAATCAAGAAACAGAGATGTGAAGTCATTTACCCACTTTCACTACAAAAGCTAAAACTAGAATATGAACTAGAAAAAAAAAAAAAAAAAGAGAGAGAGAGAGAGAGAGAAACAGAAATTAGACACATTTTTCAGAGCTTTCAGGTTGTTTTTCAAGGAAGAAGAGCAAAATCCCAGGGTAGAACTCCTATCACTAAGCTATAGAACAAGGAATACTGTTCGTGTTTTCATTTAAAGGAGATAAATATTGCTTTTGCTGAGACATTAGAGAAACACTCCCACACTTCCCATTTAAACAGCATTTTGTAAAAAGGGATTGCTTTTGTTTTTCTCCCAGAGGTTTGGGGGTAAGAAAAGTTGAAGTTTTATTTTTTTCTCAGAATTGCAGTATTTGTCCAACCTGCAGGTTTCTGTTTTCAGACTAAACTGGAAAAACCTTATTCTCCTGTGGGAGAAGGAACTCTTCTGATAGGATTTATGTCTCAAGCAGAATCAAAGTGTAGAAATCTCACAAGGAAGCTCTCCTGGCATTTTCTAGTTAACTTCATGGGACTTTGGATATAGATTCACATGAAACATTTGGAAAATTTCCTGATTTTCAAATAAATTTTTTAAAAAATCGACTTAATTTATATATATATTTATGTATTTATATATATATTTATATATGTATATATTTATATATATTTTTATATATATATATATATTTATATATATTTGTATCTTAAATTGAAAGCCTTTACACTTCTGCACTGTAAGCCAGCACAATCAGGAAACACAACCCAGGAACATGTCTGCCACAAGCAGTGCTAGTTTGCCACCACATCTCTGGAGGTGAGCCATATAGCTGCATTAGCAGAGGTAGGATGAAGTCTTTTACGAAAGCCATTAAAAACTACTTAAATACAGTAAAGGAAATGAAGAAAGACTGGTTTGCAAACCTCAAGTGTAACTCTGAGCCCCTATCAAGAGCAAAATCAGCAAATCAGTAGGATTTACATTATTTTGTAACCACCAAAAGTAAATACTAAACCAGTTCTCTGAGAATCAGTTTGCGGATTCCTTTCAAAATACAGCAGTGGCAGACTATGCTCAAAAATAATTAAGGTGAAATACAGACATAGGGAAAAACAAACAAACAAACAAACAAACAAAAACATTATTTAACATTTTCTGGTATACCGTAGGCTGGATATTTGGATATTCTCTCGCACCCTGTACAAAACATTCTTATATTCTGCAGCAGCATTGGTCCCTCACAAACACACGTGCATGGTGTGTGGTGGTGCCACACATTTGTGCAAAGACAGCTCCCTCCTACTGATGAAACCAGAACCCCAGGAATGGCAGCAGCAGGAGCACTCCGGCCTTGCTAATGAACAATGAATCTTTTCCTTTTCCTGTTATACCAACAAAATGAAAAACAGCCCTCCACCAGAAGCCTTATAATCTAAACAATTTAAAGGCAGAGTCAGCTTCTCTGGAGAAGTGGCCAGTTTTATTGCATGTTGGTATATACGAAATGTTATGTATTTTAATTCATTAGTGTTTTAATATGCATTAGTCTACCCAAATGGAGCAGCAATCTGGATTTGGACCTGAGGTTACTAATGCAGCAATGCTAATAAAGAGCAAATCATTGTAATAATTGTGATTAATACTTTCTTTCAGTGCAGCAGTCTGCTTCATCATCTTTAGCAAAGTGCTATTTTTAATTTAAACAAATCACATTGCCAAAAAGCTAAATGTGTCAAGTTGAACAGTTTAGTCTCCCTAGTATATATACCCTCAAGTGTACTTTTGCATCTGTTATATATTCAGAGGGTGAGAGAATGCTGTGCTTTTTACAAATAGCTTTCCATAAATTTTAACAGGCAAGAAGCTAAACTGACATAAAATTGCAATATCGCAGCACTGGAAGGAATTTCTGGTAACATTATCACTAGGTGCTAAAAAAGCCTTCGATAGGGTTGTCTGGGATTATCTTTTTAAGTCCTTGAGAGAATGGGATTTGATGACACTTTATCAATGGGATTAAGCTGCTCGTTTCTTAGTACCCCCTCTTGGGTGATTTTCAATACTAAGTACATTTCAAAAGTACTCCCATTACAGACAGGCCACTTTGCCTGGTGTTCTTCAGCACAGCTCTAATACCATTGACATTCACAACCTGGTGCTGGTTAAACCTCTGCATGCTGCACAGCTGGTGTTCTGCATCTGCTCTTCAGGCCCAAAAGGCAACACTCAGGTCCCTTGAACCTGAGGAAAAGAGCTGAATGCTCGTTTAGATGTAAAATGAGTTGGGACTGATGAAAGACATGAAGATTAATTAGCTAAATCTAAATAGTACTACTATTCCTGGATTCCCAATAATTGCCAAAGGCAGAATAATCCCCAAACTTTCACCATAGTTTATTTAAATAAATGAGACCCATCACTTTTTCTTCACAACCTCACAGCTGCTGCTATCAGTAAATAGTGTCAGAAGGATATAATTTAAAGAGATATTGGTGAAAACATTACTTAATGAAACATTAAAAGTTTTAGTTTGAAATAGATAAAAATATTTTGTTAGTCATATTCTTTGATGAAAAAATGTTGTTTTTTTTTTCAATAAAGTGTAAAACTGTATGTATCTAAGATCACTCTCATGTGTGTATATACCTTTATAAATGTATATGCAATATACACACATTTAAAAAACAAACAAACAAACAAAACAAAACAAAAAAAAACAGGCATAGGTTTTTAAATTAGTCTTTTTTTGTTATTGCTTGGGACAACAACATGATTAAAAAAATCAGTCCAATCATTAAACTTTTTTCTTCAATAAAATACTGTAAAAAAAAAAAAACCTATCTTAAACATATACAAAAATAATTCTTGTTTGTTGAAATATCCACAAAAATCTTTTACTGATTCACTCAAGTTTTCCCATAATCAGAGAGAGGAAGACTGGAGAACTGGTTCTCAGAGGAAAGGAAGTTTGCAAGGATCACCTCCGCTACCTAGTCAGTGCTCTCTAACCAATAGATTATCTGTTAATGACTACATTTGCCTAAAATTCTTAGACACATTTATATATCTGAGTATGGTTTTCTGCTTGTGATCTGTTTTCCTGTTGCAACTGAATGAGTCAGCTCAGAATGTTCAGAATGATATGGTTAAAGGGGTTTAAATCAGATGCACAATCACAGACATGTAGTATCATTTGAAATCCCTTACTGTATCTCTCCCAGCCCTCAGATGCCTTTCTAGTAAGGCACAGGTTTCCCTTAGGTCCTGGGTCATGTTTCCAGATGTCCTGTATATCCTTAGAGTGTCTCTAATGGAACTAAATGCCTACATTTACAGAACTGTCTGGGGCCAGTGATGGGAGTCAAGATACTGAGAACAGCCCTGAGGAGAAGGACCTGGAGGTGCTGGTTGATGAGAAGCTCAATATGAGCTGTCTATGTGCACTCGCAGCTCAGAAAGCCAACCATATCCTGGGCTGCATCAAAAGAAGCAGGTTGAGCAAGGGGATTCTCCCCCTCTGCGCTGCTCTTGTGAGACCCCAATTGGAGCCCTGTGTTCAGCTCTGGGGCACCCTGCACGAGAAGGACATGGAAGCATTCAAACATCTCCAGAGGAGGGCCATGAGGATGATCAAGGGTCTGGAGCACCTCTCCTATGAAGACAAGCTGAGGGAGTTGGGGTTGTTCAGCCTGGAGAAGAGAAGGCTCCGGGGAGACCTTACAGCAGCCTACCAGTACATAAAGGGGGCCTGCAGGGAAGCTGGGGAGGGACTCTGTCAGGCAGTATAGTGATAGGACAAGGTGTATTAGTTTTTAACTGAAAGAGGAAAGATTTGTATTAGATAAGGAAGAAATTCTTTGCTGTGAGGATGGTGAGACACTGGAACTGGTTGCCCAAAGACATTGTGGTCTAGTGGGAGGTGTCCCTGCCCATGGCAGGGGGGTTGGAAATCCAAGGTAACATGCCAATGTAATGTGTAAGTGTCCACAGTTGAGAGTTCAAACACATCCACAGCCTGTTTAGTTATGTCAGCTCTGTGCAATTGTATTTAAAGAACAATATTATCTCATAAACCACTCTGTATGCCTCCCTTTTCAGTAGATTTACTTCTTGATCTCAGGATACTAACTTACTTTCGCTGTAAGGAAAAATATATTTCCCTAAGTCTTTTATAGGCATTTTTTTTTACTACTTCTTTGGTTTGGTTTCCAAACTATGAATGTTTATTGTGAAGGATCATAGAGTTTGCAAGTAGATTAAGATGAGGATTTTCAGTAATCTTCCCAATTAACTATTTTGCTACTGTTGAAAAATTGAGTTTCCTTCAGGCCAAATGTCTTTATGTGCTTGCAGAAAAGATTTTTTACCATGAAACAGTTTCAAAGTAAAGGCTAAGTCTCCTTTGACAGTAGAGCTCCTGGATTTATATGAAAATTCCACTTTCCCACTTTTAAGACAAGGGATGTTTATTGCATGAGAGGTTAATATCTGGAACAAACTCAGAGTACCTCCAGACAGGGTATGTCAAAATGCTCTGAAGATGTATTTTTTTTTCTTTAAATTATAGCTTTCTTAGTCTTTAAGACAGATATTTCCTTGAGGTTTTCAAATAGCTATAGAAATTTGTCTAAAAGCACATGGAAAATCTAAAGTAATACTCATGGATTGACAATTAAACATTTGGAGAAAGAGCAAATAAATACTAGTGGAAGGGGAGTTATTTGATAGTATGATAATGAGCATGTGCAGCTTCTCATATGATCTACATATTTTTTAAAACTAAATTAAAATTATACCTTTCTTCTTCAAAAATATACTAACAAAAAAATTCAGGAATACATAGTATTCCAGTAATTTATATTAAAATAGTAGTATTTCAGTATTACAGTATTCATACATTATGTAGTATTTATATATAGCATTGCACTAATATATAGACCAAATGTATCTGCATTGAGTGAAGGACCAAAAATGTCTGCATCCAATTAAGAGATTCTTTATGATATGTAGTTTAAATATTTGTATTAAAATAAAACACTTGAAAATTAAATATACTCTTGGATTCGATTTTGTCCATACATAAGGATGAACAGCTTTAATAAAGTGTGTGTGTACTGCTCTATATGGAAGGCTGGAGAAGAAAACAGATCTGGAAGAGAAAAATCACTGATTAATTTATCTGTCCATCTGCAATATTGTTCAGTATACCTCCCTGTGATTCAACCTCAGTTCAACCAATCTTTATTTGTAGAAAGAAATAATCCATAGAGAAATGACCTAATTGGTTTATCAATACCTTATTTCATTATTTGTTTTTTTCATTTACTGGTTTCTTGGAATCAAACTTGTTAATCTGAAGTGCTTGCTATGTAAGAAAATGATGCCTCCAAAACCATGAAGCTGTTTTCTAAAACCATTAAGTTTAAAAATATTAAATGATGGATTTTATTTCTTTATTTATTTTTTCCTCTTTGTTGTCGAGATAGATATTGCGCAAATGTTCACACCGTTTTTACACTTTTTTGAACCACAAAGTTTAGCAGATTACTTGCTCATTTCTCTTAGGAAAGTGATCACCTGATTCCAACAGCTATAGAAGTTATCATTATTTTATTATTATATCCTAAAAAACAGCTCACAAAAAATAATGAAAAGAGACAGCACTGAATACACTTTCCAAAGCTTTTAATAGAAGTACCCCCCACCTTAGCTGGAGGATGCTTCCGAGAGTAGATATCCAAAATTTAATCTGCCTACACAAATGACAGTACCAGCTGATTTGATCACTGCTTAACTTGATCTTCTGTTTAACTTGATTAGAGCATTACAGGCCAATATGTTTTCTGCTTAAAATAATTCAAGAAGTGTTTGTTTTTAGCAGTACATCAAGACAAGGTTATAAGAATTAAGGAAACCACATTTGCAGGAAGTAAGAAATTTAGTAAGTAGGCTATTTCGGGAAGAAATATCAAACTCCATTATGGTGAAAGGACATAGGGAAATCTGAGCCATTTCTAATGTGCACAAGGCTACAGAGTTCCCATCAAAGGAGTCTGAGTGATTTCACTGTGCAGATTGTAAAAGTATCAGGTGCGTCAACTTTGCCATGTGGCAGCAGCAAGGGAAGGTGGAGCGGAAAGCTAGTATTCCCCTGAGAAAGATAAAGAACAAGATCTAGGCTATAACCACTCTGCATTCACATCAGTAGACAGTACTGTGAAGGCAATATTACGGATCGCAGTAAGAGTGCAGTGTCTCACGTGTCAGTTTTTCTGCCCAGTTTCATCTACCCTGTGTACTTTCATTTTCACTTTTTTATATGGGAAGCTTTCCGCAAGTCCAAAAAATCACATCAGCTGGTTTCCCTTGATCGACTAGATGGGTGATCTTATCATAAAAGGAAATCAAATTTGTTAGGCAGGACCTACCCCTCATGAACCCATGTTGGCTGGGACCAATGACTGCATTGTCCCCCAGGTGCGCTTCAATAACTTCAAGGATCATCCTCTCCATAATTTTACCAGGCACTGACGTGAGACTGACAGGCCTGTAATTGCTAGGGTCTTCTTTCTTACCCTTCTTGAAAATTGGCACAACATTTGCCAGCTTCCAGTCCAATGGGACCTCACCAGATTCCCAAGATCGTTGAAAAATAATTGAGAGAGGTCCCACGATGACGTTGCTGCTCAATTAAGCAGCAGCTGGAAATTACCGAGGCACTAATCCGTGCTGCAGGAGCTGAGCTGCCGGCCATTCCGGGCAGGTTTGGGGGGTTCCCCCGCTATGCCCAGCCCCTTCCCCGGGTTAGATCCGAGTTATGGGGTGGGCTAGTTGGCAAGCAGACCCCTCTGCAGCCCACCCCATCGCACCCCACCTACCCCATCGCAACTGATCGCAGCTGAGAAGAGAGCATTCCCATCTGCACAATCACAGAACAGCTGATGTGTGAAGGGACTTCCAAAGATCATTCAGTCCAACTTTCTCCTCAGAGCAGGGTCATCTAGGCCCTTCTTCACTGCAAGAGTGCATTGCTGGATCTTGGTCAATTTGGTGTCCAAGAGGAACCCCACCCTCTCAGCAAGCTGGCACCCAACTTATGCTACTGCCTGGTGTTTTTCATCCCCTGGTGCAGGACATGGTGATTTCCTTCACTCGCTGAGCTTTCTTTGACCCATTTCTCCAGCCTGTTGATGACCCTCTGAATGGCAGCAGAGCCATCTAGTGTATCAACAACTCCTCTCAGTTTTGTGTCCTTGCTGAGGGTACACTCTTTCCCAACATCCAGAGCATTGCTGAAGATGTTAAGAAGTATTGGTCCTGTTATCATCCCCTGGCATACACCAGTAGTGACTGGCAGCCAGCTGAATTTTTTGCTGATGATCACAATCCTGTAAGTCCAGTTGTTTAGTCAGCGTTCCAATCCATCTCACTGTCCTTATAGGACCTATAATTTAACAGCTTGTTTATGAGGATACTATTGAAGACAGTCTTGGAAGCCTTGCCTATGCCAAAAAAAAAACATCTACTGCTCTTAGTTCATCCATCTCACCACTCACATCATAGTCACATTCTAAACATCATAGAAGTTGGTCAATCAAGAAGTTTGGTCAGGCATGTTTTCTCCTTTGAAAATCCACCCTGACTATTTCTATTCATCCTGTTCTGCTTAATATGACCAGAAATGTATTCCAGGAGTATTTTCTCCCTCACCTTCCCAGAGACTAAGGTGAAGCTGACCATCCTGTCGATTCCCTGATCCTCTTCCTTGTCTTTCTTGAACATAGGAGGGACATTTGTTTTCTTATGTTCCTCAAGAACATGCTTCACCCCAAATCCCTGTGACTTTCCAAAGATAACAAAGAATGGTCTTACACTAACATCATCTCAGCACTCACACATGCAGTACAAACAAGTTTAAGACAAGAACCTTAGTCTTTTTGGCCCGTGTCTGGCAAAATCATAAGGAACAGAATAAAGACTTTATAATGAAAGCATGGAAAGCTTTATGTCACTGATCATTATATAAATTGCCAAAAATTATAACATAGGGACTATCATATATATATTAAAAAAAAAACATATTCTTTCCATAGCATATAATTTCTAGCAAAATAACAATAAAATAACAACACCCCAAAGTAGATTGAATGAGAAAATAGGATTCCTATGGGGCCCTCAGCACAAGAAGGACATGAAAGTATTAGAATGAGTCCAGAGAAGGGCCACAAGGATGATCACAGGGCTGGAGTGCCTCTCCTATGAAGATAGGCTGAGGGAGTTGGGGTTGTTCAGCCTGGAGAAGAAAAGGCTCCGGGGAGACCTTACAGCGGCCTGCCAGTACCTAAAGGGACCTACAGGAATGTTGGGGAAGCACTCTTTGTCAGGGGGTGCAGTGATAGGACAAGGGAGAATGGCTTTAAACTAAGAGAAGGTAGATATAAGGAAGAAATTCTTTGCTGTGAGGGTGGTGAGGCACTGGAACAGGTTACCCCAAAAAGCTGTGGATGCCCCATCCCTGGAGGTGTTCAAGGCCAGGCTGGATGGGGCTTTGAGCAACCTGGTCTGGTGGGAGGTGTCCCTGCCCATGGCAGGGCGTTTGAATTAGCTGATCTTTAAGGTCTCTTTCCAACCCAAACCATTTAATGATTCTGTGATCTAACTATATTTTCATTCTATACTTTGTAGAATTTTTCTCTTAGTGTCTAATTATGTCATTCAAAGGTGTGGGGAGAAAGGTTTTAACTATTTTCACAGCATTTATCTATCAGTGTGCTTCCTAACAAGTCTTCAGAAATTGTCTGATGGTTGCAAAATTCATCAGAAAGCTTAAACAAACTAGAAAGCTGGAAACTTCCTACTACTTTGGTATGAATCACCAATACATTTATATTCTGATTCTGGAGAATAAACGACTGAACTTCTCTTTAATTTATATTGCATATGGAAAATACGTTATATATTTAGTTTGATAAAATATCTGTAGCAACTGATTAAACAACGCTTGAACAGAATCTTAGAACTAGAAGGTGGAAACCATCCATCCTAAAATCAAATCCATTCCTTAGTAGCATACTACTGTTTTCCTGGGAATATTCACTTGCTCTGTTCATATAGTTTGAAAAAAGTGAAATTAGTACACCTGCATTCCCTTCCTTTGAAGCACTTTTCCATGTGTACTAACAGTATAAAGTATCTAAGTTTAAATCCAGCTAAAAAATGGTGACGACTGAGGTCTACACCACTAATTTTATCAGTCTGAAGAGCATAATGTTCCCCTTTGCATAGGAGTGATTTCACTCATACGGATATAAAGACAGGAAAGATAGAAATTCTTGCTTTGTGTATTGTTGTTATTTTAATTTTTTTTATATTCTTAATATTTTACTTTGCCTTTTTCAAAGTTAAGGAAATATCCATTTATATAGGAATAATAAGCCTTTCAAAGGGTCTTTCCTGTATGAATACTTTGAATGTAATACCATGTACACTAAGAAACAATTTTCTGGATAAATATGTCATATATGACTTCCAGGAAAATCTTTTCAAAACATACCCTTATTTCAAAAACTGGAGATTTCTGTGCAAAGTGGGTAGAGTTGGAGTAAAGAAGCAAGAACAGAATGAAAAAGCATTGTGTGGTTCAGTAAGACAAGATGAGTGGTATGAAAAAGTTTTCTTGTGTTTTGCACAAGCCACAAACATTGGATTAATTTGCCAGTCTGTCAATAGTATAATGCATGAAACTGTGGTCAGCGATCCAGAATAAAATCAGAGTCTGACACCTTCAAGAAACCTATCAAATTGTGTATAGAAAAGCACTTGGAAGTCCACAGGTGATAAATGTTCTTTAAATGCTTTTAAATTACTTTTAGCTAGAATGTTAAGTACTAATGTTATACTAAAGAGAGAATAGTGTACTTACTTCCTTATAGTTCAACCATTATCTGCCGTTCCTTTTGCAGCACTTCTGTTTCAAATGGTGGTGAAACAGAATCAAGCTTTCCAGATCTGGTCTATTAACTAAAAAGGCCTAGATCTTCCCTATGTAATATTACTTAATACTGATTATTTTTTCATTTTTATCTCAAAATATTTAACTTCTTTTCCATTATTTATACAAAGAATTCTATCACTCACTCTCAATGTTTGTCCAGAGGATTGAGTAGAGCTATAATCTCTGTTCAAACCCTGCCTTTGTAATGTCTTTGACAAATAACTTAAGTTTTCAACTATAATTTTCTCTTGTGCTTACATGGAGTGTAAGTTATTTTCTACTGACATTGAAATCTGTAGACAAAAAAAAAAAAAAAAAAAAAACAGAATGAGAGACACAGAGCTGCAGAAATCAGAAAGTAATCATCCCAGTTCTCTAGATCAAGACATTTGATGCTTACCTTGGGGACAGCATGATACATCCTCACCAGAACTTTACAACCTTCCTTAAAATCTTTCTAGATAATATTTACCTCCTGCACTAAGTGCAGTGCCAGACTTTCTAACACAGAGCCTGGTTTCAGAGCACACTGGAGCAGGAATTATAAAAGGGACTAGGAAATGCACGTGAGAACCAGAAGTGCCTGGTGCCTGCATGGTAGTCCTCACCTGGAGAGTTTTGACAATTCTGTTGAATTTCCAGGACAACTGTGGAGGACTTCAGGCTCTAAAGACAGCAGTGATGCAGACCAGCTCTTCCCCTAAGTGCAGTTCCCAGGCAGTGAATGTGCCAAAGACACTGAAGTGACTCAGGCATGTATTTTCTTCTTTTCTGTAGTACAGAAGATCCTGAGGTGTCTGTGCTGGTTATGGCTCTTTTGAGAGAGTTTATTATCTTTGCTGTGGTGTCATGCAAACATAGCAATATTGTTTTCAGGCCAGAAGGAGTCTGCATGCAGCCTCTCTGCATGTAATACATGTTGGCTAGACTCAACTGTTTCTACATTTGCTATATCTCAGTGGAAGGATCTGCTCCAGGAAAAGTTATTTAATTCTCAGCAGATCAGCATCTCCTACCAAAATAAGGACTTTAAAGCATACACCATCAGCCTGGTATAGTACACTAAATATGCATGCCATTAAGTACAAACACTGATTCATACCATACGGTTGCTGCAAAGCATCTGTAGTCTGCAGGCGAAAAGTATATACATTTTATGAAGCAATTTTATCCACTGTTCATTAAGAAAACAATCACCATGGTAACATATATTACAAGTTACTACTACTGTCTCTAAGTTTCTTAAGCCCATAGCAACAGAAAAATACTGCTATAACAACTCTACTTTAGTAGTGTTTGAAAGTTATAAATAAGGTTTACTAGTTACTTTATACATATTAGATTATTCAGAATTATATAGATCAGAGAAGTCATGGGTATTTCATACCCAGCTCCACAAACCCAAATCATATTATTAATTTGTAGTCTTAATGATTTTACAACAGATTATGCCAGCTGAAGATACCTTATTGTCATAAATTTTTCAGATGAGACTTCCCCAATGACGATTCACATCACAGTAACTTTATCTAGTTTCATCACAGAAAGACTGTTGTGGCTGTGCTAAATGAGATGGAGGACTGCAGTTACACGAAGAAGATCCAAAGTCACAGAAAGGGAATTTTTCTCAGCAGATTGGTGATTGTAGAAAGGTGAAATAAAAAGAGAAGGGTATCATTTCTGCACCAGCCTTTATCTGCTTGGCTGTAAAAACCTAGACATGACAAGGTCGGTAGGCTTTCATGGTCATGGAAATGATCTGCTCTTCATAAATTAAGGGGCACCACTATCTATTCCTTTTCCTGCAGCTTTGCTTGAGTAAAAGGAAGATCTGTCTAACATTTTTATATGCACCTATATACAGGCACAAAATTCCCCCACCTCACTCGCTGAGCAAAATATTCTTGACTAGACCAGATAGAAATCTTTCAATTTATGTTTTGTGGGTATAGATTTTTTTAATTAAATAAGCATTTTTAAGTCAGAATATTACATTGCCCAAAACTATTTTTAATGAAAAAAACGTTCTTTAAAGACCCTTTATCATCTTCTCCAAATCTGAGCGAAAACAATTTTAATATATATAACTAATATATATATTTTTGGTGGTGGTAATTGTGAGAGACAGCTTGTTGAAACTTGCTTTCTCTACTTACTGTCTCCTGGTCGTCATTCACACAACCACATTACGCTTATCAGAGCCCAATAATTGAACTACTTTTATTTACAAAATAGATTGATGTAATCTCAAAGAAAATGTTTAAATTAGACAAAGGTTAAAATAATTTGTGAAGCTTAAGAAGGTAATTCACATAGAAAACATCTGAATGCCATTGATACACTGCAAACTTTTCAGCTCAGTTCCTTTGATGTCAACAATATAATATTATTAACATCAAAAAATATTGTAACATGACAAAATTCATTATCAAGTTTCAATTCATCAACAAGTAATGTTGATTACATGAAAGGTAAGATCCCTACATAAAATAGGTTTTCACTTTCTGCAACAATAGCATTAGTCTTTCTCCTCTCAGCGTACCCTGGCACTGGTGGAGCCTTATGGCTTCAGTCTTCTTTGTAGTCATGGACTACAAAGGCTACAAATACTACTGCTGCTATATGAGTGGTTTCAATCACATGCCATGTTTGAGGGCTGAAATCTGTATATTACCATATGTTTCCTGGAAATTTTTGTGTTCTCTGTTGTTTCTATATGACAAATGCAATCCACTGAATAAGAATTGTTTTCATTCATGCATTTCATTATCACAGTTCTGCATAAGCCTTCATGCTTTAATGTCAGTGTATTTTAACATATACCCAATGGCAGCAGAATCATGCTTTATGATTATTGAATAACACCTTGACATTAAAATTCCTTTTGAGTTTTCCTGATATACTGACTTGAATTTTCTTCTTTGTCTGAGACTCGGTCCTCTAGTGTGTGGCTATATTGGGTTTACATGGCAAGTTTTGGTGGCAGGCAGCTTCAGCTGGGGAGGAGGTGCTCCAGGCGCTGGGGAGGAGGTGCTCCAGGCACTGGAGAAGAATCATAGAATAATAGAATCATTTAGGTTGGAAAAGGCCTCCAAGACCATCAAGTCCAACTGTCAACCTAGCACTACCAAGTCTACCACTAAACCATGTTCCTAAGCACCATATCTACACATCTTTTGAATACCTCCGGGGATGATGACTCAACTACTTCCCTGGGCAGCCTGTTCCAATGCCACTAAACCCTTTCAGTAAAGAAATTTCTCCTAAGATCCAACCTAAACATCCCCTGGCACAACTTGAGGCCATTTTCTCTTTGTCCTATCACTTGTTGCTTGGGAGAAGAGACCATTCCCCACCCTGCTGCAACCTCCTTTGAGACAGTTGTAGAGAACAATAAGGTCTCCCCTCAGCCTCCTTTTCTCTAGGCTAAATAAACCCAGTTACCTCAGCTGTACCTCATAAGACTTGTTCTCTAGACCCTTCACCAGCTTTTTTGCCATTCCTTGGACATGCTTCAGCACCTCAATGTCCTTTTTGTAAAGAGGGGCCCAAAACTGAACACAGCATTCAAGGTGCAGCCTCACCAGATCTGAGTACAAAGGGACAATCATTTCCCTAGTCCTGCCGGCCACACTGTTTCTGATAAAAACCAGGATGCTGTTGGCCTTCTTGGCCATCCAATTACACTGGTGGCTCATGTTCAGCTGGCTATCAACCAAGATCCCCAGGTCCCTTTCTGCTGGGCAGCTTTCTGGGCAGAACTGCCCTTGCAACCCACAGAGAAGCCCCCCGCAGAGCAGGTGGATGTGGCCTGGAGGAGGTTGTGGCCCATGGAGAGCCCCCACAGGAGCAGGCCCCGGGCCGGAGCTGCAGCCCGTGGAGAGGAGCCCACGCAGGAGCAGGGGGTCTGGGGGGAGCTGCCGCCCGTGGGGGACCCGTGCTGGAGCAGTTTGCTCCTGGGGGATGGACCCCGTGGTACGGAGCCGTGTGGGAGCAGTTCTTGAAGAGCTGCAGCCTGTGGGCAGCCCCTGCAGAACCAGTTCAGGAAGGTCGGCAACTCGTGGGAGGGTCCCCACGTGGAGCAGGGGCAGAGAGTGACCGTGAAGGAGCGGCGGAGATGAAGTGTCATGGACTGACCACTGCCTCCATTCCCCCGCCATGCACCATTTTGGGGGAGGACGTAGAAGAGATGGTGTAGGTGGACAGTGTTTTTAGTTTGCTTTTAATTTCTCACTGCTTTAGTTTGCTATTAATTTTCAATAAATTACATTAATCTCCCTTACACTGAACCTGCTTTGCTTGTGACAGTAATTGGTGAGTGATCTTCCTGTACTTATCTCAACCCATGACCTTCTTTTCATTATATTTTCTCCCCCTGTCCTTTTGTGAAGGGGGAGTGAGAGAGCAGCACCGTGGTGCTTATCTGCTCATCATTAAACCACCACAGTGGCTCCACATCTCTGGATGTCTGGATGTAAGAAAGTAGAAGTTTTACAGAATTTCATGCAATAAGCTCAGCATTTTACGGATAATGCTCTGTTTTAGACTTGATCTTAGCCATCAACCCATTAAAGTTGAAAAGTTATTTTCATGCCATAACCACTCTTTTTATTTTTTTCCCCTCACATATTACCCCTTGCTTTATTTCAGAACTGCAACCTTGAAGATAATTTTTTCTTCAGAAACAGGAGAACAATGCAACTAGGAAAATGTTTCAATCAATGTTTCAGTCACAGGGATATTTAAATGCAATGGAAAATGTCAAGAGTGTAAATTTAACTTTGACTCTGGTAGGATGCTCAAAAAATGTTAAATCATAACTTGAACTAGTGGGCGGGTTCCTGACAACCACAACTATCATGTCTAATCAAAGTTAAGCTTCCATTTTGTGAACATACTCAGCTTGACAGAATATTACATTGTTTTTCTTTACCCCATCAATACCCCATCAACAATTTCCACTGGCAATTAAATGAGAAAAAATATATATTTAAAGAACACAATAGGCTGTAATTATATTTTTTAATGTTTTCATTTGACTTGTGGTTTAAATATAGATTATTTATAAGATACCAAGATGCTGGCAGAACTCCTCAGCAACAGATGAACCTCAAAAGCTTCAGAGATTTGGCTCATTTCTGATAAATAATGAAAATATTAGGTGTTTAGTCAAAGCCTAACTTGAACTCCATAAGCCAACCTGAGATCTTCAAAACTTTACTCCAAAATTTAGTTTAGTTTCTAATATTCTTGGAATAGTTCATCTGGCCTGAAAATTACAACAGAAACTTTTTATATTTTAACTTAGATTTCTGTGTTTATAAATGAACTACTTTTATCATCCAATCTAAACATTTTCTAAATGAGGTCAGTCATTTCAAGTTATCAAAAAACGGTTTTGTGAATCCCACTCAGAAGCTCCTGGCTTTCCCTGTACATCACGCAGTTCCCTAAACACCTCACCCAGACCTCTGGATCCCACTGCTGCAGAACAGGTTTGTCGGTTTAAAGGTGTGTGTAAGTTTGTTTAGCAGTGGGCGATGCTAGCTAAGTCTTTTATGCTGATAATACCAAAAAGTACTATGATAACCCCAAGTGGCACAAAACCATTAAGTGCTATGGACAGGAATCACTGAAATATCAAGAAATTACAAGTAGGAGCACAAGTCACTTAGTAGTAGTAGGGACTCCTAAGTTTCCTTGGGGACTGGTGATATCTGCTCCTAAAGGAGTTTCTGAAACCTTCGGATGCCTGCTGGCTGTACATGTGAGGAAATGCTTTCCTATTTGAGCAATTTGCTGGGAGCAGAGAGACAGGGATGTGACATGCCTTGAGTCTCTTCCCCTCATTTCTGTTGTGGAGGAGAGGACAGGTGGGGGACTGCCCCATTTTGGGGCAGGGTCAGCAGGCTGTATGGCAGGGACCCGCTGAATCTGGATGGTAAAAGCTATAGCTGCTGAAGGTTCGTAGTGATATACACAAAACTAATGCCATGCACAGTGAAAGAGCACCAGCACTTAATAGCATTGGTATCATGTATACAAAATTGCTATATTGTTACTGGATTAGTATAGTGCTTATCATTTAATATGAGATGTGAGAAAGAGAAGCTACACACTCACAGGATGTGCCTTGACTGGAATTAGACATTGGAAAATACTCATTTAAAGTTTTAAGGAAAAAAATATATGCTTATTTCATGTAAAATATTTTGTTTATATCAATTTAGTTATAACTTTTTGTGAGCTAGTATCCCTTTTTTCAATATTTTGAAAGAAAGCTATGTCCTAGTCTTCACCAGTGGTGTATTCAGCAGCCTAAACCTGGCCTTATGCATCTATCCATACTCCATACATTGGAAAAAAACATCCTCAGGCAATTTGTGACCATTAGTAACTAAAAACATTTTTACATGTATGTAGTCTATTTCTAAGGTCACCAAGAGATTTTTGAGCTCTGGTGACAAGTGGAAGTCATTGGTTCCACTGTTCTGTTTAATTGGCATTGGTATTACACAGGAGGCATTCAGCTTCTATCCATGTGTGGCCAAAACCTGCTAGCTTTTGTCTTGATGAACTTAATGAAATATATTGACTGTATCTAGAACTGAAGTTAAGATGTAGTAGATAAACATTGCATTAGTTACTGAAAACATCAAAGTTACTTGATAGCTGGCTTTTAAGACTGGTGTAGTGAATATGTTCATATAATTATGTATTCTGGTCCAGGTAATTAATAATACATCAGCATAACTGCAAAGTTCTGTGCAGAAATTACTGTGATTGCAGTGTAAACACTGCATCATATAACTACATATAAAATGGATTGTAAGAATATGATAGAAACATATATTAAAAAGCAGTCCAGCAATGGAACTAACCTCGCTGCTCTAAGAAGCATTAGTAATTAGATACACTATGTTTATATAAACTGCAATAACTGCAGTTAAGAGTTATGGTGTTATAAAATGTGATTGCTTCTTGTCTTATCCTAACTCATGACCTGACATATATTTTGAAATGACTTCACAACGAGCCAGATTAATTTTAGGCTTTAAAGATACAGAATTTACTGAAGTAGATGTAAAGTTGTCATTTCAGTAAGCTTTGTTGTAGGATATATGGTTTAAAGTATCATTTAAGGATGAATAATAATTAAGCCCTCTAAGGAAAATGGGAGTTGTTTCCTGCATTCATACCTAGTGCTCCACTGTTATAGTGTTTTTGATAAATATAAGGAATTAAGGAGAGGAAAGACAGAAAGGTGTGGGGATATTATCCTTTTTTTTGAAGTACTGGGTATTAGGACCCAGTCCAGTCACAGCTACAAGCACCTTGTTCTCCCATCCTGTTTTCTGCACTAGACTAAGACTGTGGTTCAGTGATTCATGAGTTTTACCTGTGCCTTGCTCTTAATTAGGAATACGGCATGGTATTGTTACACAAGCAATAGTCCATTTTTGTAATCTTTTTCCTTTTTGTGTTTTAGTAGTCATTTGGTATTTGTGATGAGGGAGAAAAACTGTGGAGCCAACTAAATTGTTGTTTTCATGAATTCTGGATATCAAATAGTATCAATGTTTACTGACTTCATTGTCTGCAGAAGGCAGTGGCTGTATAGTCCCTTCTGGAAACAGTTCCAAACTGAATTACAAAATGAATGCAATTCAGAAAAATTAAAGGGAATAACTGTGAACTTTACTATTTTTAAAGATGATTAGGATAAAGATATATGCTGTTGGGACAAGGGAAACAGCTGCCAGATACAAACGTTTGTTAGATTTGAAGAGGGTAAAAAAATAAAAAAAATAAAAAAGGAAGAAAGAAAGAAATATTAGATGTGGGATTCCATAACCAGCAACTTTAATCATCACAGTAGGAAATCAAACAAGAAAATTTAATGAACCACAGTTGGCAGAGGAATTTCTTAATAACTTGGAGAAAAGAGACATCAATGATTTTGTAACTTGTGGCACTGGCCTGTCAGTTACAAAATGCATTCAAGAGAATGTAATGGATTTGGAGCAAAGTAAGTGTAACAAAGCCTTATGCAAATTGGAACCCTGTAAATACGCTGGAAATTTTAAGCTTCAATTTTCTTCTTCTTTATAAGCTTTTTTTTTTTTTTCCTTCCCCCATTGGGATGGTTCTTTCTTTTTGTTTGTTTGTTTGCCTGTGTTTGTTTGTTTTCAATGCCAAACCTATCTTTATGATATCTCAGCTGAATTCATTTAAGTTCAAATTTTTCTTCCAGTCATATTTTATTCCTGTTTGTTTTACTAGATCTCTATTAAAAACATCATAAATAACAACTCAGCTGTGCAACACAAAGGAATTACACTGGGCTTACAGAAGCAGAAAGCTATTCATTATAACTACCTGCTACCTTTGGAGTAAAGAAATACTACTAGGATGATCTGGGAATTCAAGAAACTAACATGCAGCAAGAGATGGCATATCTGTTGCATAACACAAAAAGCTGTAATGAAAGTCCTGATCTGCCAATCCTTGTCCCAAAAGCAGTGTAAGATACTACAGACAGTATCACAGAATCATAGAATGGTTTGAATTGGAAATGACCTTAAATAACATCTACTTTCAATCCCCCTGCCATTGGCAGGGACATTTTCCATTAGACCAGGTTGCCCAAAGCCCCATCCAACCTGGCCTTGAAGTACTCTTTTCCAGACAGTACACTGTCTGACACTGCCAATACAAGATTTCACACTTACTGGGCTTCCAAGGATCTCTGCAATCCCCTGGTTGCAGGGAATTGTCCTTAAAAAAACTTACCTTTCACAGCTTGACAGAAAGATATTTACAAGTGAGAAACACCAGGAAGAAAGAAGAGCTAATGGACAACACGAACAGGCGGACAAGATAAAATGAAGAAGTTTAGTTTAGGAAGTTGACACCGATTTCTGATCATCTGAGGAAAAAAACAGTGAAACATCTTTCCTAGGAGTAACAGAATTCAGAGTGGTAGGTAAGGAGTACTCATTGTTATTTTTTTCTCTCTCTAATTTTTGCTGGTGAATCCAATTTGCACAAGCACATTGGAGAATTTCATTTATAATGCAGAAATTAAATATTACAGCATTTCCAAAACAAAGTATTTCCCCTTTGGCATACTTGCTGTTCATCAAGTTTTTTCATCTCCCAAGGAATTTTAATGCAGCAACAAAAGTGCTGATACTGCTGATGTCTTTGACTAAAGGAGTACCAAGAGATCATCAGGATTTTACTACTTGGAAAAAATACGTGGTCCTCTATAACCTACTGGACATTATAAATACAAGAGAAAGTGCTGTTGTTATAGTAAACCTTTCTAAGAGAAGATAAATCTTCATCTGTGTCTGCTGGATAGTGACAAATGACCTTCTGTGTCTTTCATTTTTGAACACTGACAATCTCCTCACCTTGCCAAAGACTCCTGGAAGCAGCAGAGACAGAACAGACTGCATGTCTGTTCCTTACCCAGCCAAGCTCACTCAACTGTATTTTAGATGTCAATGAGCTGGGTTTGTTGTTACTTAAGAAAAGAAGGGAGATGAGGCACAGGCATTTTTCCCAGTCTATCTCCCTAACTTCTGACAAACATCTAAGAACTCAGGAGAACTGGTCTAAAAAACAGCCCCCAAAATGACCAGGGAATCTCACAAATATATGAGACTAATCCTTCCTACTTTAGCCATTTGTGTTGACCAAATGTTTTAAACAGAACCAGATGGTAATTACTTAAGAATAATTGTTTCTCATCTATTGGGAGAATATACAGTAACCTTGGTGGGTTTATGATCACCTTGGGCTCAAAATGGCAAGGAGATTATGATCTTCAAGTGAGCTGTTTGTAGGTGAATATAAAATAAACTCAATGTTGTCATTAAAATACAAGGCTATCTACAAGATGGAAATGGGAAGAAAGGATGATGCAATTTATAATGTGCTAAATTATTAGCTTTAAAATTACTAGGAAATAATAATAATAATAAATAATTACATTATTGGAAGAAACTACATCCAAAAGCATTTCAAATTTCTGAATTTAACCCCTCTGCCTAAGATCAATACAAACATCTGCTAACATTTAGCAATTAATTATTGATAACTCAATTTAACTCACTCTCTGTACTGTTTACTGAAATTAAAGTCATTTACTAATCAATAATAATCCTTATAAAACAAGGAGAAAATTAGCTAACAATAGTGCAGATCAATAAATTAGCCCATCTAAGAGAACGTCATATTTTAGTTCAGCACTCTATCTAAATAATAGCATGCACTATTTTCACTGAAGCAGCCACTGGAAATATGGATCCTTTGCACTACTTCCATCACAGAAATAATAAAAATAATCCCAGTGATGAAGCACTTAAACCTTTTTCTTGGTTACAAGCTTGCAAGTATGCAAGCATAAATGGTCCTGTTCCCTCGAATACAGTTAAACTCAATAAGCAAAAAACAGTTTGTCTTGCTTGCAGCTCAAAAGAATTCCCTACACAAGACAAGGCATAAGCCTTCTCTCAGCTTCCGCCTAGATTCATGTTATCAGCATTTATTTAGGTACTTGGGATTTTCTTGTTGTTTCTCCATATATCTGTGATGCTTCTTTTTCCTAGGCACACAACTCTATTCAGCAGCACCATCTCTAGATATTCAGCATTCCACACAACACATTTTCTGCCCTCAGAGCTTGTAGGTGATCTCTTAGATGTTGCGATCCTGTAACTAGCTAGTCTCATAAGTGGCTAGTCCTTTTATTCCATATAGTCCCAAAGACCCTAAATTACATAATTCATACTCTTATATCTAGAATCATAGAATTTCTTGAGTTGGAGGAGACCCACAAGGATCACTGAGTCCAACTCCTGGCTTCACACAGGACCACCCAAAAATCAAATCATATTTCTGAGAGAGTTGTTGGAAGGCTCCAGCAGGCCCAGTGCCATGACCACTGCCTTGGGCAGCCTGTTCCAGTGCCCAACCATTTTTCCATTTCTCAATGAAAAACCTTTTCATAACATCCAACCTGACCCTCCCCTGTCCCAGCTCCATGCCATTCCCTCGGGTCCTGTTGCTGTCCGCACAGAGCAGAGCTCAGCGCCTGCCCCTCCGCTCCCCTCGTGAGGGAGCTGCAGGCAGCCATGAGGCCTCCCCTCAGCCTGCTCTTTTCTAGACTGAACAAACCAAATGACCACAGTTGTTCCTCATATACCTGCCCTTCTAGAACCTTCACCATCTTTGTAGCTCTTCTTTGATTGTTCTGTAATAGTTTTAGAACTTTCATATATTGTGGTACCCCGAACTGTATGCAGTACTTGGTGTGAATAATCAGATTATACGCACTGTGTACTCTCCAGCTTCAGTGAGGTTTTACCAACAATACAGTTAATTGTACTATATATTTTGTAAAGGTATTTTATACCTTTCAATTCCTATCAGGATTTTTGTAATCTTTAAATTCTCTTGAAGATGTTAGGTCTGCAAACAGATGACTATGTTCCTGACTAGGCCCAAGATTAAGCTAACTGAGCAGGATGCAAAAACCTACTGGACATGATGGATAATAATAAAAGAAGCTAAAAAAGTTTAAATATAGACCCACGAAAGTCTGTATTTCTAGGTTAAGTTTAAGGTTAAGTTTAGGGTTAAGGTTAAAGTTAGCTTAAGGGGGAGCCATGTGAGAAATGGCCAAACTTCATAGTTAATGTGTGAGGGTATTGGGGAACTTTTGGAGAGTGAAATTTGAAAGGTCAGCAACACACCTCAGTAATACCAGATTTGAATATGGATTTAGCAAAACTAGCAATAGAAGGTCTTCACGCCTCAGTAATACCAGATTTGAATATGGATTTAGCAAAACTGGCAATAGGTCTTAGGTTGATTATTTGTGAGGGAACTGACATAGAGAAATGTATAAATGAAGGCAGAAAAAAGGAGAGTCAAGAAACTGGAAATGGGAACGGAAATGGTAAAGTAAGCAAGTCCTATTATTGGTTCTCTCTGTGTGAACTGGCAGCTCTGTGTTTGATCATCACAGAATAACCACAATGAACAAACTTGTTGTTCTGCCCATAGCAAGTATCTCCAACCTGATTCTGTGGTCAGGAGGACAGAGAAAAAAATGGGAGCTCCTTACCCTGATAGCAGGGGAGCTCCTAAAACAGTTGGATCAAGCATGCTAAGTGCTACCATGCCAGTGCCCTTTCCAGACCTGTTGGCATCTGCATCTTTCTAATAGCATCCTAGTAAAGTTATTATATCTCTTATACAAACAGGCAACAACTTACGATGCAGATGGCAGCTCAGTGACAAACTACTATAAGGCTTAGGACAGCCAGCTGTTCAGGTCTAAACAGGAGTTTCTGAGCTGGGCACCATCATACAAATGTCACCTTCTAGACCTGTTTAGAGAAAAATTCATGCGGAATGAAAGATGTACATCATAAAACCCTCCCAGATTCTGTTAGTGACTCTAGTTAGAAATAATTACTTCTTGAAAGATAACTGAACAATTCCCATTCATCACATACTTGGTTATAATCACATATCAAGTTATCATTGATAAATCTTTTCCATTGAAGGCTCTTAGTTGGATATTAATGTTTTCCACAGCATGTTTTGTAATTTTTAAGGAGTTCATTTCAATTTCTGTGTAATTGTCATGTAAAAGGAGAAAAGTAGATGGATGTGTGTGATTAATCACTGTCTTCTTAGTTATTTAAAACTGTGGTTGAGCACAAGTCTGGATTGCAGTAAATACTGCAGAAGGAGAATACTATGGAAGCCTGACTCATGCTTTTAATGGGAATTTAAGAGCAAGCTAATCTGCTAGAGCAGAAACTACCATAACAAAATGTCGCAAGTATTAAAATTCAGGATTTTTTTTTTTTACATAAAATGATACATTAGGAATATTAAAACAATCTAAATAATTCATCACCGCAATGATTTCACTTGCTTCATCTCAAAATTTGCAATGAATACATTTATGAACTCGTTCTAACAATGTTTTCTGTAGAAACTACTTATAACCAGCAAGAATCATGGTGTTTTAACTATTCATGCATTATAGTGATGATAACCAAGCATCTAATTCTGTGTTTGTTTTACCGAACCTTTCAGTGATGAAATACTCAGGTCAAATCTAAAGAAAGTGGTAAGCATGATAAGGTCTTTAAATAAGATGGCGTTTGTTTATGGTTCCATAAGGTAGAGCAAATTGTGAGGAACAAGCCCCTAACTCTCTCCAGGAGAGACCTCGGGTGCTGTTGAAAGGAAGTCTGGAGGACAAGCATGACAACACTAAGAACTATGTTCATAAAAGGATTTAAATTGTGAAAGCTGATTATTTGTGTGTCCTGAGTCTATATCCCAGCGGATAAGCATCCCAGGCTGTATTATTTTCATAGCTGAGCAAAACATAGTGGCTTTCTTGGTTTTGCTTTTAAACTCCAATTAGAGGAAAAGAAGAACAAATAAATTTTATTGAGTTTATTTGCTAACAGAAATGCTTCTGATAAATGCTTCACCATGAGCCAGTCACCCTACAAGGGGTTCGGAATATTTTGATGTATGTTTGGAAAACCTTTCTTGACCCTTTTCATCTGAATGGACTGTGAGTAAAAAACATTGTAGCTCTGCCCAAGAAGAGTGTCTCTATTGTTTCCCTACAAACTATTCTAATTTCTCTGTAGGATTTTATTCAGAACACTATCTCACAGACTATGACTTTAAAGTCTTGATTCCATCACAGACTGTGGACTTCTTGGGTTAAAACCTAAGTAGCTAAAACAGGTGCTGTTTCACTGAATCTATGGGATTTATTCCATCTGTGGATTTAATGTATCCATGAGGTTCTAAACACTTTATGTTTCTACTCAAAACCTTCCGACTATATCTTAAAGACTGCAGCTAACAGTTTAAAAGTTAGCTGCAGTTTGTGTGTGAGGAGAGAAATCTTAGAAATAAAAGGTTTGATATACAGATTATTGTAAAAATAATAAAAAATAAAATAGCTGGATTTGTTTAGCTGGAAAGATAGAACACCAAGGCAGACACAGTACAGCTTCCGCCTATACTAGAAAATCTACTGCAGAACCTGTTTTCTTGCCCAGTGGGTATAGGACAAGAAATAATGTGTTTAAACTGTTGTAACAAAGATTAGAATAGACATAAAGAGAAACTTTAAAACAGTGAATTATAGTGGAATACAGAAATAGACTGCAGTTCACTTCACTGAAGCCTTCTAAAGGCTGTTTGGATGCACATCTGCAAGGAATGTTACAAATATAGTTGAACCTGCTTTGGGACACAGAGATAGAGTAGATGAACTTCATCTATTTCAGGTCTGTATGGGTCTGTGAGATAGACCACCACAACCTAATTACCTCTTATAATGTTTAGGAATGTCCAGGGGATGTTACTTTGAAAAGGGACACTTCTCAGGTTTGACAGCATGTTACTTTCCCTGACTTACATGTTAACAATCACCAGGAATACATCCGAGAAACACAAATGGAAAAAGGTCTGGTCTTCCCAATTCCCACCATAGTTAGTGACACCAGTCATGTTGATCTCAAGGTGAAAAAGATTAGGGACAAGTAAAGAGAAATATACCAAGGGTTCAACACTGTAAATTATTCATATAAAATGTTTCTAGTGCCTTCTGAAACACATGTTGAAAATACACTAAATCCTAACGTTTTCAAAGTGGCAACCTACAGGAGTTCCCAGACAGAACTGTTAGGCCCTTAGTAAACACTATACAAAACTCCAACTGAAGGAAGATCCTTCTGCTACTATTTAGATTCTGTGGAAACACAACTGAAAATCTGAAATTAGATGGATAGATAGATAGATAGACAGACAGACAGACAGACAGATCGATCAATAAAACACCAAGATGAAGGAATAATATTCTTCTGTCACTTGATCTCTGGGTCCTCAGTTCCCCCTATTTCTTTTTCATTTGCACTGCATTCAAAATTTTGATTCTGTCTTTGAATCATAAAGTTACCTAACACACTGAGCCCCAGCTCTTCTGCATAAATCTTACTGCTAAAGCAGCCATGCGTATAGAAATCCAGGGTTTTACAGAAGAAACTCACTTTTGAAACAAAGACCAAGAAATATTCACTAAGACAATTATAAACAGACAAAACCAAGCAGTGAGAGAAATTTATAAATGATGGCCAGATTGATTTACGTTTGAAAGCACAAAACAGATTATACGAGCAGACTTCACTTTGGTGAAGAAACTTTGGTCTCTGAAGCTATTCAGGTGTCCCAGACTGAGATGAAGATTAGAAGGGACTCTCTGCCCTTCGTAAAAATGAGCTGGGAACACAGCATGCAGAAGCAATCTGTGCACTGTGATCTAGAGGAGGGATAACCAATTGGTGGCCTAAAGAGAGCTAGGTCTGGGCTAGAGAACTGTTTTATCTTTTCACTGGATGTGCAGCTATATTGATAGGCCAACCAAACTGGCTTAAGTGAAAGAGCAGAATGAAAGGATTTATTAAGTCGGTTACAGATGTGTAAATGTAGTCATATCAGTCTGAATCCCAGGTTTCCAAAAGCATATAGAAGTTGGTCAGCCCTTGCCTAGATATGGATTAATCATAGGCTAAACCAGAAGCCCCTAGAGCACCTTTAATCTCCAAAGGTTCACACAGACTGTAACATTTCACTAAATTATGTTGGTTTTAGTCCAATTACATCAGTTTATCTAAAACATGCTTACTAGACAGGTATGCAGTTTGATCTGAAGACAAAAGAAATCCATTACTGCTTGCAGTTTTTTATCCTTTTCATCCCTGCCAATGCTTGATTATCCCATAGTTAAGAGTCTGCATCACATTTCTCATTTGAATTGTTCAATTGTTGAATCTTTTACTTCCAATAGTTTTCAGTCTTGTAATATCTTTTTCAGAAAGATTGAAGAGCCCATTAGCACCTGATATTTTCTTCTCCTGAAGATCTTTATACACCTTAATCAAGTCACTGTTCAATCTTCTTTTGATAAGTTATGCATACTGAACTCTCACTGGAAAGCATTTTCTCTACTCATCAGAATATTTCGTAGTAAGGTATGTCATTATATTTTCCCTGTGAAAAAATGTGGCATATACAGTGGAAACCAGTAAGAAGCTTTTCCATCTCAGAAACTGTGTCAAACTTTCCTCAGTGTTCCTTTTTCATTGTCCTGAATTCTTTTAGGGCCAGCCCTTCATCATTTTGTATCTATTTGGTGGTATTTGATGGTATTTGTCATCATACTGCTAAATGCTGTGACTTACTGTCACAAGTAGCTAATCTGCTATCAGATAGATAATATTTAATAGCATCACTGATGATTCTGCAAGTGTTGAGCCTTCAAATTGTATGTGACACCTGACAAGACACAAGTTCTTATTCTTCTCCTCCTGAATCAGACCTCTGAGTTTATAAATAACATGTGAGATTTACTCCAAAACTTGTTTGATAAATGTCAGAGGACTGGCAGCTTTAATGCCTGGGAGGACTAAAAGGGATATTCAGGTTACCTGAGTGTGGGTACCTTCATCTTAGTTTGTTTACACTACGGCTGAAAAGGAAGTTTAAATATAATGACATTAGAACAGGCACAATTTCAATTCTGGCACATATTACATGGGTTAAGACAAAACATCTGCCTCTTTCATATTTTATGTTACAGGAACTCAAATATATTCAGAACACCTCTCTCACTCAGATAACGGTTGAAAGTAGCATTGAAAGGACAGGGCAGATTTAGCTATAAAAGGATACAGACAGACCTAGCAAGTACAAGCTTATACTCACAGGTTTTCTGAAGTATCAAAATTAACCAGAGAATTTTACTGTGAAGTGTTCTTATGCCTACATTTCATAAGAAAATATATGGAAACATTAAGAAAGCTGGTAATCTTAACTGAAACACACAGTGTTTCAGACAGCACTGAACTGCTGTCTCACATAAGCATGTGCTTGAAATAAACTGTGTTTAAATGTTATCCCAAATGAATGTGCTCTCTTAAATGGAGACTTCCAAAAACAAGCAAAAGACATGTCATGCCTAATCCACTTGGGGTATTTTAATATTAATTTTCATATATGTTTGTATGTATTCCTCAAAGAGATATTTCTTTTTGTTCTTTTTGTTATGGCATTTTTTTAGAGATCATGTAGGACTGGAAAGGACTCTCCTAGGACATCAGTACAGATCTGTGTTTTTACAAGCACGCACAGTATATATTGATTAAGATCCATCTTTAAAAAAATTAGCTTTCTTACTGTAAGGCTATTCCAGAATATCTAGACTTCTCCAACCCAAGCCTCTAGTGCACATATACAAAGCATGCTCAAATTGTATGTTATTGATCATCTTTCTTTGCAGGAATTCAATTTAGTCTTCTGCATCCCATGAAATTTCTCTTGAGGTTGTTAAATTAATACTGGGGATCCTCTTCATATATCATTAGGAATTATTTTCAGCAGCTCAAGGTAATAATAAAGAAAGAAAGAAAGAAAGAAAGAAAGAAAGAAAGAAAGAAAGAAAGAAAGAAAGAAAGAAAGAAAGAGAAAGAAGGAAAGAAGGAAAGAAGGAAAGAAGGAAAGAAAAAGAAAGAAAGAAAGAAAAGGAAGGAAGGAAGGAAGGAAGGAAGGAAGGAAGGAAGGAAGGAAGGAAGGAAGGAAGGAAGGAAGGAAGGAAGGAAGAAAGGAAGAAAAGAAAGAAAGACTTATTCACCAGGGTTATGAGTCATATATAGGGCTATATGTGAAGTATTTACATTTTCTTCTATGACACACGATGGTTGTAAAGAAATATGTAAGAGTTTCTATTATTTATAGTTTAAATCAGGATCCTGTAATGTGTAAGTCTCAACCCAGAGGTTCAAGCACTAGCTTAGTGCAGCTGCAAGTACTAGTTTGGTGCAGCTGTGTGATCTTGACTCAGTTTTGCTAAGAAAATTGTGAGAAGATATGAGAAAGCATTCAATTTAAAGATATAAAAGAAATGAAAAGCAAAAACGGAGACAGACATGTAATTGTTAGGACACTAACAAATAACAGATCAAGGATTTCAGAGAAAAAATGTTGATAAGGAAAGGTATAACCAACCCTACAGAGAGACAGAGAAAGAGACTCTAGGATGGCAGCTCTGCAACATGAAGAATCAGCTCCTTCATAACAATAACAAAAGTTGTCCCTCTGCTCTTGATGGATGTCTGCCTGCCCACAAATGACTCGTGATGACTCTCCAGGTGTATGACTGTAAACCTTAGCCTCAAAGCTTGTTAAACCTGGCTATCTATTATCTATATTAACCAATAAGTTAAAGAATCACTTTTATTTTGTGTATAGCCTGCTTGCAGATTCTGTGCATTCAAGTAAATGTTGCCTGAACTATGTGACCAAGCAAGGAAGGATTAAAAAAGGCATCACTGTTACAACTAGTCAGCTTAGTTGGATCAGCATCTCCAGCCACATCCTGTCTTTATCCTACCTATTTCCTAGTGAGCAGAAAGCCTCTCTCCCCCTTGAGCTCTGATTACTACATCATCTGTATCCATAGCAGTGATGATATAAAGTACTAAAAGCCATGATTGACTGAAGTCTGTTTTCTCTGTCTCTTCCTGTAAATAAGTAAATATATATGTAGGAAGTGAAACTCTTCAAGTGCAGATCTACATTTCTCCTCTACTTCATCCTTTTTTTGTCTCTGGAACCTTCCTTACTCTATAGTCTCCATAATACTACTCATCCTTAGGTAATTCAGAAGAAGAGAACAAGCTGTGTTACTTGGAAGTCAGAATTTACCCATTTTTATTCCTAATGCTTAAAACAAATTCTAACACTGGATACATCAGCATTCTGCTGAAAGAATTTGAACAGAAAGGGACTGATTTTTAATTCAAAACCTGATCCTATTGAACACATCACACTAGATGACCACAGAATTTACTGGCAAGCAACTTGTTTGTTGGAGTTTAATCTCTGATTAACAGCTCTCTTTGGCTCTATTTGGCATTCATATGGGGTCATTCTACTGAGATGAAAAGTGCATTTAAAGCTCTTTCTCATTCTTTCCTCAGCAAAGCATGACCTAGATGCCAAGCCTATTACAGTCTAATAGAAATAGCTTGACAATCACCAAACTCATTTAACTGTGCACATTTTCTGTGTATCTTTTCAGCTTTCTGAGACCTGTTTACAAGGCTCAAGGTGGGTTGCTGCATGCAAAGTCTGGGTGTTTACAATAAGGTGATAATATAAATTTATTGAATTTGTATATTTCATCCTTAGAGAAATATGTTGTACAATCCCTATGCTGTCTTTTACTCAAGTTGCCATGAATCAAATTTTGCAGCATATTTTTGATATAAGGACACATCTTTTGCCCCATTTTATGGATGTGCGAATGCCACAGAAAACTAATATAATTTCCCAAGTGCCACAGAGCCAGGCAAGATTTCTCTCACCTGATGTTATCCATCAATGGGTCAAGTCTAGACAGATTGTCTCCACGACCTTTATTGCTAAAAAGATGAGACAAGTTTGTCTACAGAATGATGCATCTCGCCAGTCTTCCACCCTACATTATTCGATGGTTCTACCTCAAACATTTATCTTAGGCTGAGATGGATCACCCTACAGATGAATACGCTCCTTTCTTTTCACCACAAAGGGAGCTTTGAAGTCTAGTTTAGACTCGACAACTTTTAGACAGTTAAGGTCAGACAGGTACATTATAAATATTAGGTTATATGGTGGCCTTCTCAGGTGATAAATAGAAGCTGATGTCATCAGTTCTTCCTTTTGTCTTGATTTACAAGGTCTGGATTGGCTATGTTATGGGTCATTTACAATGTGTTATCTTCCTTGTTTTGACAAAGAACACCACCACTAACAACTAAATACAAACCAACAAAAAACAACAACAACCAAACACTCATCCCTGGAAAGGGATGTTACAGGATTTCATCAACAAAACTTAAAGTCATACTGAATAACACTACTTGAGCATCTTGTCCTTTTAGAATAACTCTCTCCTAAAGAGATCTAAATGTAGACAGTTATCTTGGGTAACTCTTACTGTGGCCATTTGGATTTTCAGTTATCCAGGCCTGGAGTAATTACTCGTGGAAAGTGTAAACGTGTACAACAAAAAACTTTCAGGATTTCTCTACTTTTTTTTTTTTGGGGGGGGGGGGGTTGATGACATAGCATTGTTAGTAGATGCTTCCAGTGTACTCACTGTCAATTAATATCTCTCAGCTTCACAAAAGAAAGAAATGAAAAAGTTATTATTTGGGGAGTGAAAAAACATTGGCTTATTAAACAGTAGCACATATTCATGTAGGCATCAGAGCCTGATGTAGTGCAACTTATGAAAAAGCCACATCCAAGTTTGATCTCTCTATTGCTTTATTATTCTTGACCACTAAGACAGTTCAGAATGATTAGCAGAGAATTCAGACACAAACCAGAGACTGGATTCACAATGATGTGAAGTTCTATAGCCATCAAAAACTTGAAACATGGTCTTCACACCATTGCTGAAACTGAAGAAGTTATTTTTGTGGCTTAGGAGTAGATCCTTGCATTGTGAGAAACATTGTGATACTCAAGAAAATGAGATATAAATGATGGTAGTGCTCCTGCAGCTCAGAGGAGCAAGTCAAAAATGATTTCCCTGTCTATTGGAAATAAGCTGGGACTTAAAAATTGCTTGAGTGGTTTGGCCTTTCTGACACCCAGAGAAACTGAGAGTCATTTTGGAAAAGTGCTAGTTATTCTTTAGCTTCAGGAATGATTTAGATATGAAATAAACACAAACCAAGCTTCATTCAATGTCCCAAATCACCACCCATTTCATACTTGCAATAACCCCACCAAGATATTGTAAATTACCTCTGCCTTGGGACCAGGTAAGGGAAAAAATAAATAAATAAATAAATAAATAAATAAATAAATAAATAAATAAATAAATAAGAAAGAAAGCAAGTGACAAATGGTAAACACTGCCCTTTGTTTTGGTTGGTTTAGCCATACTGACTTTAGTGATATTTCTAAATGGCAATAAAGTTGTAACTCTGCAGTGGCTATTACTTTCAAGGAATAATTGTAATAGTTTCAGTCAGAAGACTGAAGTCTCCCATCTTCTCTACAAAGGAAGCTGAAGGAAAAATACCATCCTTGCCTTTTTCTTTATTCCCCTCAAATTTATTTTAAACAAAAAAGAGGAAGATCACTAGAGACCTTCCTGGAAACATGCTGGTAGCAGCAAGAGAAGATTTATTTATTTATTTATTTAATCTACAAACATATATGTAAAAGAAAAAATAATTACTTTCAAATGCAGTAAAATAAAGAACTTTATTTATTTAATTTATTTTTGTTTATTTTTATGTACATTTCCTCTAGTTGCAGGGGCTGTGTTATACTCTCAAAGTCTGCTTTTCTAGCCTTTTGCCATTTTCCCCTTACAGCCAATCTGTTTGACCAAAGGGACAGAGGAGGGGAGAGGACTACTCTCACTCACAGCCAAAGACTCTGTTCTTTTTCCTTTCCTCCATTGCCATGAGGTGACAGACATCATGAGAACATGGACTGCACACTCTGTGAGTAATTCATAACAGTGTCAAAATGTTTCGAAGTAACATTTGGTGAAGTTCCAAGAAAAGAACATGCAGCCAAATTTTGCAATGCTAGTCCACTCTGAAAACATAAAAGGAACATATATTTCAGATGCTCTTAGATAATACCTTCCAGGTGACCAACCAGGGGTATATACATGGGATGTTTAAGCATTAACTTGTTTGAATGCTTCAGTGAATTAATACTGTGATAAATGAACCATTTTTCAATCACATTTCCTCCACTGTTACCTTGTGAGCATTCTGTCACCAAGAAGGCTGTCAGTATGGTAGAGTAAACATATCAAGTGTCGATAAATCTGGAGCTTTCTCCTTTTCAGATCAGAGTGTTATAAAAATGGCTTTGGTTCAAATTTATCTGTTCTGGTTCATATTAGATAGAGAGCACATTGGTAGCACAATGGCAATATCTAAGCATATTCCACAATTAGACTGGCTGTGCAATATAGAGGTGAAATATTTACACACTTGTTTTTGTGGAAAACTATTTTTTTCCTATGGAATTCTTCCATAAGTCTGCTAAATTAAACTCTTAACCCAGATATTTTTGGGTGGTTTTCCACTGCCCAAAAAAAACTTTGACCAGTTTTACCAGCGACTTTTGTCATTATCTCCAAGTATTCTATGTCTGTACCTGTAGATGTGCTTGTGTGTGTATTTAGATTGTAACATCCTGAGAGAACAAATTCTAATTTTGATTATATATTTTTTCCACAGTGGTTTTCTGTGTTAGTCAGTTTACAGGACACTAAATATTTTCTAGGATTCAGTAAGTACATCCGCACAGAATTTAAATTAACAAGTGAGCTCTTTTGAATGAGAAAAGTATGATCTGCAAGATCTTTTCCAGGAACCTTAAAGCAAGATATGAATTCCCAAGATCCATGGAATACAATTTGAAAATGTATTCTCACACACATGGCATTGCAAACTTCAAATACCCCAGCACACTAAAAATACAATAAAGCACATATCATATACCTCTTGTGCTCAATAATAACACATAGAAAAGAATATTGACTTCAGAGGAAAAAAAAAAAAAAAGGAAAGAAAAAAGAAAGCTATAAAATATATATAGCACTTCTGATTCTTGGAATAGCCTAATTTCAAGATATTTTGCTTTCTCTATATCTTCACTGTGAAAATACTTTACCAGAACTTTTTTTTTTTTTTTTAATGAATTGGTACTTTATCTATACTAAAATGAGCCTTGAATTAGATCCCACGTATTTGGTGTCTGTTGCTAGTGACAACTACTCTTCATTCCCATTTATGGAAGCAGAGACTTGACCATGTATAAACAGCATGCTCTGTCACTGTATTCCAGATAGTGGCAGTCCACAGGGCTTACAGAAGCCATGAGTGCCTTTTCTTGGCTTATTCATCCTTGCATTGCATTTGTTTCACGCTAGTGTTTAGATGACAATATATACCTAATGATGTTCACACAAAATTAGAGTCTCTTTTCTTCAGTAAAGGTAGATCTAGAATAGATCAAATTTCTACCAACTTTCTTTGCTAGATCACTGCTAGCCTGAATATACTCATTTTGATTTTAATATGTGCTACACACACTGGATTCATTTTATCTTTTCCCCATAGCCCTGTCTACATCCTGTCCCTTTGCCATGAGAATCTGCCCTTAGTGCACTGATTTCAAAACTTATCTATTGAAAGTAACCATAAATGTTATATATGTGGATTATTGATATTTGCAAGAGCATACCAGGGCAATAAAGACCCTTCCCATGTTTTGTGCTGTTTGTACACTTCCTTAAGCTCATTGACAGAAAAAAAAGTTTCAGATTTTGAAAGGCAGCTCTTTCTGTGTTAACTTCTTACATGAAAGATACTTGAGGTTGTCTTTGAAATATCAGACGGAGCAGTGGGGGCATTAAAATGGTAGCAATACTCAGGATGGGGCTGTATTCACAAGAAAAATTTCTTGACGCTCCAATTCTCATCCCACCCCAACATCGCAGCTTGAAATCACTGGCATTTGATCCCTTAAAATTAATAAAATAAAATAAAATAAAATAAAATAAAATAAAATAAAATAAAATAAAATAAAATAAAATAAAATAAAATAAAAATAAAATAAATGATGTCTACTTTTTCAAAAATTTTATTATAGTGAAATAAATGGACAGGTTGTGGATTGTGTTCAGACTTGCACACTGGGAATAAATGACCTACACATTCTTTTTTAGATATGTGAATTCTCCTTCGCATTCAGATCCAGATCTTATTTAGCTATTTGAATTTCGGGTAGAACAACAACAACAACAACAAAGTCTTTGTTTATTTCACTAAATACAATGATGTATACATGACTGCATGCTGATATAAGGAATATATGTTTTGTAGATGAGTAAACAGACTTAACTAACTGCTTCATTAGAGCACAAGAAAACAAATGTACCACTGAATGAGGGATTGATATTATACAACACAAATATTTTGGGATCAGGTATATATAAAACTATCACAGAAAATCAAACATGCTGAATACAACTCAAAGATTTTATTCATTTATTTTATATTAAATATTTAATATTTTATATTAAATATTTATTTTCATATATATATAATTAAATCTACAAGCATTACATTTATTCTGCATTTATACTTGGAAAAGCAAAAATAAGCATTTTTTCAGTGTGTTTTTTTTTTTATTTTAATGCAATAAAATCATGATTCACTAATTTGCTCAGTAAGATTCACTGCAAATGTTATTAGTAATTATTTTATGCATTCTTGCAAGCCATTGATAATAATAGCAAAAAGCACATGTCAGAATCTGAATTCTTAAAGAGATCACTAGGTGAACAGCAACTTTTACAGAGAAGGCCCAGAGTTAACTAGTTTCCGTTCTGCTGAACTTGCACAGCTGTCCTTATATAATTCTAATTTCTTCATAAACATGTACTTTGGTACCAAGTCAAATGCATTAGAGAAATCTGTACAAAAGCAATTAATTTTACTTGCTTTATCTACCAAATATAGAATTTCAAATATTTTACTATGTCTTTCCATATTGTCTTTAATTATATTGATTCCTTTAAGTTTTTAGTAGTAGATTTGCCTATCAGCCATATCAGTATTTTGCCCAGGACTAATGTTAAGATGACAAAGCTGCAACTGTGAAAAGTTGACCAATTTACCCCCTTTAAAATAAATGCAAAACATTAGCTTCTTCTAGAATGCTGGAGGTTTTCCAGCAAGCAAGGCTTATTGAAAAATCAACATTAACAGCCCAGAGAGCTCCTTAGCCATATCCTTTAAACCTTTTAGTCATAAATAGTGTGCCGATGCTTTTAAGATCGTAGCTCAGAAAAGCTAATCACCTTCTGGTTGCTTTCATGAAATCTTCGTGTGACATGATTCAGATAAATGTTTATTCCCCAAGCAGAAATAATAAATTTATTGAACATCCATCATTTACTGATAATTCTATCATTCTTCTCTAAAAACAAATATCAAAATAAAAATCTTTTTTTCTCTAAATATATTTCTATCTACCAAAATCTATCTGAAACAATCCCTCCTTGTTACTATTGTCTTTAATAGACATGGGTTAGTTCTGCCCCTTAGTATTCCATGCCACTTTCGTATAACTTCTAGTATATGAGCGATATTTATTATCATTTTTTTCCTTTTGTCATGTGTAAACGCTCTATTTTACATTTAAATTATAGTCATTTGTAGCTAGCATGGTTTTCTTTCTCAAGAATGACTGTAGCTTTTCAGCTATCCAGTATTCTTAAATAGTTCCTCACTACTCCTCATATTTTTCACTCTTTGATTTCTTCCCCTAACCTTTGTTTTTAGCCTGCAATTGCATTTAGACTGATTTTTTTTCTTCTTTTTTTTTTTAAAGAGCAAAGAAAATAAATTGGTACAGTAAGTTAGTGAATATTTAAATCAGAGTTAATATGAAAGATATACGTATTTTACAGAAGGTATCAATGTTGTAAAGACATAGGTTTTTGTTGTTGTTGTTTTGTTTTCATTTTTTTTCCTCCTGTCTTTATTATCAACCAGACATAAAAATTCCTTTATTCATACATATGAAAAGAATGACGTAGATAACAAGTGTAAAGGCATTTGATTGCTTTCCTCAGTGCCTCTGCAAATGCCATGTCTGGTTTTCAAATCATACTCAATAACAACATTTTTGTGCAACTGTTAGTGTTAAGAATTTCTGTCTTGCTGCAACTCTTCATAAGTAATCACATGCTTCTACCACATCCTACCACACCAGAGAAGTAAGAAAAGGGCACAAGTATTACTGCCAAGCAGTATAGTCAAATACAATATGTAATGAACAAGTCTTTCAAAATTTCCATCACTTTTGAGCTTTACAACAAATAAAAGCTGTCCAAATATTTTCACAGACATATATCACGGGCTTGTTGTAAATGAAAACAGAAAATATAAAATATCCTCTTCAGGAGAAGGCTTATATCCCTGCTTTGTCTTCCCTGGATAAAGTTTATACAGATCGAGGTCCTGGTTCACCATATTATTTGATAAAAAGTTTTTTTTTTAACTTGACACAACACCCTCTTTTATATGTCAAACCTGTTTGAGGCACACACATTGAAAGTACTGCAGTCAACAGCATTGCTACCTTCCTGTTCTAATCCTTGTTCAAGCAGCCAACACTACTACTTTGCTTTTGCACTTGGCCTCTTAATCCATGCCACTAGCTATTTTACCCTCTAACCTTCTATAGCATGTGCTTGCTGTGTGCATACTCTGACCTTTAATCACCAACTGCATCCATTTTCCACACAGCTGTTTGCTAACATTATCTCTTTCTTTTATCTTTTCTTATGCCTTGACTTCTCATCACAGGATTTGTCCTATTAACCTTGTCCTATCATTTTTTAAAGCAAGCCCCACATGGGATTTCCTTTTTTAGAATTACATTAGATGACACAATGGTATGTGAAAGGTGTTGAATTCTGAGCTAGGTTATCCAAAGCCCTTTGTTTGTTTGCTGAGGTCCAAGAAGTCTCGAGTTAGATGCAATGAAGAGTATACAGCTAATAATTCCAGGTGAGAAGAAAAATGCTTCACCAGGTTTTCAGAAATGACACTTGCTCAGAAATAACTATTATTACTTGGTAGACTAGCCAAGAGCACAGAAAGTCCAGGAATGTTGCACTATTCTTCAAGACAGCTCAGCATTTTATAACAATTCTATGCCTTACAGCCAGCTGAATCCACAAGCTACATAAACATTTTTACTCTGTATTGTGGTACTCCCATTTGGTGTATCATTCACTCCTCCCAGTTTTGTATCATCTTCAAATTTGCTTTTCATGTACTCCATCCCATCATCATGCTCATTAATGAAGCTCTTGACCAGTATTAGACCCATTACCATGCCCCAGAGCATACCACTAATGCATGTCTGGCTTCCAACTGGAGTTTGTGCTGCTGATCACAACACTCTGGGTCTGGTTATGCAGCCAACTTGCTTTGGTTTGGTAGGGTACAGCTGTAGATCAGAGCTAACATTAAGTTAGTTCATCATGCCAGCAAGACAGTGAAAAAATGGGAGAATGTTTCCCATGAAACAAAGCCATGCCAAAATGTGTGACATTATTATGATCCATCAAAAGAAAGGGAAATAATAGAAATATACATCATCTCTCATTCATACAACACCAAGTTGGAGACCACAGGATGAGGTTATCGTTGACAAGGACCAAAATACCACCACGTATATCAGATGATCTACAGTTTTTCGTGTTCCTAACTCTTAGAAATTATCACAGTCAATAATTCTTCATCACAGATACTGTATGAATGTAATATATAACATTTTATTTCAGAGTTTTACTCTTTTAGTCAATTATAAAATTAGTATGATATTAATATTCATCTTTGATATAATTTATAAACAGAATGTGGCCAACACTCAGGCTTCAGAGCATCCAATCTGACCGGAGTGCAAAAAATCATCTTTAAGCTATACCAGAATAAGTTACATTAAGATGTGTTATTATTTCATTTCTCAGTATCTGTTTCCAAGTAAAAAAATAGACTTCATAACTTCTGAATTTCATTAAAATTCACTTTTACTTTAATATTCATCTAATGTCAAGAAAGATTTAGGGAGGGCTGTCAAGCAGTAAATGTCCTATTCCTAAGAATGTGTCAAGATCTTTCAAAGGCCATCCACTGCCAAGCAGTGGCACCTCACAAATAAGACAAAGACCTCAAAGGTTTACAAAGTGCTCCTCTACTGAACTGCAAGGGCCTTCTCAAAGCCTCTCATTGCTAGAATGCATTTGACTTCCAACAGACAATGAAGCAAGTCTCAAATCCACTGGCACTCTCAAGATTCAGCCTAGTAAAAAGTGGCAAATCTACTTCCGTTAGATTCACAAGGTGAGTTTAGGCTCAGCACCACACTGTACAACTTGCAGGCATTTTGTCAAGGAGACATTTCAAAGACAAGTTATAAAGTGATATCTCTATTGAGGTAGAAAAGGAATGAGAAATGTCTAAGCTTACGAACAAGGAATATTTACATGGTAGATTAGCAAAAGCAAATCAGAGGAAAATGAGCTCCAACTGACAAAACATTAGAAACACACACATCTGATTAGGATTCATTAGAAATATCATCCATATGGTCATCCACATTCGATTTTTTCTTCCCTTGGAGACCACTCACCTAGTACTTCATATGCATGGAAGTGTGGAAGTTTCTGCTTCATCTGAAAGGTCATAGTTGATTGAGGCTTAACAAGTATCCTATTTCTCTGACAGAAAATAGAAGAAAAGAGATCAAATTCTTTTTATACTTTTTTCCCTCCAACAATTCTAAATTCTATACAAAGGAAAAAAATATTTTCTCAAGTAGTAACCTTTGTCTGAAAATTGCTCTCTGTTATGGGTTATTCTATGGCACAGGATCAGTTATGGATTAAAGTGCTTTGCTAATTGTGCAGACCAGAAATTTACAGACAACGTGGGACTGCAGAATAGTGGACATGCTGGGAATTGTAAAATTTTGTTGGCAAATGCTTCCTGTTAAACTATTTAAAAATTCTGTGAAGATATATTGCTGTAATTAGAAATAACCAGAACTTGTAATGGCTTTATAAACTGTAAGTTTCAAAGTGCTCCTTTAAAAAATCTGTATTCAACAGAGTTCAAAAGTTAAATGTCAGAGAATAAAGATGTTCCATTCTGGAGATTTTCCACACACACACACCCCAAAAAAAAAAAAGTCTGAAATTTGGCAAATATCCATTTTTCACTGAGTTCTCAGCCAGATATAGATTAGAAATAATAGTGTAAGAGACTGACAAGTAACCTACATGTAATCATTGAACATTTATTTCAGTTTTCTCATCTGTATTACTCCCACATCTCTTGATATTTTTCTATGGCAGTCTTATTTCTTTCTAATAAAGAAATGACTTTTACGGATATATCAGTGCAAAAAGAGGTATTAAGAAGAAAATGGGTCTGTTAATGAATGAAGTAAAAGCAGAATGATTAAAATACTGAATTCTTTGTTCTCCTATTCCTCTCCCTGGGGCGGGGGTGGGGGTAGGAAGCTCTGAGCAAATATGAAAAAAAAAGATATAGGTCAAGTAAAGTAGGATAATGATTATATATATATATATATGCATAGATATACTAGAAAGTAATCGCTATTTCAAAAATTCTTGTAGACCATGTGATTTGCCTGTTTTCCCAGATGGAGGTCCACCTCAAGGCCCTTTAAAAGCAATAAAAAATTGTTATCGACTGCAAGACTCTATAGATACTAGCAAGTGTAAATCATTTTTGATACACTGAAGAACAACTGAGGAAATATGCAAATACAACTGGAAGAAATATTTTCTAAAAGGTATGAATACTCATGTTAATAACTGTTAATAAAGCATGTGTATATTATTAATACAGACTTAGCAAGCTATAAGGATATCACTGCCTATCTTGAGTAATCAATTTATTAAAAACATAAATATAACTAATGAAGACAAAAAAATAAAAATTAAATTTAAATCACAGAAGCAAAAATAAAATACTTCTGTATTTCAATTTTGCTTTTCTAAAAATCATCCTGGACATAATATGAAAATAATCACTGATGTAGTACACAGAAGAACAATATTCCTAAACTCAAGTGGGAAACCAATATTACGTTTAAGCTTCTAAACTAGAACCAAGTTTTTATTGGGCCTTCATGGCAAGGTTTCGATAGCAGGGGAGCTACAGGTGTGGCCTTTGTAAGAAAGGCCCCATTTTGGAGAGTGACTGTTCCAGCCAGTTCCAAAAGGTGACCTGGGGCTGGACAAAGCCAAGCTCATCACCAACACTGGTAGTTCTTATGTTCTAGTTCCACTGATAGTTCCTTGACGTCTCCAAGTCAAGTCTGTTTTGTCCATGACAGTAATAGATGAGTGATCTCCTTGTCCTTACCTCAACCCATGGTGGTATTTTGGTTGAATTTTCTCCCCCTGTCTTGATGAGGAGGGAGAGTGAGGGAGTGGTCTGCACTGTCAAAATGAAAGAGTATTTCAAAATGATGTGGGAACTTATTCTGAAAAAGATCAAAATTACATTGCAAAACCAGTTCCAAACATTTATTTTTATTCCAGAACTTTCTTTAAAAGTAGACTATTTTTTAAAAATAAAAAGATTTTGAAAATTTAATGTTGCCAACAAAAATTACCAGCTCTGGACTTTTTTCTACAACTTTCTACAACCTACTTTTACCTCCACAAAGTATTAAGTACTAAAGAATTTTTAAAGTCAGAACAGTCTTTGCAAACTTATGAATTGATAGGAATCTTCATAGACTCCACGTCTGCTAAGCTGCAATGTGTACTGACAGGAAGTGATGACCATGTCTCCTGATTCACTTCCTGAATTAGCTGAGTACAGCAGTACAGTATCCTGGTATAGTTTAGCAATACATCATTATTGTTATTTATTTGCACTACTTTAACACTCAGCACTGAACATGGATCAAAAAAGACAGCCCTTGTCTCAGAGCGCCCACAGTCTAAATATAAGACCTGAAACAAAAGATGAATGCAGACAGACAAGGAACAAAGAGAATGCATGGAGACATAGTTGATCTTGGCATACCAGAAGACTTAAGATTTTTACTTTGTTTTGTTTTCAAAGAACTCCATGGAGTAAGCAAGTAAAGGAGAAATTTGGAAAAGGATAAAGAAACATTTCTGGTTTGTTTACAGAGATATACTCCCAACAGACAGAAGGAGGAAAAACATATAGATGCTTGTATAAAAGTCAAACAAGATGGCATCATATACTTAGCAGGTGAAAAAATGACCTTTTGAAATACCAAGGCATCAGGTGAATTATTTCTATTGAATCAATTGGTTGAAAGAAGGAAAAACAGGATAACATAAAGACTGTACAAATATGTCCTTAGAGTTACAGGTAACTGTGGAATAGTTTGAAGGCTTTTTCCTTCAAAGGCTTTTAGGATTACATTGGCTGTGCAAATCCTAAACCTCATTTAGGGTTCAGTTCCACTTTCTTACCCGTCCTAAATTTCAGTTAATTGCCTAATTTTGCTAATTTAAGAGCATTATCTGAGTGTATTTGATAGCCATTTCTGGCATATGAAAAGCAGTGTTTACAAAATGTAAGGTTGTACTTCAGAAACAGTTATGTTCCCATTCTCACCATCAGCTGCTTTGCTATTCTCCTTAGATCTGTATGTAATTTTTTAACTGAATAAATACTCAAATACAAGAGAGGTATATGTATTTCAGGAATATAAAAAACAAACAAACAAACAAACAACAAAAAAAAGCAGAAGGTTAAGAGGAATGACTAAGATCCATAAGTAATTAAGTAATAAGTACTTGATGGAGATGATACCTCTGTTTAAAGCATTAAAATACTTCTGCTGAAACACGGTAACTGCGGGCGTCATGATCTTAGCCTGTGAGGTCATTCAGACTTGTTTAGAGCTCTTTCATTTGACAGCACTGCTAATAATTGGAGCCCAGATCTCTGTTCCCCTCCCTCCACACAGTGATTTGCTCCATTCAGGCACTCCAGCATCTCTTTAAATCAATAGTCAAATGGTCCAGTGCAAGACTGTAGAGGAGCCATAATCTGGAATCACACTATTAAAGTCAGAGAAACTACTGTGATATATAACTGTTGTCAGACAAGAAAGGAACTATGAAAAGGGAAAACAAAGTTTATCTGAGGCCTCCTAATCACTGAGTGGCATTTCCTTTCTATTTTAAATGTGTGTCTCTCTTTCACTTCCATGACATTCTCTGCTCCTTAAGATTTGTTTATCTAAGTTACAGGGATCAAGAATCAGATGGTTTACTTCACTTTGCTCGTAGTATCATCTCTTTGGGGATTTGTGATAAATACACTTTAAGCTATATTTTAAGCTGCAATAAGCATTCTGGGCTAAATTCATAAAATGTTACAAATTTTTAAATTGAATATTTCAATAAAACAATCTGTCACAAACATTTTCCATAATCTTGCTTATTAATTTTCTAAGTGGCTGGAGATATCTACCAGAACTTCTCTGAATTCACAGGAACGTTGAAAATTCTATACTGATATTATTACTCAAGTCCAGTATTATGCCTCTCAGTAGCCCAAAACTACAAGGCCGGAGTTAAGTGCAAAAAAACCTAAATGCAAAGACATGGGAATAGAAAGGTGATTAAAGTTCACGTCTCCTCACATTTCTATTCAATCTTATGTGGTACAGGTGTTTCTGTGTTCCTAATTCATCAAACAGTTCCATGACATCAAATGATCCCATCATGGCTACTTCAACAGAAAGTACGTGGGTTTCTGGGGGAGAGCTGGCACAAAGGTCCAAGGGCTCCAAAAACTTTCATATTGATTCTTGACCAAGACTTTGACTTTGACTAAGGCAAAGGTGAGTGGGAGGGTACTCTCACAGACTTTAAAACAAAACAAAACAAAAAAATAGGGCACCCTCAGTAAACAAATACTGAATTCAAAGATAACTTGAGAGAAGACATTTTTAAAAAATCTAAGTTAATATAATTATCTCAGTAAAACATGGAGAAAATAAATGGATATTTTAAGCACTCTAATAATTTACCTGAGGTCTGGTAGATTCTAAATTGCTCCCAAACACTAAAGTAAGTTCTGAATGATGTCATCTTTATCTAAAGAAATGCCATAGCTCAACTAAAAATATTGGCAGAAAATGGCTGTACTTTAGCAGCTTTTGTAACGCAGGAGATTTTAAGTCTATAGAAAAAAAAAATTTCTCACATTCTTCAAGTACTTGGACTATAAATATTTCCAAAAAAAAAAAAAAGGAATTATTCTTAATACCCGAGGAATAGTTGTATATACTCATATACATGTAACTTAGTGGTTTACATATAATATTGCATTCATTTTCTTTTTTTTTTCTCTCTTGCAGACACTATGAAGGAGTATTTTCAACTCTTCCTTCAGGTCTGTGTCAAATTGAAACTATTAAAAGGCCACCACTATTGAATTGGACAAGGTTCTGTATCACTTCCAAACTGTTTCCTTTAAAATAATCATATACTCTCTACTCCATGAATCCAGAAGATAGGCTGATATCATTAAGCTACAATTACATTTATTGTATGCTTTCCTGTAAACACAGATGGACCTTTCCCCTCCAAAACAAACTCCAAAGCCCACTGGCAGGCAAAGCAAAGTCCAGAATAGAGGAAAAACTCTATTTATGGGTAAACCATAGAATCATAGAAAATCACGAGTTGGAAGGGACCCACAAGGATCATCAGCTCCAACTCCTGGCTCCACACACAGAAACAAAACAAACAACAACAACAACAAAAATCACTCAAAAATCAAACCATATGTCTGAGAGCATTATCCAAATGCTTCTGGAACTCAAGATGGCTTATTGCTGTGACCTCTTCCCTGGGGAACCAGTTCCAGTGCCTGACCACCTTCTCGGTGCAGAACCTGTCCCTAACACCCAGCCTGACCCTCCCCTGTCCCAGCTCCATGCCATCCCCTTGGGTCCTGTCGCTGTCCCCAGAGAGCAGAGCTCAGCGCCTGCCCCTCCGCTCCCCTCGTGAGGGAGCTGCAGGCCGCCATGAGGCCTCCCCTCAGCCTGCTCTGCTCTGGGCTGAACAAACCAAGGGACCTCAGACACTCCTCGTATGTCTTGCCTAATTGTGCTAATTTAAGAGCATTATCTGAGTGTATTTGATAGCCAAATGTAGCCCTCCTCTGGACACTCTCCAACGGTTTCACGTCCTTTTTGTTCTGTGGTGCCCAGAACTGCACACAGTACTCAAGGTGAGGCTGCACGAACACAGAGTAGAGCAGGACCATCCCTTCCTTCGACTGACTAGCAATGCTGTGCCTGATGTGCCCCAGGATACAGTTAGCCCTCCTGGCTGCCAGGGCACACTGTTAATTCATATTCAACTTGCTATCAACCAGCACCCCCAGATCCCTTTCTGCAGGGCTGCTCTCCAGCCTCTCGTTCCCCAGCCTGTACCTATAGCCAGGGTAGCCCCTTCCCAGGTGCAAAATCCAGCACTTGCTCTTCTTAAACTTCATGTACTTGGTGATTTTCCAGCCCTCTAATTTGTCAAGATCTCTCTACAAGGCCTCACCAACCTCAAGGGATTCAATAGATCTTCTCAGTTTAGTGCCATCCACAAACTTATGTAGTCTACCTTCAAGTCCTGTATCCAAGTCAATTACGAAACCATTAATGGGAACCATAATACTCTGTTCCATGAATGAGTAAATACTGTGGTCAGCATGTAGTGAACACTACCTAGAAGTGATGGAAGCCTATTTCCACCCACTACGTTCATGATTTACAGTTTTGCTGCTTTGTGTGACATTTCTTGTGCATTCACATCCAACATACCACACGTGCATCTCAGCACAAAAAAACAGTATCCGTCAGAAATAAGACAATGTTATCTGTGTTATCTGTTTGGGCTGAAAGACTGTGACTGCAGATTTTCACACTCCCCATCATACTAAGACAAAATGACACTAAAGGGAAACTACCTTCAACTTTCAATTTAAGCACAAAAATTCTGGAGTGAAGATAAATTCAATAAAGAATACAGACAATACAAAATGCATGTACATTAGGTTTTAGAAATAAAGTATATTTATTGAAATGTCTTTGGGAATATTAAGTTTACATGTCAGCTAAGGTAGTATTTATGAAAGGGAAAACAACAACAACAACAACAACACATTTATTTAAGTTGGCCTAAAAAATAGACAACAGGAACATTCCAGCCATGGGTAATGAGGAGTTAGCTGTGACTATAATTGCATTATCTGCTGATTGTGCCAGGTGGAAGAACAGATTCATCTGCCAGAGAAACACACACAGGCATAGACACTGAACTTCGCATACTGTTTACAGCATGCAGCTATATACATGCACAGCCTGAGATGTACAACCACTTCATCTCTCAAAGTACAGCTGATTTTGCATAACTCAAGTCTGATGACAGGAAGGCTTTTTATGAGTGCTCTGTCCAATTTAAATACTGATTCCATGTAAGAGACAGAAATAAGCCATAATTTAATGACTTCCAGCCCAACACTACACACCCCACAGAAGAAAGTGGCCCACTATCCTTTGCAGATGACAGCCTGTCAGCCCTAGCCCCACTTGAACTCAGTAACAATTCCATCACTATCACTAATAGAAGAACCTGCCATTGAAAAGCAGCATGGGTTTATGATGAGGCAAATTAAAATGATTGGAATAGACCTTCACCTGAAATAAATTAGTCCATCTCCAGTTGTTGACACGGTCCTTCACCTTCATGGCACATAGAGGGTCTGAGAGCAGTCTGTCATTTTCTCTCCTTCTGGATTTACACTTATCTGTTGTCATAAACATTTGATGAAGAGCTCACACATGCCTGGGGATTATAGGACATGTTACTGTAGCAACCAAAACAATTTTTTTCCCTTAGTAATAATCCAAAGTAAGATCTAAATAGGGACAGTTAAAGTCAAAGAAACCTATGCAACTGTATACCAGCAAAGTCTATCACAGTTGTGTCAAGGGTTTTGAAGGAAATAGCATGTACTGGTTTTCTGTTACGGCAGCAGAATCTACACAAGGTCTAGTGATCAAAAGCATTGATTTATTCCTGTCACAAGCCTTTGGTCTCCCCCTGGCTTCTAATTAACTCCTAGTTACATTTAGCTCTGGTATATAGCCCTTCTGTTGTACACAAGATAAAACCACTTCTGTACCTTATGCCTGAAGCCTATATCATTACTCCGACAAAATGTTACCCTCAGACAAAAGACCCAAGTGGTCCATGTGGATAGTCTCAATATCTGAATCTTAAGACTCAAAAGTGGTAGGACAGGAAAAGGTTGATTCCATCTTACCACTTTAATTTTACTATTTTTTTCCGTTTGCAGAAATTATCTTAGGACTGAAAATAGCACTCTGCCTATAACCCTTAACAGCTTTGGAGCACAGATATAAGGTTGGTTCTTGAATGACAGAACACAAACTATGCAGACATTGCGTTGCGCATAAAATATACTATGCTACTAACACAAATAATGAGACAAATTTAAAAACAAAATCTGGATTGTTAGGTCTCAAATGCTTCAATGGCTATATCTAAGATTCTCTTTCTACTTTTATAAATATTGAGGGACAAAGTAGAGTAGTTTCAAGGAATGAAGACAGAATACAAATTGGCCATTGTCTTGTGACTAAATACTCTAGTCCCTGCAGATAATGAACAAGCATAGTACAGAAAATCTTTCTTCTGACATTTCACAGCTGAGATCCTTAAATTAAAATTAAAAAAAAAAACAACTTTAATAATATTTTTCTAATATGTTATTCAATATTCAAGTATCTGTATGCGTTTCTTTCACAATGCTCATATGAATATTTGTGTGTGTATCAAAATGCCAATTTATGATCCTGACACTTTTTTATCTTAATTGATAATACTAGCCATGATCTTTCGTATTTCTTCATATGTTTGTTTACTACTTCAGCTTGAGTGCTACACAAAATCCACTGAAAGTTCAAATGGAGACCCTATGAAAAAGTGGTGGTTCCAATAAGATATTCAATTTCAAAGTAAGGATTTTTTTTTTTTTCTCATTTTTTAAAAGTACGGGGGAAAAAGCATCATAAATATGTGCCTTACTGCAAAGGAATTTCAGCTTTGGATTTTCACTGATCTGTAAAGAAGTTATAGCTTCTTATTCATCCTCAGGTAACATTACAACATTCAGCTACTCACTTCATAGTTTGGGTGAAGGGATGTCTCAAGTAAAAAGTATTAAATAAAGTAAAACTACAAATCCTATTCTTCAAAAAACTAACCACGTAAAATACAATCACATGTGCATATATAAGCATTCAAAACATAGTTTTGAATTTCTACCCTACATATTTCCAAACAAGTAAAAACCTGTCATTGCCAAAACCAAACTTCTTGTTGCCAATTGATAAAGCAGTAAAAACTCATGGCTTTATTTTGTCTTTTGATTTAGTCCGTTAGCGTAAGGGCAGAGTCACATTGGTTTTTATTACATTTCCTTAGGCTAAGATGCTTGGGGAAAGAAAGGAACCTTGGTTTTTCGCTCTGTGTTTATAAATCACTCAACACAGTGCCATGAAATCTAAATAATAACTAAGGACAGGGCAGAACACTGGAAAGCAACCAAATCAGTGTACCTGGGATCCATTTTTTCTCATTTTGTTTTTGTCTTACCTTCACCCTAAACACAGTGTGTGTATGTCTGTGTGTGAAAGTGGTTTCTAATATGTCTCCTAGTCAACCAAAGACTACTTAAAAATAAACTGTGTTTTTTTCTGCTTAAATGAAATCCTTTGGAGATGAGAACTACCTCGTGTGCTTATAAGTACATATTTTAATTTCAACACTGAATATGGTGCATGCTGTTAATGTCAAGTTGTTGTTGTTTTGTTCTTTTCAGTATCCTAGTTTCATAGTTTATTTAGTAAACATGAAAGTCACTATTTCATAATTGAACAACTACCATTACTTTTCTATTAGAACAACCAAAAGATATGCATTCATCCATGCTGGATTTTACTAATAGGCTTTCTTTTTCCTTTTTGCTTCATTTGTTTTATTTATATTATGCATGTTGAACTATTAATCGAGCAGTGTCACCTGGTTTTGAATTATATGCTTAAATAGCAGCAATGAGCTCCATTGCCAGAATTTTTAAAAAATATTTCATATATTACCAAATATGTTTTTGATAGAATACTATTAAAACCACTTAATGCTTCAGTGATTATTCATTTAGTTACTATCAGCCTTCTACAAATAATATGCCTTTTTTTGAAGAAGACCAACATCTGACCTTTTGTTTCTCTGGAATAGTTCATTTTATATGCAATGATACTGCAAGGTGATGGGTACTAGGCGGATTGTCCCTGCCTTGAAGGGTAGTGTGAGAAAATAATTGCACAGAAACACCACAGTTTATTACAAGAATGTACTAAAATAATTGATAAAATACTTTCTATTTTTAAATAAAGAGACCAATTCAAAAGTAAGTGATGTAATCAAGTGGAAAACCACGTGATTGGACACCACCTTTAAGCAGAGCAGAAAATATTTTCCAGTGGTTGCACAAGAAATCATACACAATCAAATTGATGCATGTAATATTATTACCTGAAATTGAATAACCAATTTATCACAAGCCATACTGTCCCAATCCATTCCTAAATGGAACATGTCAATATGGTTTATAAACTTGCATGAACAATTTTAAAGAAGAGGAGACATTAATTCTCTTACTCATTTCATCCAGTATCAAAAACTTTTGTGCAGGGAGCGTTTGCCTCATGTACTTTAGTTGTTTTATTTATTAGGTGCTAGATCTTTGGGGCAGGACTGTCTTGTGAAGCTGTATAAATCCCCTGGCTGAGTCAGAGCTACATCAGGCTCCGTTATTTAGTTGTATGCTTTGTGCCTCATCTGCCTCTTATTATATATATATATATTAATGAAGTTAAAATGTAGAAGTATGTTGTGGTTTAACCCGGCTGGCAGCTAAACACCACACAGCCGTTCGCTCACCCTCCCCCCTCCCTCTCTGGGATGGGGGAGAGAAACGGGAAAGTGAAGCCTGTGAGTTGAGATAAAGACAGTTTATTAAGACAGGAAAATAATAATAACAATAATAATAATAATAGTGATAATGGTAATAGTATTAACAATAATAATGTGTAAGAAAACAAGTGATGCACAATGCAATTGCTCACCACCCGCTGACCGATGCCCAGCCTATTCCCGAGCAGCCGGCCCCCCACCCCGGCCAGCCACCCCTATATATTGTTTAGCATGACGTCAGATGGTATGGAATACCCCTTTGGCCAGTTTGGGTCAGCTGTCCTGGGTCTGTCCCCTCCCAGCTCCTGCTGCACCCCCAGCCTGCTCGCTGGCAGGACAGAGCAAGAAGCCGAAAAGTCTTTGGCCTGGTGTAAACACTGCTCTGCAACAATTAAAACATCAGCATGTTATCAGCGCTCTTCTCATCCTAATCCAAAACATAGCACCCTACCAGCTACTATGAGCTACTTAACTCTGTCCTAACTGGAACCAGGACAGATATCCACCCCTTATTCCATACCATTTATGTCATGCTCAGGTTACACTCTGTCCAATACATTCTAATTAATCACCATTTTCATCTATGATATATAGCAATCATGGTAGTGATGACATACATTATTATATAATAATTAACATACTACAATTCAACTCATGGGCTATTCTCACCCAGTATCAAATCCCCTTGAGGTACACACCGGACCTCCCCATTCTTTTGCATTACCCACCAAGTGCATCCAGGTCCCTGAGCAAAAGCAATTCCACGAATGGGTTTGCCTTTTCCTGAGGCAGGAGTAGCCCAGACTGTTTTACCCAGCATGTTTCTTACGTGCACTACAGGAACTTTATCCCCTTCTACAGTGCGTAACAGGTTTGATTGGGCAGGTCCAGCTCGGTTGGCAGATCCCCTGGTATTGACTAACCAGGTGGCCTTTGCCAAATGTGTATCCCAATTTTTGAATGTCCCAGCACCCATTGCTTTCAGTGTAGTCTTCAACAGTCCATTGTATCGTTCAACTTTTCCAGAGGCTGGTGCATGATAGGGGATGTGATACACCCACTCAATACCATGTTCTTTGGCCCAAGTGTCTATAAGGTTGTTTCGGAAATGAGTCCCGTTGTCTGACTCAATTCTCTCTGGGGTGCCATGTCGCCATAAGACTTGCTTTTCAAGGCCCAGGATAGTGTTCCGGGCGGTGGCATGGGGCACAGGATATGTTTCCAGCCATCCGGTGGTTGCTTCCACCATTGTAAGTACGTGGCGCTTGCCGTTGCGGGTTTGAGGGAGTGTGATGTAATCAATCTGCCAGGCCTCTCCATATTTATATTTCAGCCATCGTCCTCCATACCAAAGAGGTTTTGACCGTTTGGCTTGCTTGATTGCAGCACATGTTTCACAGTCATGAATAACCTGTGCTATAGTGTCCATGGTCAGGTCCACCCCTCGATCACGAGCCCATCTGTAGGTTGCATCTCTACCTTGATGGCCTGAGGTGTCATGGGCCCATCGGGCTATAAATAATTCACCTTTATGTTGCCAGTCCAGGTCCACCTGAGCCACTTCAATCTTAGCAGCCTGATCCACCTGCTGGTTGTTTTGGTGTTCTTCAGTAGCCCGATTCTTGGGCACATGAGCATCTACATGGCGTACCTTTACAACCAGGTTCTCTACCCGGGCAGCAATATCTTGCCACAATGCCGCAGCCCAGATGGGCTTGCCCCTGCGCTGCCAGTTGTTCTGCTTCCATTGCTGTAACCACCCCCACAGGGCATTTGCTACCATCCATGAATCAGTATAGAGATAGAGAACTGGCCACTTTTCTCGTTCAGCAATATCTAAAGCCAGCTGAATGGCTTTTACTTCTGCAAACTGACTCGATTCACCTTCTCCCTCAGCAGCTTCTGCAACTCGTCGTGTAGGACTCCATACAGCAGCTTTCCATCTCCGATGCTTTCCCACAATACGACAGGACCCGTCAGTGAACAAGGCATATTTCTTCTCATTTTCTGGTAGCTTGTTGTACAGGGGGGCTTCTTCAGCATGAACCACCTCCTCCTCTGGTGATATCCCAAAGTATTTGCCTTCTGGCCAGTCCATAATCACCTCCAAGATTCCTGGGCGACTGGGGTTTCCTATTCGAGCCCGCTGAGTAATCAGTGCAACCCACTTGCTCCATGTAGCATCAGTTGCATGATGCGTAGAGGGGACCCTTCCTTTGAACATCCAGCCTAGTACCGGCAGTCGGGGTGCCAGGAGGAGCTGCGCTTCAGTACCGACCACTTCCGAAGCAGATCGAACTCCTTCATATGCTGCCAATATCTCCTTTTCAGTTGGAGTATAGCGGGCTTCAGATCCTCTGTATCCCCGACTCCAAAACCCCAGGGGTCGACCTCGAGTTTCCCCAGGTTCTTTCTGCCAGAGGCTCCAGGTGGGACCATTCTCTCCGGCTGCGGTGTAGAGCACATTCTTTACATCTGGTCCTGTTCGGACTGGCCCGAGGGCTACTGCATGAACTATTTCCTGCTTAATTTGTTCAAAGGCTTGTCGTTGCTCAGGGCCCCATTCAAAAGCATTCTTCTTACGGGTTACTTGGTAGAGCGGGTTTACAATCAGACTGTAATTTGGAATATGCATTCTCCAAAACCCCACGACACCTAGGAAAGTTTGTGTTTCTTTTTTGCTAGTTGGTGGAGACATAGCTGTTATTTTGTTGATCACATCCATTGGGATTTGACGGCGTCCATCTTGCCATTTTATTCCTAAAAACTGGATCTCTCGTGCAGGTCCTTTAACTTTATTCTGTTTTATGGCAAAACCAGCCTTCAGAAGGATTTGAACTATTTTCTTCCCTTTCTCGAAAACTTCTTCTGCAGTGTCACCCCACACAATGATGTCATCGATGTACTGCAGGTGTTCAGGAGCTTCCCCCTGCTCCAGCGCAGACTGGATCAGTCCATGGCAAATGGTAGGGCTGTGTTTCCACCCCTGGGGCAGCCGATTCCAAGTATATTGGACTCCCCTCCAAGTGAAAGCAAACTGTGGCCTGCACTGTGCTGCTAGAGGGATGGAGAAAAATGCATTAGCGATATCAATTGTGGCATACCACTTGGCTGCCTTTGATTCCAGTTCATACTGGAGTTCTAGCATGTCCGGCACTGCAGCACTCAGTGGTGGCGTGACTTCGTTCAGGCCACGATAGTCCACTGTTAGTCTCCACTCACCATTAGACTTTCGCACTGGCCATATGGGACTATTAAAAGGTGAATGAGTCTTGCTGATCACTCCTTGGCTCTCCAGTTGACGAATTAGCTTATGGATGGGACTCAGGGAGTCTCGGTTGGTGCGATATTGCCGCCGGTGCACAGTTGTGGTAGCGATCGGCACTTGCTGTTCTTCAACCCTCAGCAACCCCACAACAGAAGGGTCCTCTGAGAGACCAGGCAAGGTAGACAACTGTTTAATGTCCTCTGTCTCCAAAGCAGCTATGCCAAAAGCCCAGCGGAACCCTTTTGGGTCCTTGAAATATCCTCTTCTAAGATAGTCTATGCCAAGGATGCACGGAGCATCTGGGCCAGTCACAATACGGTGCTTTTGCCACTCATTACCGGTTAGACTCACTTCAGCCTCCAATACAGTTAACTGCTGGGATCCCCCCGTCACACCATAAATACAGATGGGCTCTGGCCCTTTATAGCTTGATGGCATTAGAGTACATTGTGCACCGGTGTCTACCAAAGCCTTATACTTCTGTGCGTCTGACGTGCCAGGCCATCGAATCCACACAGTCCAATAAACTCGATTGTCCCTTTCCTCCCCCTGGCTGGAGGCAGGGCCCCTCTAGTCCTGGTCAGAATCTTCATTTCTGTGTTTAAAGGACTGCCTGCTGGAAGTTGGAGCAGCAAACCTTTCAGAGAACTCCTTTTTCCCAATTGTTTTCCTTTGCAATTCACGTACCCGTGCCTCTAGGGTCGCAGTAGATTTTCCATCCCATTTTCTCATGTCCTCTCCATGGTCACGTAGGTAAAACCACAGGGTGGCGCGGTGTGTGTGCCCACCATATTGTCTTCCTTGCATAGATGAACGTTTACCCCTAATAGCTGAGACACTGGTTTGTACAGGTGGGGAGGAAAATAAACTCTCTTTAAGTTGGTGGATCTCTTCAGAAAGTTTCTCCAAGGTATTCTCTTTTAGCTGGTGGACACTGGTTCGTTCAGGTGAAGGGGAAGATAATCTTTCTTCAAGTTGGTGGATCTTTTCAGAAAGTTTCTCCAAAGCATTCTCTTTTAGCTGGTGGACACTGGTTCGTTCAGGTGAAGGGGAAGATAATCTTTCTTCAAGTTGGTGGATCTTTTCAGAAAGTTTCTCCAAAGCATTCTCTTTTAGCTGGTGGACACTGGTTCGTTCAGGTGAAGGGGAAGATAATCTTTCTTCAAGTTGGTGGATCTTTTCAGAAAGTTTCTCCAAAGCATTCTCTTTTAGCTGGTGGACACTGGTTCGTTCAGGTGAAGGGGAAGATAATCTTTCTTCAAGTTGGTGGATCTTTTCAGAAAGTTTCTCTAAAGCATTCTCTTTTAGCTGGTGGACACTGGTTCGTTCAGGTGGAGGGGAAGATAAATTCTCTTTAAGTTGGTGGACCTCTTCAGAGAGTTTCTCCACAGCTGACACACAGGCCTTTAGGGAAGAGGAGAGATTTCCTTCGTACTGCCGGAGTATTTTAGTCACTTCATTCACTGTGGGATTCTCCTCCGTTTTCCAGGCTAGCATTGCCAATGAGCTGGCATATGATGATGGGGCACTCTGTACAAACTTCCGCCACATGGGTAGTGTACACCGGACTGCATCTGGATCTGCGGATGTTTGTGCGTCGTCTAGGTCCTTATAAATTACTTCCCGTACGGCCAATTCCCTCAGGTACTGAATTCCCTTCTCCATGGTGGTCCATTTGCTTGGTAAACATACAAGTTCTTCCTTGAAGAGATACCTTTCCTTCACAGCTGACAGGAGACGCCTCCAGAGGCTGCGAGATTGTGCTCCATCTCCAATTGCTTTGTCAATGCATGCGTCCCTAGCAAGGGATCCCAGCCGCCTGGCTTCCTTGCCCTCCAATTCCACATAATTGGCTCCCGTGTCCCAGCACCGGAGCAGCCAGGTGACAAGCTGCTCGCCTATACAGCGACCAAAATCTTTTCGCACATCTCGTAGCTCACGCTGGTATAGAGTCCGGGTAATTACTGTTGATTTTTCGACATCCTCATCCTCATCTTCAGTCTTCTGCACCTTTGATGGCCGGTGTAGAGTCCGGGTAGTTACTGTTGATTTTCCGACATCCTCATCCTCATCTTCAGTCTCCTGCACCTTTGATGGCTGGTATGGAGTCCGGGTAGTTACTGTTGATTTTTCGCCATCCTCATCCTCATCTTCAGTCTCCTGCACCTTTGATGGCCCAGCCTCGTCTTCACTACGCCCAGACTTAGCAGAAGACTGTCTGCGTTTTAAACGACCTGAGCCTCTATACCATTTTTTCACCTTGTCTACAGGGGCAACTTGCACTGCTACAGCTCGTTTCTCTGACCCAGCCACAGGGTCTGCCACAGGGGTTGGAATACCCTCTGCGGGGTCAACTTGCACTGCTACAGCTCGTTTCTCTGACCCAGACGCAGGGTCTGCCACAGGGGTTGGAATACCCTCTGCGGGGTCAACTTGCACTGCTACAGCTCGTTTCTCTGACCCAGCCACAGGAGTGGGAGCAGCTGCACGAGCTGGGGCAGCTGCAGGAGCTGGAGCGGCTGCAGGGGCTGGAGCTGGAGCGGCTGCAGGGGCTGGAGCTGGAGCGGCTGCAGGAGCTGGAGCGGCTGCAGGAGCTGGAGCTGGAGTAGCTGCAGGAGCTGGAACTGGAGCGGCTGCAGGAGCTGGAGCGGCTGCAGGAGCTGGAACTGGAACAGCTGCAGGAGCTGGAGCTGGAGTAGCTGCAGGAGCTGGAACTAGGTTGCTAGTAGCATCAATTGCAGCTCGATAGGCACAAGCCAGACCCCAGCACGCTACAGTGATTTGTGTCACTTTGGAACTGCCAGAGTCATGACACCTTTTTTTCAAGCATTCTGCCAGCTTTTTAGGATTTTGCAGTTGTTCAGGGGTGAATGTCCAAAACACTGGAGGTGACCACTGCTCTAGGAACCTGCCCATATCCTCCCACACTCCCTGCCACTCGCAACTATCCCGCCTCAAGACAGATCTCCGGATGAGATTCCTAAGTAGTTGTTTAACCCTCCACAAAATCTGAAGCGCATTCAGGAGACATAACAACAAGAGCAGGCTGGTCTGAGTATCCCAAGGATATTCAACATCTCGGAGAACCACCGTAACTAACTCGGGGGATAAGAGGGTGGTGGTGAAGGAGAAAGGGAGAGTGAACAGGTAGGGAAACATGTCTTCCCCTGTCCCCTTCACAGATTGGCTCCCTAACGAAAACAGGCAATAGGTGTAATTGCTAATAGTTTCCGAGATATGGGTTCCAAAGTATAGAGTCGATGTCAGTGCTGAGTACAAATACCAGGTTAAAGTCATGACCAGATATTTCATCATTTCATAAGCCATTGCTACACCGCACAGTACCATAACAATCTTAAACCAGGGCCCGGAAAGGATAAACAGTGCAACAGGGAGCACATACAGAAAGTAACGCACCATAAAACTCAATTTGGAATACAGGTACAGCAGACTGGAGATTAAGGCAATCAACATCGTGACTAGCAACTATTAAGCAGGTCCAATACTTATACCAATTTTAGTTTAACACACTCTGGTCAGATTTGTCGATATCTCAACCCTTCGGGCCCCACGTTGGGCGCCAAAAAGACTGTTGTGGTTTAACCCGGCTGGCAGCTAAACACCACACAGCCGTTCGCTCACCCTCCCCCCTCCCTCTCTGGGATGGGGGAGAGAAACGGGAAAGTGAAGCCTGTGAGTTGAGATAAAGACAGTTTATTAAGACAGGAAAATAATAATAACAATAATAATAATAATAGTGATAATGGTAATAGTATTAACAATAATAATGTGTAAGAAAACAAGTGATGCACAATGCAATTGCTCACCACCCGCTGACCGATGCCCAGCCTATTCCCGAGCAGCCGGCCCCCCACCCCGGCCAGCCACCCCTATATATTGTTTAGCATGACGCCAGATGGTATGGAATACCCCTTTGGCCAGTTTGGGTCAGCTGTCCTGGGTCTGTCCCCTCCCAGCTCCTGCTGCACCCCCAGCCTGCTCGCTGGCAGGACAGAGCAAGAAGCCGAAAAGTCCTTGGCCTGGTGTAAACACTGCTCTGCAACAATTAAAACATCAGCATGTTATCAGCGCTCTTCTCATCCTAATCCAAAACATAGCACCCTACCAGCTACTATGAGCTACTTAACTCTGTCCTAACTGGAACCAGGACAAAGTAAAACACTGATTTCCTACAGAAGAGCATGCAAAGACTTTTACATTAATGACAGTCACTTGCTCATATCTCTGATGAGAATCGGAACCTGTGCAAAAAATGAGGCACCTGTCCAGACACATTTTGTCACTTGTATAACAATGTGCTCAGCAGCATGACTAAAAGCTGCATAGCTTTACAGCTCCAAGGCACCCTGTGTTTCTGTTAGGGTGTCAACAACAACAACAACAACAAAAGTTATTCATATTCCTACATTGCTTTCTATACTTATTAAAGTTTCTGCAAACTAGTTCAAAACTGGATAAAATTCATCCACTGTCCGGAGACAAAATCCAAGGGAGAAGAACTCGTGAGGAAGTTTAGAGGGACACATGACACAAAATGGATGGACTACTGCCTCTTCACTGTGTAAACAGCAGATTGCAGTACTGCTGTTCCTCAGGAACAAAAATTTTTTTCTCCAATCCCACACAAAAGATATTTGTGTTTTTTGTTGTTGTTGTGGTGTGTTTTTTTTTTCTCATCCACATAACAAGCCGTAAAGAAGAACCTGTCTTCCTCCAGCTCTATCTGTATTACACATTCATTTCTCCTGCACAGCAAATATGCTCTTATTATTTATTATCTGTAGAAAAATAATATATAGAGGTCCCACCAAAGATCAGGACCCTGTTATGCTCGACACTGGAGACCTACATAGTAAGAGACAAGATACAGTGAAACTGTTATAGATTAAATAGATATGAACAAACAGAGAAATAAATATAGTCAGGCTGATTAAGTAATTAATCCAAGAACATACAGGGAACCTGTGGTAGTCTAGAGACTTGGTCCCACCCCAATTCACTGTAGCAGGAGAGACCAGCTTAAAGATCTATGTCTGGTTAGCCCCAGGAACTTGTGTAGCCAGTGCTACTTGTGTAGCCCCAGTGCTACACCTGTTTGTGTCTGAAGGGCCCTCAGGAAGGAAAGCAAGCTGGATCAGGCAGGCCACTGACGGATCTCCTCTTCCTAGAGCTTCTCAGCTGTGGGTAAAGAAAGAGAACAAAGAGAGATTGACACATTAAAGGCAGATATTAAGTGGACTGACATATCCTCTTCAAGACATCTTTGCCTACAGAGAGGAGGAGGATGACTGAGCTCCCAGGGCAGGTGCAGTAAAGATGAGCCAGGCACAACCAATAAATCCAGTGGATTTTGGATGCTGGCCCACTCTGAAGGGAGGGCAGATGGATTGAGTGACACATGACTAAAGCATGGAGCTATCCTAGCATCAATGAAGGAAGTTTATTCACCAACATCAGATATAAAAGTTTACTTCTGTTTTGTGTGATGCACTTTCACACAAATTCCTGCACTTCAGGTGTGATTTCATTAGTCTGCTTTCCTTTTTTATTTATTTATTAGTCAGGTTTTGAAACTAGTTCTCCTTCAAGCATTGATTTACTGAGATGTAACCATTGCTTTGTTTGGCTGTGCTCAGACCATAATGTATATGCTTAGATATTTAAAGCTGGGCCTACAGAGTAAGGCAGTAAAGCCAGGCTCTCCTGGGCACCCACCTCAGAAGTAGTAATTAGCAAAGTCCTTGCTTTGAGTGTTGGTGGAATTCCTTTTTATAATAATTGTGGGATTTTCCAGAGTTTTATGACTATTCATTCCAACAAAGAATCTGAGTAAATACTTAATTTTTAAGAAAGTCCCTAATGTGCTTCATGAAACCATGGTGTTTATTCTTGTTCAAAATTTGTTGTAGGACCACTGAAAAACTCAGAGAGAACAATTTTATTCAATAGCTGTTTATTTTGCATTTTCTTTGCTAGGAAAAAAAAAAAAAAGAGAGAGAGAGAGAGAGAGAGACTTTACTTCCACTTCTACATTTCTTTATGTAATTTCATTGAGTGATATAGTGGAGAAAAGAACATTCACTTGAATGTTTCTTCCCTAATATGTAAAAGATGAGGGACCCTAGGGGACAGGATTTTGTTTAAAAAATAAATAAAATAGCATATTTCCAGCAACAGCATCAACCAACAGAAATGTTTCCACATACAATCTACTGAATCCCCAAATATAATATTTCTCTTTGATTTGCTTCTCTATCTTGACTACAGTTAGCATAAGAATTATCTCAGCTCAGCAAAACTATTTACAGAGAATATATGTACAATTACATTGAATCCAGCTTAGAGGACACATTAGATTCTAGTAGGACACAGAAGAAGATATGCCTTCAGTTTTATTTTATTTTGATATAGGATGTTTAGTACCAAACCTGAAGTCGGCATACATTGTTCTTGATCCATTGACTACAAGGGAGAGGTGTTGAACCCCACAGTGATGTTTATCAAATAAAACTATTGTATACTGCCTCTGCATGCACACAGAAGCTTACATTGACATCAAAAAGATCTCTACAGGACTATTCAAGGAAAGTTTGGCCTCATTTTCTTCAGTTCACAGATCCTTGTTTTTATTATTTCATAGTTGAATGCTCAAATGAAAATTCTTACCTTTGTCATATAGTGCACATAATAAACTTGTTTTGGCACTGCATGACTTCAGCTGCATGCAGCCTGTGTTGATTAACAGGGCATAAAACTCAGTGATAACTTGTTTTATCTGTTTAAAAAACAGAATTAGAATGTAAAAAATTTATGTCCAATTGTATTTGTGGGTTTAATGTATTAGTCAACAGATCTTGTGCTGAGCTTTATCATCTCTTTTTCATGCAGCATGGTTTTAAAATATCTTTTGACTGTCGTGAATGTTCATTTTGTTACAAATACTATGCAAAAAAATGACATATGATATGCTTTGTCTGAAGAACACGCTATTTCTGAGGGAAGCATTTCAGAAGTTCTATCATAAACCATTAGATCTACTATGATAGCTACACAGTATCATTTTCAGGACAGTACAATTTATTTTAAAAATATTCCTTTTTAACATCACCCTCAGTATATGTTCATCTGTCCCAGGTGAACCATAAAACCATCACATTATTCATATATATATTTGAACTCTCACAGTTAATACAGAGGTATGCTAGATAATCACTTGGTTTTTTTTTTGGTTTTTTTTTTGTTTTTTCCCCCAAAATATGAAGAGATTTAATCTCAAAATAAACGTGCAAGCAAAGAAAAAGAATAAAAGGTGCGCACAAGGACCAGGCACCATTACACCATTAAAAAAGGTGTGAAAATTGTTAAATAGTTTACAATTTCAGAGACTGAATTTATTATAATTATCAGAAGCAACATCAAGACAGTTCAATATATATATATATATATATATTTTTTTTTTTCCTGAGTATCTGACATATGGTAATGAGATAAGTGATAATGTGAACAATTTTCTAAATTCTCATTTTGGGCCATCTTCACAGAAAAAGTTACTTAATGGAAACCTCAGTACTACTTTCATTGTACTAAATCATTTGGACTCGTGAAAAGTGTGGTGTAATGACCACACGGACACCAGGGTTCTTTTAGGATCAGTAACTGCTGCTATTTTATTGATGACATAACTTCATTATCCATGTTGCATCCTTATCGGGGACAGGCTCCCTTTTCATACCATTCGCCCCACAGCAGTATTTTTCCCTAACCATTCAACAACTTTGCCCAGCAACAGCAAACACCCAGCAACCCCCATGCCCCAACGGCAGGAGAACAAGCAACCCGAGATGGCAAGGCGTCTCCTGAATCACCCTTCCTTGTTCCCTCTAAACTCTTTACATTCCTGGTGGCCACATCGTTAAGAGTCTGATGTTATCACCAACCATGGGGCTTGCCGACCCCCATGGCCACACTCCCACAAAAAGTTTCAGAAATCTTTAAGTTTAGTCACCTTCTGAAGATACTTATATCTTTCACTCACTATGAAGAAAACCTGAACAACTAGTTCAACCTATATATAACCTTTACTGTGTTTTGCTTTTGTTTTTGTTTTCTCCCACAGAAACGTCTAGGACAAAGTGTTTTGCCACAAAATGTTATCAAACAAGCAAAATACACATCCAAAAAGAAATAGAAGTGTTTTCTGTTCCAATTGCTTGTAACTGGAAGCAAACTAAACCAAACCAACCAACCAAAAAAATCTAAATCAATAATGACTATGATATCTGGGAGCTTACTAAAGAGTACTATAACTGGCCTCTGTTGCATCTTCAAATTCCTTAGGAGATGACTGGTACTACTCAACGTGGTGGAAGGCTGGAATCTATAAAGGACAATAAAGTGACCACACATATACTATCAGAAGTATTTTCTCCATGGTTTCTCCATGCATTTTTTTTTCCTCTACTCAGCAATAAGTTGTACCACCCTGAAAAAAAAAAAAAAAAAAAAACAGAAAAAGAAAAAATTATATCATTTTTTTTCAGCTTTTGAACAATGCTACAAATACATATTATGTCTGCAGTCGTTGTAAGAATTTTCTTTTATTACCTTCTGATTAAGAAAAAAGTTAAATCAGGATTCATGTTAAAAATCACCTTTGTCATGTAAATATCACTTCTAAAGTAAAACTAGTGTAATGGCAACCAGAAAAAAAAAAAAAAGTACAAATACAGATTTTAAGTTACTTATATTTAATTTTTTCAATTGTGCTTCAGCTCAAGCTCAGTTTTAATTTTCTAATGAAAAACTGCTAGAGAAAAGTATAATCATTGACAATTATTTGAACTGGCATGATTTCTACTAGATACACATGCATATTTATTTAGTGTAAGCTTTGGAAATGAATGATCTTTATGTTAATAAACAGTAATGATTCCTTCCAATCAGCTTTATCTTAATGTGGTTCTCTATTACTGGTGATGGGATTCATACCAGCTGACCTGTAATAAAAAGCAGTTACATTAGCCACCTCATCAAAGAACTCTCAGAACAGCACAGCACATTCTGAAATGAAAAACCTTTTGGGGGGAATTGGTATTACTTAGGCAATCCTATAAAATCTATTTATTACCAAACATGAAGAATAAAGAAGCAGGACAGCCACAGGAGGTGGCATAAAATTGTTCATTCAATAAGAGAATGGATTTGCTTTGTTGAAGTTTTCCAATGACATTTTTGTTGTTTTCTTAAGCTTTTAGCTCTTAGTTAGTTAGTTGGGTCTGTTCTTTTCTGTCAGCAGTGCTCCCCTTTGTCAAGTAAAGTACCAGATCAACATGATTTGTAAGGTTTCTAAAATGATGGCTGCATGACAGTTATGCACCCGTTTTCTCCAGTCTGTACTTTAGAGTTAATCTAAGGTGAAGTTCAACTCATTCTAGACTAAGCTACCCAAGCAGGAGGCTATTCCATGCCTAACCCTCATGATCCTTGCTGGTGTGTCCTACTTTCTGAACACTGTGCGGAGACAGGAAAACAAGAGGGGAGAGTCAGTGAGATTTTAGTTGGAACTGACTGTGTCCTAATCTTTATTTCATGAGTTTGGGAGGTAAAAGAAGGAAATAATCGATCACTCCTTGGAGATCTGTCCTGGGTCAGAGTGGAGAGAAGATGAGGGGCAGAATTTCTTTAAAGTTCTTTCATATACTCATTTAAGATGACTTTTAGCACTTGAGCACATTCAGTTCTAAAAGCCCATCAGTAAATAATTAAAATATTGGTATAACCTATTGCTAGCCTGTTCAGATCAGTTGCATTCCAGCAATCATTAGAGGGGGCATTGGATCAAGCTAAAGAGAAACAAGTGAGCTTATAAAGCCAGACAGGACTCAGTCATAACTTGCCTTTTGCATACAAAAGCTATGTATCTCACAAAGTTTCTACCTGTTCTATACAGATGGTGAAGTACCCATGAACTAGTAGGGGAGAGGAAAGGACACAAACTGTAATTTTTAAATGTCAATGTAAAAATGGTGCCTTGACAATATATTCCCTGGAAAGTCTCCAGTGTTTTGTACACCAGCTGACAAAGAAGTGGAGAGACTGCGTGTTAAAATTTGGTTGCACAATTAGCGTGAGGAAGTGAGGGTAAGAGTTTTAGAAGCCTTTGAAATATATAGAACCTATACAAAAAGGATTAGGCTAAATCTAACAAGGCCAAAAGAGAAAACAATCTGAGCTGATTCATCCTTTAAGAGTAAAAATCTTCATCCATGAAAATGATATAATTCAATAAACTTTAGACAGGAAACATCAAAGAATAATCTCACCACATAAACATGTACCTAAAAATACTCAACCAGATCAAAGGAAGACGTGTTTCTATCACACTAGAAGTCTATAAATACTGAAATTCTGTAAAAGATGAATGAACTGAAGGGATTCATTTGAAGTAAGGATATGGACATAAAAAGCATGGAAAAAAACTTGGACTGAGAAATGGATCACTTGCATGCTTTTAGAAACAAGTACAAAATATATAGGACTGACAAAGTAGATCAGGCTGCTAAGGAAATGTTTCATACATTAAAGAAAGCTTAGAATGAAATATAGCAAATAAATTAACTTTAAAAATTAACAAAAATTATATGAACCAAAATTTCATGCTTAGATAAGAAGAAATATTATTGATATCACATTATATTATCACAAGTCAATGGAAGCAACTCAAAAATGCTAACATTAAGGAGACAAAAAGGAAAGAAAACAATAATTAGATACTTTAATTAACCCTTAGATTATCTGGGAAAATGAAACAATGAGTTTTGATAAAGAGTTTAAATACTGAGATAGCAAAATGACTACTTTGCAGAAAAACAACAGGCAAATATATGGTCCAAAACAGAGCAGCTGAAGCTGCAGCAGCAGATTCTTCAAGATGTGTGCTCTCTCAGATTTCCCTCATTCAAATTCGCAGTATGATCAGAAAGTCCTTCCTCCTCTTCAGCTTTGTATAAGAGAAATTTCTGAGAAAAAGAAACAAACAAAAACAAAACAAGAAAAAAGTGTAAAATGAAATTAGAAGTAGCAATTAAAATAATAATAATACATATATACATATATATACATATATTAGTTAAAACACATGGACAACCTTGCTTAAAAGTAATATGCAATCAGCACATGGACAACCCTGCTTAAAAGTAATATGCAATCTCTGGAAAAAAAAATAATAAAAAAAAAGTCAAACAACAACAAAAAAGAAAGATCACTATTAAGTAGCAGAGAAAAGAAGGCTTTTAGGCCATGAGAACAGCCATGGTGAGCCAGACCAAAGGTCAGCAAAGCCAGATGTCCCACTTCCATCAATGACTACAAGCAGATTTTGAAGGAAGATCAAAATGAGGAAGCATGCACATGGCAGTGAATACCTTCCAAAGGCCCCAGAGATTTACTACTTAAGAAGTTCTTGAAACAGAAACAGTATTTTGGTAGAATTAGGACCCTGGTATTTCAGTCTAACAGATATCAAAGGAATATTTTTGTCTATGAACTAGGCCAGCCACTTTTTCAATACATGCAAACCACAATAAGTATCCACAATATCCTGAGCAAAATCTTCCAAAGTGTAACCCATGGAAATCAATCTGACTCCTCCTTAACACCCAGGTGTGGCTCAGCTATACTGAGTGACCTGTCTTTCAGCTGTAAGGGGGTATAGTAAGTTAATGCCTCACAAGATAAGCAAAGTAAAAAATAAAAATAAAAAATAATAATAAAAAATAAGGTGACAGTTCAGGGATTCAAGAGAAAAATACTGACATGGATATGTATTAAGCCCTATGGAAAAAGCAAAGAATCGGCTGCTCAGCTGCACCAAAGACCAGCTCAGATGAGAGCACAACGGGGCTGACACTTCTCTGCCAGCATCCAACTGTTGGGCCAGATATTCCACGTGCATCTCACCAGGCCTGTAGGCATAAGAATGGTCATCTTTGCTCCCTGCTGGCTGCAGTAGCCGTTAAATAATTGCAGTGTGCTTGTGAGTGTTTCATTTACTGCTTGCAGTGTCTTTTTGTGTACAGTAAAAGATGCTCAAAGAAAAGTGACCTGGTGAGGAAGGGTTATCTACACATAATGGAGAGAAACACCTTCTTCTTTTTGCTTTGAACCTACCACCCGCTAACATTTGATATTTTCGTTCTTGCTTAGGAAGAGAAAATGAACCATCTGTCTCTTTTGATCTTTTCTGTTTCTCATATGATTGTATAGACTTCTGTCAAAGTCTTTCTCCATTTGTCACTTTTCAGACTCAGTAGTCCTGATCTATTTATGAATTCATTTGACTGCCATTCTATGTTTCTGATTATTCTTGGTGTCTTTCACTGAACCTCTTCCAGTTATGTCTTTCTTTCTATTTTTTATTTAATTTTTTTTTAAGATTTGGGGATAACGTGTATATATATACTGGTATGATTATGTTTTATGTTTTCTTTTCTACTCTTTGCTTAGTAATTCCTAACATTCAATTTGATTTTTGACTACTGCTGAGCACTGAGCTGACATTCTCATAGAGCTATTTATCATAATTCTAAGTAGTCATTCCTGAATGATAACAGTCAATACAGAGCACTCCATGAAAGAAGAAGGTATACTTTAAAAGTAGAGTTTGTATCCAGACAAGGAAAAAAGCAAAGAACAAAAGATCTGTCTTTTTAAACACAAAAGCAAAAAAGTATATTGAAAATGGAGCAGGTTTCTAAATGAGCAAAAGCCAACATTAATATATATATATGTGTGTATATATATATATATCAGAAGCAGTACATATGTGAGACTTTCTTTTAGGGAAAACAATCAAGGTGTAAAAAGAACTGAAAAAAATGTGGCCACAGCAGAAAAGCTGTCTGAATACTTTTCATCAGATTTTGTTATGGAAGTCAGAGGGAGCTTTTCCTGTGACAAATGAGTCATTGAAACAGACTGAAGTGTCGGTGGAAAAGTTTTTAGAATAACTTAATAAAATGAAGAGTAAAGTATCTGCAGGACCATATGGTATTCATTCAAGAGCTTCAGAGCAACTCAAATAGTAAACTGTGTGATTGTTAACTGTGGTATGTAATTTATTAGTAAAATCACTATTAGTAAAGGTGATTTTGACAACAGTTACAGATTATAAAACAGATAATTCAGGAAGACATGATGAGAAATTATAGGTCTGTATATTTGACTTCTGTGGTCTGCCAATTGCAAATTGCCAACTTTTGGTACATTTAGCGGAAACATAAATGTACATGCTGCAATAAGCCACAGGCAACAGGGCTCTGGCAGAGGGAAATCATACTTCAGAAATATTTCAGAAATATTTTAGAATATTCTAGAAATAAATATTTTAGAATAGTTCTTTGAAGAATCAGTAAGCAAGCAGATGACTGTGATCTAATTGCAATAGTGGTTTCAGATTTGAAAAAGGCTTTGACAAATTCCTGGCTAAAGAAGGGGGACTATCCCAAGATGGCAAGAAATAATGTTTTCACAGTGGAAGTATATTGGCATTGATGTGGCTGAATGATTTGAGCTAAGATATGTGAAGTTCAACAAGGGAGATATTCTGTGGAAGGTGGTGCAACAAAGTTTGCTGATGACAAAAATGCTACTCACAGTAATCAAAACCAGAAGTAATACCAAAGGTTTGCAGAAAGATCTTACAAAACTGAAAGGGTGAATGAAGGAAGTTCAGTTTTGTTAAATGCAAAGTAATGTAAACATAGGAAAAAAAAAAAAAAAGAGTCTTTGTAACATACACAATCTGGGTCTCTAAATTACCTGTTGGCTCATGGTAAAAGCTCTTGAATGGCTCAGTGAAGAGATCCATCATGGTTAAAAAGACATAGTTAGAAGTTATAAAAGACAAATAGAGAAAAAGGTGTCACTGTGCTGCTACATAAACCCATGTTGTGTTGAAAACTTCATTTCTCTCTGCAATTCTGGTCACCTAGTTAAAATTGACAGAGCAAATTATTCCTGAAAAGCTGTCCTTCCCAATTGTGGGTTAGTTAAAATTAGAGAGGTGCTCCTCTTCAACTTTGTCATCTTTAAATAAAAGACCATTTGTGAGATAAATGATTGAGCTGGGCTAGACATCAGATATACCTGAAAGCCTGTATTTTTGATTTTTTTTTAATTATATCAGTTGATCTAATGAATGATAATATTTCTCTCTACAAATCTGTTCTCTCCCAAGGTCTTTGGAATAGTATTATAAAGAGTAGCCTGGCAGCCTCAACTTTTTGGTTAGTCAAGGAAAGAATCTGGACTCTTTCTCTTAGCAACTTGTAGCTAACTTGTCCAAGCTTCTGCCTTGAATAGTATATTTCTATGTCTCCCAGAATCTGTTCGAAATTGCTTTCATTTTAGGAGCCATTTTATAGCCAAAATCAAATCTTTAACTTGATCTTTCCATCCTTCAAAATGAGATAGGCATCTTGGTTTTCACCATCTTTTAGCAGAGCAAAGAACACTTCCCTTGGTGGCTTTGCAGAAATACATAGCGATAAACATTAATAAGTTACAAATGCCCATTTGATCTAATATTGCAGAAAATATGCACTGCTGTTAAGTATCTCTCATAGTGAGTAATCTACAATCATGTTCTATTTACAGCTGAAATCAGTGCCCTTCTACCTTTTCCATTTAGGCTAAGAAGTAGCAAGGAGTTTTCATTCATCATAATCTTCCTGCCACTAGGAACAGAGGAAAAAGAATTGTTTCTGGACTCTTTTGGAAACATAAGTGGAAGAAAAATCTTTGTCTTAAAGTATGTTGAAGTACCAATGCATTGTAAATTCAGATACAGATCAGGTGAATTATGGGACTGTAGGTACAAAACGAATACACCGATATTCATTTGTAATTCATGTCTCTACAGATAGAATTGAATGACTAATCCCCTATCAGAGAAAAAACAAAGGGCTAAAGCAGGGTACTCATGTTTATTTCCTCACTATAATGACAATAACAGAAAAGAGTAGAAATGTCACTGACAGTTCCATGTGATGGATTTGTTTTATATGCCTGAACATTAGGAACAAGACACCCACAATATCTGAAAGAAGACTGCCTAGCTTGTAAACATCAGATAGAATTGAAAGAGGCAGCTTCTACAGGCCCCCTACCTAGAATGCACAGGGGGTATACATGCCTTATTGGTGGCCACTGGTGCATAAAAAGAGCATGGCTTCTGTAATCTAGGTGAATCTCCTTACGTTTAATGTTCCATAGAAATTTTGTTGAAATGTAAAACATATTTCAAAGGAACAAAACATTTTCTTAAGCAGAGACCATTTGACTGTCATAGTAGATATTTTTTCTTTTATTGGGAGATAATTCCTTGAATAGACATGTATTAGAAAAGCCAAACCTGCCAAGGTCACTGCTGTTTCCACAAAAATGTTTGGAGTAGCATCCTAACATCAAAATATGCGTGTAATTGAACTGATCATTCAAAGCATGCCAACAATGTTGCAATAACCACACCCAAGCAGCACTTCCAACCCCTCACAGACTGTGATGGAATCAGATTTCACTGGTTCTTGTTTTGATTTCTAACACGGACCATTTCATTTACAAAACACATCCTGCAACTGTAATGACACAGCTAAGCAGAGCTAAAGTGCTTTACAGGGGTAAGAATAATTGGCTGAAGGTGGTGACAATCTGAGATTCTTAAACCAGCTTTGCTGACAAAGGCAATTTTTTGTGAAACCACGGAACAGATACATAAGAATGAAGAATCAGGCTCAGTGAATCTTCCTTGAAGAACTGGAAGAACTGTAGGAAGTTTTTTCCTCATTTTTTTCCTCTTCCTTTTTTTTTTTTTTTTTGACTTAAACCTCTCTCTTCATTAAACTGAATTTATCCACACGTTTGTTAGCTTTAGTGCACTATTAGTGTTAGAAAAAGCAGTGTAGTTCTAAACATAGAGTATCCTCCATAAACAGAAAGTATTTGCAATCTGACAAGCTGCTCACAGCATCTACTTTGTATAGAGCTTACAGGGAAAAATACATATTTTAAAAAAATTAGTTTAAGAATTGAAATTAGAGACTTCAGACAAGTGTTTGGAAAAACAGTAAGAGATAAAATACAGGTCTGCAGGAATAGAATGTTGAGCAAAATTAAGGGAAACACATAACAACAAATCCCCATTAGCAAATATCTGAGGTTCCTTTAGCCATATGTCATGTTTTAAGAGGAGAGCGTAACCATTTCATTCTCAAGCTAGTATCATCATATAAACAACCATGCTGTGATAACATTTGCAGTGCTTCTCACTCAGCATGTAGGACAAGCACTTCATAAGAGGTTCACAGAAAGTGGACAAATGCGAATTTTGTGAGCACTGTATGATTTTTTTTTCTCAGTCTTTCAGCTCTGTAGCTTCTAAGTACTTTGCTCATATTTAAGGCCAACTGCAATGGATATTTGTTGTTTTGAAGGTTTTTTCCATTTTTTCAGTTCCTTTTAATCTTCCTTTATGACTCTTTAAAAGTTTAGAGATCTCTTGTAGCTGCTAAGTATCAAGTGAGGAAGTTCTTCAAGCAGAGGAACTGGAACAGGTTGCCCAGAGAAGTTGTGGATGTCCCATCCCTGGAGGTGTTCAAGACCAGGTTAGATGAGGCCCTGGGCAACAAGGGTGGCATCCCTGCCATGGCAGAGGGGGTGGAACTACATGACCTTTAAGGTCCCCTCCAACCTGAGACATTCTATCATCTGCCATCATCTGTCTGCTTCAGCCACTCCTATTTCTTTTGGAGGAAATCTCACTTCTTTGTGAAAGTAGCACTCTGCAGTGACTCTGGGCTAAAAAGTCCTGTGGGCAGTGCTGAGAAGTTCAAGATGGAACCTTGTTCTGTTGGTTGTTCGCAACAGAAAGGCTGAATTTCAGCCTACCCACAGTTAGGTGCTAAGATAACCAGGCAGGTCCTCCTTCTGGATGCATTCAAAATGATCTGCCGTTCATTCACTGTTCATTCATTCTGCACATCATTCACTGTGTAGGAATCTGCCTTTTATCCTGGGAGGAATAGATATAAAACTTAGTCCAAGCTTTCCATTTATGCCACTTGAAATGGATCCCGGGCAAAATATTTTTCTCTCTTTGTAAGGAGAGAAAACTTCCTTCAAAAAGCTTCCTTACACTGTTTTATTTTCATTATTATTTCATGAAAATTTTACTTGAAGATACTACAAAATGTACTGCATATCAGTCTGAATTTTCTGTATAAAACAAATGCTTTAGTAGATTCTGCTAGACATCTTGGAAGTTGTTTTAAATGACTTTGCATTTTATCTGTGCTTTTGCTCTTGCACTTATTTTTTTTACAAGTTTATGTGACCTAAATTTCGTGAATCATTTTTAAGTTACTATTTTAAATTAAGAACATAAACCTGCCTTTGTGTGTCATTACAATCAGGGTAGAGGTAGACAGCAACCTCTGGGTTATGTGAAATAGGTAATTTCAGAAAAAAAAAATCTTTCTGTTGATGGAAAAATTAAGTGGCTAGAGAAGCAGCCCTGAGACATACTAAGGCATTGTTCCAGAGGTGCCTGAGAAACAACTCTGTGACCGATCAACTCTGAAGAAGACCACTGTGAGTGGTGACAAAGGACAGAAACCCCAGTATTTTAGACCACTGTGCTCCATGCCATAGTAGTACAGATAGCATCAGGAGATTAATCCTTCTATTGACACATGGGAAAACTGGGCAGCTGAAGTAAATTCTGGCTGAAGGCCTCCATACTAACAAAGATGATATTCCTCCCAGTGATATGTGGATATTATGAGAATTAGTTAGAGATCACTTTCCTGCTATGTTTACAACTGACTGTACTACTGCAAGGAACATTGCCAGAGTAATACAAATAGGTCTGCCCACTGCTGGGATTAGTTTCAGTAAACTGTTTCTCTCATGCATCCAACTACGAATCATTTATGATATGCAAGTATAAAGGAACCATAAAACTGCTCTAGGTAAAATGAGGCAGTGAAGACATTTTTTACGAACACTGTTGTTGTCATTGTAGGTATCTTACTGCATGACTGAGGATATTATGCTTTTATTCTATCCCTAGAATTCACTTTTAATACTGTGACAAAAGAAACTGTAAAACACAGGAAGCAGCTGAAGAAATGTGGTTAGGATGGTAAATATCAATGGTTATGCCAATTGCATGTGAAAGAAAAGTGAGAAGGAGTGGGTAACAGAACAGTATTTTGCTATTAAAAGACTATCACAAGAAGAAACAGAGAGTAATATCTGTGGACCTATTAATTACTACTTTTGTCCTTGAAAATTCAGATAGTTCTTAGTGACACTAACAAAATAGTTACCATTATGGTACACAGTCAGTGTGCCTTAAAATGACTATGGCCTTGTAATATTCAAATAAGTTAGAAACAGGCTTTGTAGACAGCTGAAAGATGATGAGAGAAGTCAGAACTCTATTAAATGATGTATGTTTTGTTCCTCCTGTACTGTTTTTATCCAGCTTGATGTATTCAGCCTACAGCTGTAACATGACAACACCATGAAACACAGACTTCATGTTCATTCTTACTGATGTTGATGATGTACCCAGGGAACAGGAAAATGCCTGTTGCAGATTTGTTTATTCATTTTCTTCCATTTCAACAGATAAATACCCAACAATCAATATATTTTTTGTAATATTACCTTTTTTTTCTGAATTAGGGTAATTTTATCACAAACACTAGGTATCCACTACAAAGATATCCCCATTCAAAGACTTTCTGAGAGTATTTAAGTTCATAAAGGGAGTAGGATTCAAGCGTTGAAATCCCTAATGCCAAGCTTGAATGAACCAATCAACCGTTATTTTCAAGAACAGATCTAACTCACACTTTCAGCACTTCAGGTGTTTTATTTTCTGAATTCCCATAGGTTCTCTCACTCTCTTCAAGAGGATGTTGGTGTGACCTGGCCCTCATTGCCACAGCTGTCTGAGCTCTGCCAGTAAGTGACAGACTGTTCACATAGCTTGTAAAATGAGCTTCACTTCTAAATAGTACAGTTTTCCTTTCCGAAAGCATATTCAATACAAGGTCAGTAGAAACACTTTAGAGGTTCACAGTTCATTAGGGAAATCAGCAGAAAGGCTTGCTGCATCTGGACTTTATTTTAAATCATACTGGCATCTGTGAAGCAAAGGCACCAAAAAAGTATTGTTGTCAACAATGCACCACATTTGCTGTGGTCACCTTCCAGGGAATTGATCCGAGTGAGCAGGCCAGCAACTCAAGAGTTTGATTTCAAAGCTATGCTCCCAGGGAACTGATATGTGGTGATAGAAAGTATTGGACCATATTTCCAGCTGGTGTAAATAAGCATAACATTTAGATTTTCAGACCTCACGCTAGTTTCACATCAGTGGAAACAAGCCAATTTACAACACTTGAGACCCTGACCTACAGTCTTTCTCTATGCAGTGCAATACTGTACATTTTAGTTTAGCTTATCTTAGAGTTAATGCGATGATCTCAATATCCTCTAATTCATTTTTTGTTTTCTGCCCACACTGTCATTTGCAAGTTTTACTTTTTATCCTTCTACCACTGAAATATTTCATCTCCTGCAAGAAAATTTACCATTGAAATATCTCAACTGTTGTACTGAGGTCAGTGTATGGTTTGGGGGTTCAAGTCCTTATGGGTGAAAGAACTGTGTGGGATATGTATGGATATAAAGAAGTGCCATATTTTCTATGCTTCTGCAGCATAGAAGGAAGGAACCCCTCACTTACTCCCAGGACTCCCATTCTTTTCTGCCTAGATGAGCAGCTCTTTTACAAATGTATGCTCTCAAATCACTCTTTCTTTTTTGAGGCAATTGACTATTTTTCTTCTCACATTCACTGGGCTCAGGATTTATTTGTTTGCTGAAGCACCTGATCCCCTCACTCAGAACAACTGCTCTCTGTAAAGAGATTAATTAATAAAAATGCATAATTCAACTGCAACCCAAATGCCAAACTCTTGCAGGTTCCTCTTGCCTTGCCTGAATCTCTTTGTCCTGTAAAACTGAGACTGCATGTCATGATAAAAAACAGAGAAACCGAAAACCAATGCAGGGTAGAGGGAAAGGCACTTTACTTGACCTTCACCACATTTCCCTCAGGAAATATTCCTGTTTTCCTTGTGGATCTTTTCTTCCTGTTGATAGACATTCCTAGGTAGCTTTTCTCTGAGTCATCTCACTCAGAAACATTTTGCAGTTCCCTGGGTGTGTGCCCAGCTCAACATCAGAATAAAACGTGCAGGTGCACCATGTCTTCTTCCCTACAGCTGCACACCCTCATCTCCAAACAGAGGGAACTTGGACTTGACAGAAACTGCACCATGCTCCAAACAGGTGCCAGCCTGGATATTTAGGGAGACCAAAGTCCCAGTGTGCACTACAGCACTCATCAAAGAGCTTTAGTGCCTTTCAGAAGGCTGGTTGCTGCAGTGTGACAGGGCTAAAACTTTGCAGTCAGAGCAGCAGTGATATAAGCTTTGTGTGGAAGATGGGGCATAGCCTCCACAGAGGATTTACTCCTGCTTGCTACAAGAAGTCATCTATATCTGCTCTACCTGCATATGCTGAAATGACATCACTGAGTGAACTGGCCAATCTCCAAGAGACAGACTGTCTGAAGTATTTTAAGTTTTTGAATACCTGCTTTGCAACTTGGGGGAAAAGACCCAGAAAATTCATGTCTTGTGAAGAAGAACTCCAGTGGCTACCAAGTCTCACAATCTTCCTTAATATTTCAGAGATAGGTGGTAGCCCTAATTAAATACTTTATGACCCAGTGAATAGAACAGTATGCTTAGCTGGGGAAACCACATGTTCACTAATACTAATAAAGTGACTAATGGAAGAGATACATCTCTATAATATCTTTGTCCCTGGGGTAAGCACATAGATCTTTGCTTTGAAATATGCAGGAAACAATTTTGTATCTACATCCTAAGCAAGAAGACGTTACCACTAACTGTTCAGCATCCACTGAAGCTAATCACTCTGGACAAACTTCTAAACAGTTGTTCTCTGGTCAATTTGCATTTAACAGACTGTGTGGTCTGATCTACAAAGATACTACATGGGTCTAGAGCTTACTGCACAGATCTTAGCCCTCTCTCCTTCTTCTATTTATAAGCATGATCTTTTGGTATTGATTCTGGCTGTTGGCAGACACTATAAAGCAATGCTACAGGTGTGGGTTACATTAGACAAGTTTTGTGCATTTTTTCTGCTTTCCTTCCTTTCTTTTTCTTCTAGTTTTCTTTACCATATTTAATCTATTATATGCATTCTGACTCTGTCTCTTTTCTTCAGACTGCTTGTGGGTGTCTGTAGACACATTCAAAGTAGGTGCTCTGGAAAAGGGAAGAAGCCCAGTAATCCTCAGATAAGACTATAGAGAAAAAGCTCTATCCTTTTTTTTTTTCCCCCCTTCATTTTCCATATATTCTGTGTTGTTTCTTGACTAAAACTAAAACTTAACCTGTCAGGCTTATTTTAATCCTTTAAAAAATACAACTGCAGCAATGATCTTTGTAGAAGTAAACAGAAATAAGCCTGCTCTGAGGAAGGGAGGAGATTAGTTAAATCTAACCGAATGACTAAACCACTTATAATCATTATTTGTAGTGTACCCATCAGGTGCTCATTATCTTATTATGCACCAGGAAAGGCAAAGTCAAAATGAATACAGGCAAAACCTCATTCATTAATCAGGCTCTCTTTTTCACTGCATACATATGGTTTATTGAATAGCAAAGTGCCTACAGAAGCATCCAGGGCATTTGCTTACCCATGACGGGAGAAGTTAACACAGCTGCTGAAGATCACAGTTACCAGGCTCAGACTCAGCTTGTTATAGTTTGTCACTCTTTGAGAGAATAACCTCCAGAAATTATTTTGACCAACATGGTTTTAAGCTAGCATAGTTAAATCGCTTCTGCCTTGAAAGTCTAGCAAATAAGTCATCCACCTCCCAGCAGGTATTCAGAAAACAGATTTTTTTTTTTAAATGCTAAGCAATATTTCATCATAATCACTATCACTGTCCTTTCACTGTCAAGGAGAGATGAGAAGATTTTGGTAATGAGACTGGCAAGCTTTTATTTTATTTTTAATTATTTTTATTGCCTATATGTTTGGTAAGCTTATTTTAACATAAAAATAAACTGCCAGATGGTAACCTGCTCTCAGAAAAGTGTTTATTTTGTATTATTCATCTAATTATATGTCTTTAATACACTTTTTTTGGTGGATTGATGGTCTTCCTGAAAGTTATGTTTGAAATGAAAATTTGGCTAGGATTTTAATAATATGTTTTTCCTATTCTTTTCAGACATATTGATATTTCAGCATTAAAGCAAGTCAAGACAGAGTGTAGACAGGTATAATTGTGACTGCAAGTGAAATTCTTTTAAACAGAAATATGTCAGAGCCAAACTGTTAGTTCAATGTCCTACAGTTTTAAACAAATTAAACAGGATTTTTTGGAAAAGTCCTGGATGTAAATTCTGTCTTTCTTTTAATGGACCCAGTGCAAACCAGTTTTGCAAACAGCTTTTACCAGATCAGTAAAGTGAGATTCTGGATAACCTTCTTATGGATATTGGGGAGGAAAGCAGACAACTCAAACTAAGTTTCATAATTTTATGCATGAGATTATATGACTTGGCTGACTGCTATACCAGCAGAGTAGATTTGGCAATCCAGAAGGACCTTCTCAGCTTTATGTTCCTTTTGAGTTACTAAGAATAAGATTTTACTCTTCTCCAAACCAGCAGAAACATGGTTATTGGTTTGTGGGATTATTTTCTGAATACAGTGGAATTCTTTTCTGCCTACATGTGGGGGAGAGAATATATAGATTTTTACCAATAGTGTCAGTTTTGTGAGAACTATGTTGAGCTTTGGAGAGGGGGAAAAAAAAAAAAGAAAAAAAAGTTGGTAAGTTTAAGTTAGTCCCTTGTAGACTTTTAGAGCTGAAAAACAAATATTTACTCAGAAACTTGACACGTTAAAAAAATTCAAAAGCAACCTATATAACAAAAGGCACTCAGCATACTAACACATAAGAGCAGGGTGAAGTTTCCTTAGATTTCAAGAGTTGCAGAGATGGGTCTAAGCTGTGTTTTCAGACAAACGCACCTTTATTTCCCAGGGGAAATCATGCCATATAGCTGAATACATTGAGAACAAGGCACTTCTCTACCTAGCAGTTATGACGCTCCCAACAGTCAGGCAGTGAATGGTGAAACCTGAGGCACTATAGATTTTCATAACCAGTGAAGTTAACGTGGTCACTGAGTAGAAGTTTGAGAGCATGATGTTTTCACTTGACTATCAAATAGTGGAGATTAGATAGGACCTAAAAGCCTAGATCACCTTGTGAGTTTTACTCCATAACATATGGAAATACAAAACATAGTTATAAGCTTGTACATAGTCATACACTTATATCTGCTTATAAAGCAGTTTATTCTGTAACAGTATAAATACCTGTCTATGAGAAACTATCATAAGGTCTTGACATAATTATTATAACCAACCTATAAACAGCTGATTTATCAGGCTCATCCCTTTTTCTTTGCGTAGAACAGCTATAATATACTAGCTTTCCACACTACGAAGACTATTTGAAGCTGTAATTGGATACAGGTGCACAGAGAGAGAGAGAAAGAAAGCAGAGAAAATATCATCCCAAAGCAAAAAGTGTTTGAAAACAGGTAATGAGAATATTCACAGAACCTGAAGCATTTGAAGTGCTAGTGACAGCTTTAGTTTTAATCACAAGGATATTCTGGTGTTGTTTCTACAAACCTCTGCTTTGATATTTTACTATCTCACTTCTTTTACATCCTTGTTTATCCCACTACCATTTGTCTGTCTCTAGACTGTGAGCTCTGCAGAGCAGAGCATCTCACTATGTGTTTGTTTAATAATGAGGATCCCAATCTCAGGTGAAGCCTCTAGTCACTGCTGGAATACAGTAATAATGATTTGGCATTCACTTCAAAAATACATGTCGTAGCAACAGTTCAACATTTTTGCTTCTTTGCAGAAGGCAACGTACCACTGTGGGGCAATTTTCATTATTTTCATGCTCTGTTCCCAAACTTCACGAGTACAATGTGACACTTCTGTGTCTCAGTAGAAGCTATTTCACTAGGACTAACTTACTCTAGCTGCATCATTCCCCTTAACACCAATTAAAATTCACAGCCATGTCTGAAAACAGAGTTTTAGGAAGCAAGGGGCTCGTTGATTACTTCTGCATGACATATCTTTAAAGCAATGCAGAACTAGAAAGACCAGCATTCATAGCCATTTCAACCACATTTTTAATGGACCTTTGATTTTTATAATAATATCTAAGCTTTAACATAACAGAAAACAATACTACTCTTGTGAAATTGTCATATTTGTTTCTTCTTGCGGTTCAGCCTCCAGCTATTCTACTCAAAGGGATAAGAAGTCACAGTTAATCATTTGAAATGCAGAGGGCCATGACAAATGTTTTTTTTTTATGTCTTTCAAATGGTAGACAAGAGGCTTGGGATATGGTTTCTTATTTCAAAAATATTTTCTCTAATAGTATATTTGGGGCTTAAAGAATCTGTTAATGGACTGTCCAGTTTACCCTTTTACATTACCTCAGTTATTAAACTTGATAGTTAAATTATTAGACCAAGAGTTAGAAGATGTGTACTCAGTTTCGGGTTTGTCTCAGACTTTCCCTGTGATCTATTCCCGTATTGGGGATGTCACTCTTAATGCTTCAGGTGTTAAGCTTCCTTGCTGCAGAACAGGGACTCTAAGACTTTATTTTCTCTTTTCTACTAAAGAAATATAGTTTATATATAAGGGGTACTCTACTCTGAGATCCTAAGATATTAGCTTTGTACACCTGTGTTTACCTGCTTTTTCTTCTGAATAAAAACAGCAAAATAATTCTATAAAAGCAATAGATCTAACTTCAAAGTGTAAGGTTCCTCTGCCTTCTTTGGACTGCAGTGGGGAACCCAAGATAACGGTACAGAATTTTGCATCGCCAATAAAGGAATTAAAACATACAGATATCTTTTTTTTTTTTTTTAATGTTTATACTTCTAACAACTTCATTTGTACGCTGAGAACCACAGACAAGCCATCTGTTTTTCTGTCAGTGATTCAAATATAAGTATGCCTTTAAAGAAGCTTGAGTGATGAGGTGGAAGTTAAACAGTAGATATGGGTCATGACACTTTTTAACTGAAAACTGCAATCATGACCCCAGCTGATAAAACCTGCACACAAAATTCTGAACTTGAAAAACTAGTATGGAGATTCAAGAAACTCTGAAGCACTATTCTCACTGTCTTCTTTGTTTGTTTGCTTCACTGATTAATACTTTCGCTGTTAATTATCTTCATATTTCCATGGTATATTTGGTCATGGATATGTCATATTATCATGAAAACCATATTTTCATGATATCAAGCACACATCCATTCAGATACAGCTAAGCTACCCGCCCCCAAGGAAGATTCCTATAATCTTGAAACATGTTCTTTACTTGTAAAATATTCCATCAACCTTCTTATTCAGCTAGTCTGGAAATATTTTGACTAAATATTTATGTTCCTCATATTTACTCAATGATCCAAAGAGTAATTTGTCATTGCCTTGACTCTAATATAATCATTTTCTCCAGTACAAACTGAGTGCAAAATGGTAACATTCTGATTTTGTGTGATTTTGTTACCACTTAAGTTTTGCATAAATGAAGGCACAGGTTTTGAATGACTGTATTTAATTCTTTTGATGATCTCACCTACAAGTCCAAACACAATGCATCTTACAAAAACCAAGATTTCCATAAGCACAAGCATCAGCCTTATGGTTACTGAATCCTTTCACCAGGGTTATGCACCAAAGAGAACCATATTGTTTCTGCCATACTCGCTTAAGTGATATTTTCCTGCATTATCTTAAAACTTATATCATACACCCTTGATATCCAGATTTCTGAGCAGTCATCAGAATACAAATGCAAAGGCATAGGAGTCTCCAGAGGCTTGCAATGAAAACAATATAAATAAAACATTTAAATGTAAAAGGTAGATCAATACTATAATTATCATTTATTATTCATTTATTATTCATAAAATAAGAACCATACTGGGTTGAATTCAGCCCCTAACAACTGCATTGATTTCAGGGATAAATTCAGTATAATAAATTTGTATTATTTATATATGTTATCAGCTCCATTTCTTTCTTCTCCTTCATTTTGTAGATCTAAGACATGGTTTAATCTTGTCTCTCTTCATCTGCATTTGCATTACCATTTTTACCTCTACAGATATAGTACTTATTCATCTTTTATTGTTTAGGTCTCCTTGATCACTGTACATGCCTTTTCTAGCCTCTTTAACTTTCATTTCTTCCTTTTCCATTACTCCTCTTTCCTAGAAATTTCCTTTGAAATATCATTTTTTTCTTCCTTGATAGGATCCACCCTTTTCTTGCATCTCAATCAGTCTTTATACACTTCTTGCTCTCCATTCCAAGGCTATGAATCATAGAATCATTAGGGCTGGAAAAGACCTCCAAGATCATCTGGTCCAACCATCACCCTACTGCCAATGTCACCCACTAAACCATGTCCCTAAGCAGCAGGTCCAACCTTTTCTTGAACACCCCCAGAGACAGTGACTCCACCACCTCCCTGGGCAATCCATTCCTATGTCTGACCACTCTTTCTGAGAAGAATTGTCTCCTAATTTCCAACCTAATCTTCCCCTGGCACAACTTGAAGCCATTCCCTCTAGTCCTATCCCTAGTTACCTGTGAGAAGAGGCCGACCCCCAGCTCCCCAAACCTTCCTTTCAGGTAGTTGTAGAGAGTAATAAGGTCTACCCTGAGCCTCCTCTTCTCCAGACTAATCAACCCCAGTTCCCTCAGCAGCTCCTCAAAGGGCTTGTGTTCTAGGCCCTTCACCAGCTTCGTAGCCCTTCTCTGGACATGCTCCAGAGCCTTGATGTCCTTCTTGCAGTGAGGGGCCCAAAGCTGAACACACTACTTGGGATGCAGCCTCACCAGAGCAGAATACAAGGGGACGATCACCTCCCTGGTCCTGCTGGCTACACTATTCCTGATATAAGCCAGGATGCCATTGGCCTTCTTGTCCACCTGGGCACACTGCCAACTCATGTTCACGTAAGCATCAATCAGCACCCCCAGATCCTTTTCCTCTGCACAGATTTCAATTCATCATCCATTCCATCTCTTCAAGTCTCTTGATGTTCTGTCCAAGTTTATTTCTTAAATTTCTTCTTTAACTACTGACAGTTGTGTCTGATGTCATGCTAGTCTTACTTATCCATTCAGCGTACAGACCAACTATTTCTTTGTGATAGATACACCTACTTGCCTGTGCTGCCTACTTCCACCCATATGTTTTAAAACAGTGCATTCACCCAGTTGCTAGGTAAGAGACCTAGTAATAATCCAGAGCTATTGTGTACAGTCTTTTTTTACAGGCATGGATACTCTGACTCTCCCTGAATGCTTCCAGGTTCCCAAAGATGCACAGCTCGATGATCAATTCTTTCAAGTTCTGTAGCTTCAACAGAATTTATAAAATCTATCAAACACTTTAAAAAGATGTGTTTTAATGACTAATAAACTTTAAAGTTTTTTAAAATAGCAAAAACAGATGGCAAGCCTAAGTCTATAGCAGCAGTAATAGCTGCTAAGAACAGGCTAAGGGGGAGCTGGAACATTAATAACAGCACACAGGTACTTGAAGGGTAGTTATAAAAATGATGGATCCAAACTCTCAATAGAGTAGGATGACAAAATGATGGTCTATAAATGCAAGTCTCAGCTTGGGATATTCAGACTGAACATCAGGAAAAACTTCTTTAGATGAGTAGTGCAGGACAGGAACTGTTTGCCCAGATTGAACATGGAATCTTATCCTTGGAAGTTTTTTATATTTGACTAGAGTAGGCCATGGCAGATGCCATACAATATGTACAGTAGTCCTGTTTCAAGGTGGATCTTGGACATGACCTTCAGAAATCCCTTCCAAAGACCATTTCTGTAATTCTATGTGTTATGGATTATGGTGGGTATGAGTCTTTGGGAATGGAATGGATTTCTCATGTGGAGATACAGTCCTTCTTCACTCCACTGAAACATCTTGTCCAGGTAAATTTGATCCTACTGACTAAAATTTACCTTGCATACCTTAATAATGTCCATATTTAAAAAAAAAAAAAAATCAGGGAAAAGCCATGCCTGTAAATTAGAAAGTCATTTCCTCAAAGACCCTACAGCATAACTAGAAATTTGATGCTGAGATTGAAGGTCTTCTGCACAAGGTGCAAAGTACAGTTAGAAAGAACGCTGGGTTTTCTTCCATGACCCTGAAAAGGGTTATTTTCATATTTATGTTGTTTAACTTGTCCACAGAAAAATTATACTTCTGACTAAAGAACAGATATCTTGGTATTATTATAGAACAAGCAAACAAACAAACAAAAATATAATTTTTGGACAATACTGAAAAAAACAAACACACAAACAAACAAGCATGTGCTTGTTTTCTGACTTATGGGAACTGTATTTTAAAGGATTCAGGACTCCCTTCTTCTTGATCAAATTCCATGGCCATGCTTCATTTGCCGTGATAGGTCTTTTTGGTCATTATGGTTTATTAAGAGACATGGTCTGGCTAGGGAAGGCACATAAGACAAGAAACTGAATATTCTGAGGAAGATAGAATAAATTTGTACATTTGTACACTTGTAGCTGATCACTTCAATTAGACGGAATTTGTATACATTTTTTTTTTTTTGGATTAGATAGAGTTTTTATCCTTGTATCTTTTGCAAGACCATCAGAAAGAAACAGTGAGATTAAAAGATCTGATTAGGATTCCCATCTAGTATCAATAGATACAGACAGAATAAAAATAAAAATTAAAATAAAAATAAAAACATATAAAAACATATAAAAACAAATAAAAACAAATAAAATAAAATAAAATAAAATAAAATAAAATAAAATAAAATAAAATAAAATAAAAGCCATAATATTACCCTTGACAGAGTATTTACAGTTTTCCAAGAAGAGGAATAACTATGCAGACCAATGCAAAACCTATAGAAAGTTGATAGTTTTCTAGCAGTTGAGACTGACAATCCACTAGCGAAAAGAGCTCTGTGGACAGAAAGGTTGTTTAGATTCATCCTGCCACAAAATAATATAAAGATTTATAAAGATTGTACATGTAGTGATAGAAGATACAAGGAAGGCACTGTTCAGCAGCTGAAAAAAATAATAAAATAAAATAAAATAAAATAAAATAAAATAAAATAATAAAATAAAATAATAAAATAAAATAAAATAAAATAAAATAAAATAAAATAAAATAAAATAAAATAAAATAAAATAAAATAAAATAAAAAAGGGCTGCCAAAATATAGTTGCACACTCAGTTTAATGGGATGGTGACTATAGAAAAAGTGGAAGTATAGTGACCCCTTTGAAGAATGATTTGTTAGTGAATTTAATGAGTTAAGTGATCGGTCAAAAAATCAAAATGAGAGTGGAAAATTTTCCACCCCTGAAATATAGGATGCAGTTTCACACAAAGCAGGTATCATGAAATGGAAGTCTTCGGGCCAAGGTAAGTTTAAAAGTCCAGTCTTTCACTTCCTAAGCCATTTTCCAAGCCACTGGGATAATGCATAAGGGAAAGCAGTTACCTTTGAGCAGTTACCTTCAGACCACTCAGCAGACAAGCCCATCAGCTGTGGCCTGAGTTTGCAGCCTGTTCAGAGCCTGCTGAAGTGTCTAGAGCACTTTATTGTACATCTCCAGTGCTGTGTTCATTGCAGGGCAGTACTGCTTACTCTGCAAGCACATCTAGGCAAAGTACAAGTCCAATAGATAGAACTGGGGTTTCTGAAGCCTGGAGAAGTGAGATGTCTGCTGTCTATACCATCTAGAATGAGCATTAATTCCACTTGCAGTCTCTAAATTTGGGGGTAAATTAAGAACCCTGAAAGAAAAAAAAAAAAAAAAATGGAGACAGAATGAGCACAGAAGGGGAAAGATAAAGGTCTTTTAATCAAAACAGATTGACATTAAATGAAAGAATTAAAAAAAAAAAAAAAAGCCAAATAGAGAGCTTTAAATGAATAGCAAGGAAAAAAGCAACAGCAACTCTGCACTGCCTCCAAAGCAGTCATGAAAAAAGAATACAATGAGCAAGTGAATAAATATAAATCTTCAAGCAAAGGAAAAGAAAAATGGGTAAGAGGAGATTAACAAAATAGTCTCCTAACACATTTTTACTTTATGGAAGATTAGGATAGATACCTATCTGAACTTTGATCAGTTTAACTCCTTTGCCTGAATGGTGCAGAAGGATATCATCTTTTTTGCTTAAACACAACCGCAAATAGAGGAAACGCATGTGATACTGAAGATTAAAAATATGTTCTTCTTCACATGGGTGCACTGAGGCCCTTGAAACAACTTGGGTAAATACCTCACACATCTTTTCCTGTGTGACTAAGGTTCTCAGTCCTCACAGCTGCTGGTTGCTAGTCACTTCCCTTTGTAGACCTTACCACCTGCTCCAGGCTGCAAGCTCAGGAACTAGTAAGGAATTAAAACTGCTCATCACATTTCAATGCTACATTCTGGAATCTACTGTTTGGGGCTGTTTTATTTGGTTGGTTGGTTGATTTAGGTTTTGTTTTGGAGTGTGTTGTTGTTGACTGGAACAGAGTAAAAAGTGGCAAAAATAATGGAAGTGTGGTAACCTCCTGCAGGAAGCAAGCACAAGTAGAAGTTGCTTTTCAAGCTGGTATCATTACACCCAAAAGACAAGCTGAAAGAAAACTACTCCTTAGGTGAGTAGGGGCTGATTGTGAGGCTAGATTTGCCCAGACCATACTGCTGTGCAGGTAAGATTTCTTCAACAGGAGAAGGGTGGAGGAAGGACTGAATCACAGAATGGTTGAAGTTGGAAGTAACCTCCAACCCCTCTGCTCAGGCAGGGCTACCTAGAGCAGGTTGTCCAGATGGCTTTTGAGAATGTCCAAGGAGAGAGACTCCACAATCTCTCTGGGTAACCTTTTCTGGAAATAGACTTGGAAGAACTGAGAACTTGGACAGACCGACCCTATACTCACTGCAAGGAGTAAGCACAGCAGGTACATGTCTCAAAGACTTAACTGTGAAACAGTGCCAACTGCATGCCACTTCAGCGCCATACCTGGGCTTAATATGCAGGCAGAGTATGCAGTAGTAGGAAAATTAACTCGGTGTGCCATAAAATACTCTAGTTGTAACCTTAATGCAGTCACATCAACATGGTACTTCACCCACATCTGCAGGCCCAGCAGAGATCCTTAGTGTACCACTCAGTGTGAAACTGTACTGCAGACATAAAAAGGCAAGGCTGGATGTAGTAAAATGCTCTGTCACTATGAAACGTCTTGAACCATCATAAGGGTAAAGGTGGATGAACCTTACAAATGCACTGTTGATGTTGAAACACGAGCCAAATGACTATGAAAATGTCTGCCCCATGCAGAATTACTGACCCAGAGAAGTACTCTATTCTTCCAGACACTACTTTCCTCGGAAGGCTTGTCTGTAGAGTATGAGACGTTAAAATCTGCCTTAGACAGAATTCAGGAAAACAAACAAAAACCCAGGTTATTAGCATTTTGCTGCTGCTACAGGCAATCTTCCCACTATGCAAAATGTGAGTAGGACTTGTTTTCAGGTAGTCATATTCATACTGAAGAGCATCTTTCTCTGTGAACCTTCTCTCAACCCTGAGAAGTTATTCATATGAGTAATGCTAGTAGTGTCACTGGAAGCTGTGTGATAGGCAATATTTTGCTGATATGAGTCACGTCTCCACAATCCAGATTTTTGAGGTGAATACAACTTATAGAGTTGGTTAGTTAAGGAACAGATTGAACCTTGTGCTATATAAAGGAACCAGAAGCTGTACTTTCCTTCCTGGACATTTAAAACACACAAAAAAAACCAACAAAACAACAAAAAAAGCACCACACACACACACAGACACACACACACACAAAAAGCATCAGACATCTGACCTAATTAAAGCCAATGCAAGCACTAATAGGACTAACTAGCTCAGATAGCCACATCTCGCTCATCACTGCATTAAATGAATAATAACAGGAATCACCTGGTAAGCTGCAGATGGACTGTGTCACTATTGGAGGGCCACAGAAATGAACTAATACGTAATTAGAGAAGGTGTAGCTGCATGAGCATGACTGTGCAAACTGATACCCTCTCCTTCTCACTATTGAGTATTACTTGGATTTAACATCATACTAATGTTAGCTATGTAGCCCAGTTTAAATTTTTCACATATCCGGCCAGAATATATAAATACATTTGGAATTGTCTGTGAAGAACTCTTTTTTTTTTTTCTATGAGAAAAATATTTTTGTCTTATAATAATAATAATGGCTCATAATTCTTATCCCTCCCCTTTGTTCTAGTGATGGAGGAACATTGTGTTTATTTTTGAAACAAGGACAGTATCTGGACTACATCTTATACCTCAATAGGAAAGGTAAGAACAGTCATTGCCATGAGCCCTTCAGAAAGATTGAGTGCCATAGCCTCGACCCATCCCCTGAGAAAACCTAGCTGTGTTTTCCCAGTCCTGGTCTTGTGGGAGATTCATTCTTCATTTGAATAAAAGGATCAGAGAGAATAAAAGGACATTGAAGAGGATTTTAAAGCATGTCTGAATTGATCCTATATTATTGGAGAAGGAGAATTACAATTGTACAATCACAGAAGGAAGCTCTAATAAACAAATTAATATTTACAGTCTGATCATTAGATCATGTTCATTCCTGGTACAGTGGAAGCCTTGTCTGTAGAAGAGGGCTCCAAAGCATTACAGAAATACAGATATAAAATATAACCATAGAGATGAGAAAGTCTTGATGCAAAGGCATGGATAAATTTCCTTCTGAAGTCAAACACAGTCCTGTTGACTTTAATGAGATCAGACTGAAAGACAGTCTGATTGCATTATGATAGAATTTATACATTCATTAGAAAGTACAAATACTGTTCCTTATTTACATTTGATCTTTCATTTTAATTGTGCCTTAATATGTTTTCCTTGAAAAACAAATAGATGTGACAAATTATGCCAGGGAATTTGTTGTAATAGATGCAAAGAACTAGAAGCCTGCTGTGAGCCATCAAACACATTTGGAGGTCAAAGACATGTTGTTTAATTCTTAGTTCTGGGAAAGAAATTATTCTGGTAATGTTACCTGGATACCAAATTGCATGCAGACACTTTACTATGCAGGAAGTATATCAAAAACACTCCTCTGGCAAACAGCTGGTCACAAGCAACTGCAGTGGACCGTCTCACTCTTGTCATGTGGGGAAACTGCTTCTCCTCCTGTCATAGCTGTAGATTTTCATGCTCCCCCCTACCCCCCCTTTTTTTTTCCAGATAAGTAATTTTGGACCTGCACGTTCCTCTTGTCCTTTTCATTTCTGAGATCCCAGCAATGGACAGCCTATCTTTGTTGATATCATGAGATTCCTCCATGTCAATTTTATGCATTAATTGAACTGTATTTGTGTTTACACTGAGAGGTAGATGATGGCCTCTAGTGGTTCTTCGTATGTGTGCAGATACAATCTTCAAAGTTTCTCTCATTTTATGAGAATGCATGAAGGAAGAAATAAAATATTGATGTCCAGCTGTTTTCTTTTATGAACAAAAACCTTTTGGCAACAGTAAACAGAGTTGAACAATACATCCAGCAGAGAGAAGGTGATCTTTTCCATCAAAATATAGCCTGGAATGTTTCTAAGCACTGCTTAGAACGGTCAATGTAATGCAATAGCAAATCACCTAAAATGTCCTCAGTCCTTTAGAATGAACATCACAGATGAGAGTATTCATTCCAGATGGAGGCATCCTTTCTTTATTTGGCAGTCTAAATCATAATAACCTTGAAAATGGATTCCTAACTCTATTTCCAGATAAAGAGCTACATCATGGTTGACTGTTAGCCAACAAATGTGTCAGTCTCATCTATCTTCTCAGTCACATCCAAATCTGAGCACAAGAGTTTATGTCTACAAATGCATATGTATGGGAAGATCTCGTCTCTCTTAGGCAGATAGGATATTAGACACAGTATGTTAGTGCTTCTACTGCAGTCCCCCAAACTGACTGTATCTCCTTCTCAGCACCAGTTGCCACTCTAACAAATTTATGTCTCCCGGGACCTGATTTTGTCTGGCAAGAGTCAGTGACACTCTGCTCTGAGAGGCCAAAGAATTAAAATATTAGGGTTTGCAAAACTTCTCTCTGCACATTACTTGAAGGAACTCAGGCTGACTCTTGGCGTCCCTGTGCACTTTCGAGGAACAGGAATGCCAACGCTACAGCATGTTCCACTTCACTCGAACTCTGTTATTCTCAGAAGAGTGTGTTCTTCTAGGCCAGAAATATTTTGGTTTTGAAATGTAACTGTCTTGCATATAGTTTTCCTCTGGAAAAATGGATGCTGTGATGAACATAGCATTGGGATTAAAAAAAAAAAAATTATGTCAGGTTAATCCTCTGAAAGGATAAAATAATGTTACACTAGCTTACCCATGTGGTTCTTCAAAGGCCTTTTGATGTAGTAGCGTTGGTATTTTTGAGGTTATAGCTCTTATGTTTTAGGGATTTTACTTAATTTAGTTCAAAAGAAATCTGCATTCCCAATAATTTGGCATCCTCTATTGTTAAAAATTATCCACAAGAGAAATAAAGAACCATGACAACAAGAAAGAAATGCATTAAGGATAGAAATCCCAAAGCAATATAAGTTCCTTATTCTTTTCTTTTTTTTTTTTTTTTAAGTTGTTCATTTTTTGGCTCTTTTTAACAGATTTTAACTTTTGTTTGAGGCTTGTTAGATGGAAAAGTATAAGGAAAACAAAGAGCTAAAACATTCTACAGATGCGTCCATTGATGTTAATCACAGCTTTCTATATTAATACATTTGTGATATGTTCAGGTATAGTCTTCAAATGCTTCTTATTTACACAGGTGACCACATTATGTACCTAAACATGTATCTGAGTGTCCAAGTATAAAATTTACATATATTTAAGGACTGAAAGATTAGAATATAAATCAACAGTGCCAGAGGAAAAAAAAATGCAAAAGTCACTAAGGAAAAATTAATTATAGGTTTTGTTTCTTGGCCTTGAAATCCCACCAACATAATTAATTATGCAAGATATAGGTTATTTGATTTGGCTTTCCAAGAATTTAAAGGGTGAAATATGAGATAATATAGGTGAGGGAATTTAGATTTGAAGAGATGACAGCTGAAAGACTGACAACATTCAGATATCATCTAGACCCTTTTATTGTATATTATCAGGCATTCTAAGGCAATTTAAATAGTATTAAAAAAAAAAAAAAGATCAGGAAAATACACTCTCAGTTTTCATTTCCAGCTGAGCTCTCCTGTGTTCACTTTCAACCTTACTTGCTTTCAAAGTTTCCTGGTTGCAACTTTTTACATGTGATCACTGCTGTTCTTCTGCCACACAAGCTTTTTTTCTTATGTCTCTTGATTTATTTGCATTTTTGAAGGCAGAACTCCATTTGGAAAAGATTCAGTGAAAGAAAAAAATGCTGTGAAAGGAATACTTTTTAGTAAGAAATAATTGCTGCATATAGGTTTAATTAAAATAAAAGACCCAATTTTTTTGTCCGTAACAGCTGGCAATAAATATTTCCCTCCACATACTGATTGGTGACGATGTTGAAACACTTTCACCTTTACCCCCAGATTCATCTCATTCCCTGAAGTATAGTGTATTGTTTGTTTTGCTGACAACTAACACAAACATCCAACATCAGATCACTTTCAATTAGGCATGTTAGAACTGGAGACAAAAACTCCAGGGAAGAGGCATTTCAACTTAATGCTGCATTATGTATAGACCGTCACTGCACTGGAGAATACAGGTGATTTGAAAAAAATCCTTTAGATCATCCTGCCTTCTCCAGATCAAAACTGTTGTATGCCTTTATTTAAACCTCATCCTTTAAACTTCAATCCTTTTGGATTTCTTTGTTGTGACACATGGATTTACTTATTGTTTTCCAAGCTCCATATACATAGGCAGAAGACTGAAGCCATCAGTTTCAGGCTGAAAAAATAATATAATGGTGAAATCCTTTCAAAATTGTGCCTAGCTGGAGATGGCTTCTTTACAACCATGGGCATAAAGGATATCTAATAAAGATTATAAGTGCCTACAAGAGCAGTATGCAGGGAAAAAATCACAGATGCAATGCTATGAAGCATATCTATATTCTTTACATGCTTTATGCTTTCTTGTGCATATTACTACCCAGACTATTTGACAAGATTGTGTGTTTTAGTGTCTTTTCTTGGACAGTATTTGCTTAACTGAAGAGTTTTATAGGACTGGACAAGACACAAAACTGATGATATAAAGCTTGTAAAATTGTCTTTATTCAGAGTTTCTGAGAGCCTATTGAAGCGGTCGGCTCCAGAGCCACTTATCACTGCTGAAAATAAACCATTTTCTCTCTTAGTCACTAATATGAAATAAAGCATGACCCAAAACAGCTGTCATCTGCAGCTGGTTGAAGAAACTTAAAAAGAAGCTGGAAATCAGATTAGGACTTTCTTTTCTCTTCTCGTGCAAGTTTTATATAATTTCTTCACATTACTTTTGAAAAGAAACCCTTAGTTCAGGTCTTTGTCTGCCAGCGAAGCAGTCTGTGCTGCTAACCTCCTTCAAAAGGTGTTCAGTGTGGGGGGTTCAGAAATATGAAGCCCCAAATATGAACTTACTGTCCCAGTGAAATCTAGGGTGTTTTATTGAAGGGAAGAGGGAAAGATCTGCTTATCATCAGGAAGTTGATACATTGCTGCTTAACCTATAGCTATTCTTAGGATACCAGGAGGGGTTGTTTTCCTTCTATGCCTTCTATTCAAAATCCTGTCCCCAGTGAAGTCAGGAGCAAAACTCTTATTGATTTCTGAGAGCCAAGGTTTCACACAGTAACTTTATGTATTTTTTCCTCTGTGTAGTGATAGATATGTTTTTATTTAGAATAGACAATTAAATTGTCATTGTACTATAAGACAGTAGTACTCTTTGGATAATTTTCTGACTGTATATTTAGTAACCAGACTCTGAAACTAACCAAAATCTCTATTTAATTACTCTTGTATAGACAAATTTGTTTTGTGTCTGTTTAAATGAAAAATCAATTGCTTTTTTCCCTTGTAGTAAGAGAGCCCAGTGACATTCTGAGAAAAGTGTGTGCCTGTTAAGCCAATATTAATAAGATTACAATGGAAAATATCAACAATTTAGCTCCACTGTGACAAACTACAGGGAAAATCAAGTTGCCATCTTGCAGCAGATGATATTAAAGACAGAACTGCAGGGTACAGTGCCAGAGAAAATGAAAAGAAACGAAGAAAGGTAAAAATTGGGAAAAGTTGTCTTTTAAAAGTTTTGTCTTACAAAACAAAAATATTTCCTTGATGCCTGGACATTGGGAGGGCAGTTAATACAGAGCTCGTGGAAGCTCTCTCTCCTCAAACCTTACCTGCTTGGGCTCCTATTTGCTTGAGTCCTTGCCAAGAAACTCCACACTGGTGAGCAGAACTGTACTCCTGGACATGGGCAGCAGGGCCATTGTTTTGGCAGAAGTCTATTTCTGGCTTGATTCCAGCCCAGTCTACTTTTGTCTTCAGAAGATACCATTTTGCTGTTAATAGATTAATAAAATCATAGAATAACCTGAGCTGGAGGGACCCCACAAAGATCACTGAGTCAAACTCCTGGCTCCACACAGCACCATGCAAAAATCAGACAATATATGTGAGAGCGTTGTCCAAACACTTCTTGAACTCTGGCAGGCTTGGTGCTGTGACCATTGCCCTGGGAAGCCTGTTCCAGTGCCAAACCACCTTCTAGGTGAAGAATCATTTCCTTTCCCTACCCAGCCTGACCCTCCCCTGTCCCAGCTCCATGCCGTTCCCTCGGGTCCTGTCGCTGTCCCCAGAGAGCAGAGCTCAGCGCCTGCCCCTCCGCTCCCCTCGTGAGGGAGCTGCAGGCCGCCATGAGGCCTCCCCTCAGCCTGCTCTGCTCTGGGCTGAACAAACATCTTCAGAAAATCCTCATATGTCTTGCCCTCTAGACCTTGCACCGTCTTTGTAGCCTTCCTTTGGACACTCTCCAACAGTTTTATACGCATATACTGTTATGCCCAAAACTGCTCACAGTACTCAAGGTGAGGCCACAACAGAACAGAGCAGAGCGGGACAATCCCTTCCCTTGGCCAGCTGACATACCCCAAGCAGTACATATAGACAGAATTGTCCGGTCCCAAGATGCAGAATCTGGCACCTGTTAAGTTTCTTACTTTTTGTGTATTTTTCACAATCTTTGCTTACAAATGATAATAATGAGATTCCTATGTTCCCACTCAATGACTCTTTGCAGAAAGTCAGTCTCTCTCTAGCTTGTTAATACTGGTCAAAAATCCGTTTTTGTTTATGCCTATAAAGAGGACTGGCTTAAAGAGCAAACCATTAAAAGGAAACGAAAGATTTTTCTTAGGACTTTTTGAATAATTTTGCTTTGCCAGAAGAGAGGGAAACTTCTGTTTCCCTTTCTCTCCCATTGGCCAGTTTTGTTTGTGAGGTTACACCTCATTTGGAGACCTCGTTTAATTTCTAAGACTCACTGTGCAGAGCAAATTATGGGTGAGGCACAGAGGTAAGCAAGAAACAGTCCTTCGGGGACAAAACAGGGGCTGAAACAATTTACCCCTGTTAAACACAAGAACAAAAAGAAAATGATGGGTGCTCATCAGTTTTTGAAAGAGATTTAAGCTCTGCATTTTTAGGTCAATTTAAACATAAGACATTTCTGTTTAAAGTAAACTGATTTATAGGAATAGGTCATTTTTATTTCCCTGTTTGTAAATTTAATTTTTAAAAGAGAGTGCCCTTTGAGCCAGAAGATCATGCCAATAAAATACTCAGGAATTATTTTTGAGAACATGTACCAAGCTTGACTGCTAAATAAAAGTAAAAATAAAAATAAATAAATAAATAAAAAATCAATAACGTAATGAACACTGTTACCAGAGATACTGCTCTTTATCAAGTCTTGATTGAATAAGAAGGACAATGGAAAACTTTTATAGTTGACTACTTGTTTCCTAGCTGTCCTGTAAGGTGGCCATTTTCTCCTGGATGTACATCTCTTATCAATCATAGAATCATAGAATTAGTTTGATTAGAAAACACCTTATTGATCATCTAATTCCAACCCCCTTGCCACACCATCCAGTTCAAACACTGCTTCCATTTATGCTTAGGATTGCCCCAGCCAAGATGCAGGATTTTGTACTTGGTCATGTTGAACTTCAAGAGGTTCCCACAGTCTCAAATTTCAGGTCTGTCAAGGTCCCTCTGGATGGCACCCCTTCCCTCCAGTGTGTCAACCACAATACACAGCTTGGTGTCAACGGCAAACTTGCTGAGAGTGCTCTCAGCTTCACTGTCCATGTCACAAACAAAGATGTTAAACAGTGCTGGTCCGAATACTGACCCCTGAGGAACACCCCGCATTACTGATCTCCACCTGGACACTGAGCTATTGACCGCAACTCTTTGAGTGTGACCATCCAGCCAATTCCTTACCCACTGTGTGCTCCATCCATCAAATCCATATCTCTCCAATTTAGAGGCAAGAATATCATGCAGGACAGCGGCGAATGCTTTGCACTAGCCTACGCAGATGATGTCAGTCGCTCTTCCCCTATCCACCAATGCTGTAGCCCCCTGGTAGGAGGCCACCAGATTTGTCAGGCACGACCTGCGCTTGCTGAAGCCATGTTGGCTGTCACCATTCACCTCCTTATTTTGCATGTGCCTTAGCGTACTTTCCAGGAGGATCTGCTCCATGATTTTGCCAGGCACAAAGGTGAGACTGACTGGCGTGTAGTTTCCTGGGTCTTCCTTCTTTCCCTTTTTAAAAATGGGGGTTATGTTTCTCCTCTTCCAGTAAGTGGGAAATTCAACAGACTGCCACAGCTTCTCAAATATGATGGAGAGAGGCTTACCAACTACATCCGCCAGTTCCATCAGCACCCATTGATGTATCTAGTCAGGTCCCATGGACTTGTGCACCTTCAGGTTCATTAGTTGGTCTCAAACCTGATCTTCTCCTACTCTAGGGAGTTCATCATTCTCCTGGGCGCTGCCTTTGCCCTCCGGGGGTTGGGCCATGTGGCTCTTGTTGGTGAAGACTGAGGCAAAAAAGCAATTGAGTTTCTCAGCCTTCCCCATATCCCAGGTGACTAGGTCTCCCTTTTTCGTTCTGGAGGGAGCCCACAATTTCCCTAGTCTTCCTTTTATCACCACTGTACCCACAGAAGCCTTTTTTTTTTTTTTGCCCTTGATGTCCCTGGCCAAATTTAATTCTAAAAGGACTTTGACTTTCCTAACCTGATCCCTGGCTGCTTGGATAATGTCTCTATTCCTCCCAGACAACCTGTCCTTGTTTCCGCTCTCTGTGAAGGGAAGACTAAACCAAATATGACATAAAGCTATGCAATATTACTTTTCATGAATTTTCTCTTGAGTGCAATTCAACCTGAGAAATATAGCCAAAATTAAAACAAAAATACAAATGCCACAGTTAGATTGTACATCTGAAATTAAAGTTCTGTAAAGAATCATAGAATAGAATCATTTAGTTTTGAAACGACCCATAAGATCATCATTTCCAACCATCACGTAACACTGTAAAGTCCAGCAGTAAAACATGTCCATAAAAACCATATCCACACGTCTCTTAAATACCTCTGTGGATGGAGACCCCACCACTTCCCTGGGAAGCCTGTTCCAACTCGTAACCAGTCTTTCCATGAACAAATTCTTCATCCTATCTAATCTATAGCTTCACTGACACAACTTGAGATCACTTCCTCACATCCTAACACTTGTCACCGGAGAGAACAACCTCCTCACTGCAACCTCTTTTTGGGTAGTTGTAGAGAATGATGAGATCTGCCCTCAGAATCCCCTTCTCCAGACTAAACAACACCAATTCCCTCAGCTGGTCCTCATAACTAATTTTCCAGTCCCTTCACCAGCTTTGTTGCTCTTCTCTGAATGTCTTCCAGCAACTCAATGTTTTTCTTGTAGAAAGGGGCCCAAAACTGAACACAGTACTCAGGATGTGTGCTGAGTATAGAGGGGCAATCTCTTCCCTAATCCTGCTGGCTACACAATTTCTGATGCAGGCCAAGATGCCATTGGTCTTCTTGGCCATGTGGGCACACCGCTGGCTCATGTTCAGCTGGCAGTCAACCGGCACTCCCAGGTCATCTTCTGTTGGACAGAAAAGGACAGTATGATCACATGTTTCTTAAACCATGGTCTATCCTAAGCCTTGTAACTCAGATAAGGATGTGATAGCTTCTATGTCCTTTAAAAGGATATAGAAGAAAGCCTGAATCAGCCACTTGTACAAAGCACAACCTTACTGCAAATGAATTGAGAGAAATGGACATTCCTGAGAGGGATCTGACCCACTCAAGGAGATTCATGTATCTCTTCATTTATTATAGAAGAAGCCTAAAAAACTAATTTAGAATTATTGCTGAAGTTCATAGACTTAAATTCTGGATGGCAAGGGTTGGGTGAAGAGACTGTCAATGAGAATTACAGACTTGCATTTTTAAAGTTCTTTAGGAATTATGAAGATGAAGAAGTCAGAGACATTCAGTGTCTTAATTTCTTTCACAAAGTGCTGAAAGCTTTTGTCATCTCATGATTCAGTCCCTACAAAAGAACAATCGGGTTCTCTGTTTTGAACATTGTGACCTAATTTATGTTATCAAAGTATAAATTGCAACAGAGAAATACTGTCAAACTCTTGAGTCATAAATGTAATTTCTTATAAGAAACACGTCATGATAAAGCTTAAAAAAAATACAGACACACTTTTTTCAGTAATATATCTGCTCCAAAATGCCTGACTACTTACTGGGATTTGAGCAACCAAATTTATTTTAATCTGATTTTGCCATTTTATCTCTTTTTCACTTTTCAGTAAACGATAAGTGTAAGAGAACAGCTAAGATGACAAAAGGCTGGATATGAATTGGCCGTGTTCTGAACAGTGTAATAATATATGTACACAGTTTCTGAAGTCTTGTATTAAGAATCAGCCTGACACTCTGTCTTTAAACACTCATTTCTCCAATCTCTTAAAACTCATGGAATTTCTTATGGCTAGTTCTTCCTCACTTACTTAAATCCTTAGCAAGGAAATTTTCCTAGTTTAAACAGACGTTAGCAAAAATTTCCTAAATAATGATTCTGCTGTGACTGGGCTACAAATTAAAATGTATTTTAATAGTATAGAAAAAAAAAAAAGTGACAATTAGGAATTTAAATATAATAGGTACTTAAATAGAATAAAATAGGTAAGAAAAGCCATTTTAAATAATTAATTAAAATTATGAAAATTGAATTGTAAATCTGAGGGCAAAAATACTGTTCACAAACAAACAAATATGATCTTGAAACTCTAAATTTTCTTTTTATATAATATCCCTTAGAATAAAATATTCTTCCCCAAGTTTCACGGGATTATCCTGTATTTTTTTTTAAGAAAAGATGTCACATTATGGACAGGTGTACAATATTTCAGGGAATTTATATGGCTGAACTCTCACTAGCAGCTTGATGTTAGTTGAAATTTCCGCAAGTGTCCAAAACAACAACAGCAACAACAACAAAAAAGAGCAGATTATGTGATCTCAATGTATAATGAAAAATAAGCAGAGTTGTTTTGCAGGCAATTCCAATGTTTTCAATAGGCAAACAAGCTGGAAGATATCAAACAGCATAAGAGTTTCTCATTCTGACTCGAGAATTGTAGAAACATGCAACAGGGGGAAAGGGATTTTTGTGTATGTGTATATATATATATATTGAGAGAGAAAGAGAGAGGGAGGGAGGGAGAGAGGAAGAGAAAGAGGAAGGGAGGGAGAGAGAATGATAGAATGGTTGCCAAGCAAAATTAGTGTTACTGCCCTCAAAAGCTGCTGAGAGTTGAAGAACTACAGCCGCTTTTCAGTTCAGTTTAGTTTTCTTTGATGTCTTGAAGAAAAAGTTCTGAGCTTGACACTGAAAAAAAAAAAAAGTGTGAGATGTCATATATCAGAAAACATTCAAAAATGTGAGAATGGATCAGAAGCAGCATTGCTAATGAAAATGGACAATTCACTTGGTAGCTTTCTATTTATTTTTTTCAACATTCTTAGCAGTTCAATTTTTTCTGCAAATAGCACATTTCATTTTAAATTTCTGATGTATTCTACAAATGCTAACGAATTGAGCTTCAGAACTGCAGCCTCCTGTTGGTAAGTGGATAATATTAGTCACATACCACAGAGGGAAAAACTTGTGCTAAGCCCTTGTAACAGCAATGAATTTTGCCCTGTGTGATTCTGGAAAGTCAATGAGTCTCCATGCTAGCACGGGAATACACTGCTGAACAGATTAATGATAGCTTGTGTATAAACTTGGTGTGATTGCTCCTCTGTGCACAAACGAATTGTACATGTAAATCAATCCTGAGCACTACTCGGCATGTATATTGTAAAAGATTTTAAGAAGCAAGGCACATACAAAGAAGGTAGAAGGAAGCAAGCAATGCACAGGTGGGCAATATCTGTGTGAATAGAGCTGATTACAGACTGAAAATTTGGTTATATTTTAGCACACTGGCCAGAAAACAAATGAGAATAATTGTAGAAAAAGGAAAAACGTGTCAGCAGGGGTAGATTACATAAGGAGAGTGTGGTGCAGATCGTAGCTGAATAGTCTGGCTTTTGGTCTCATCCCGAGGTAATAAAACTAAACAATGTCCTCTACATTCAACTCTGATGTCAAAATTCATCTCTGAGAGAAATAGTGAAGCCAGAAGTAGCAACAATGGCTTTTGTAGTTTCATTCCATATGTAAAAGAGAAACCCTCCTCGCAGTTCTTCAGAAATCTCTCTCTTGTATGTGTCTTACTGCCTTGCTCTGAAAAAGCATAACAAGCAAGAGAGGCGTAACTCCTACTTAACCTTCGCTGAGAATAAAGTGCTTCAGAAGATACTTTTTCCCTCTCTTCATTTCTTACTCAATCTGTAAACAATATGCCATCACTGCGAGGAAGAAAAGGGTCATTTTATATGGATGGTGGTACCTGAATGAAAACGTGCTTTATTACTTGCTTCACGAATAACAACTCTAGCTTCTTAATGACCTTTGGGACCTTTTCAGAAGTCTGGAATCACCATCTATTCCTTAAAGCAGAAAAAGTTTAAGTCCATTCTAAATATCTTCTCCTGTGGAGAAGTTATTATATTTGTTCTGTTGTATTCCACCTAAAGCAAACAGTGAAATGTTGGAGGATTTTTAAAGTTGTTGAGATTAAAATCGTCTTTGAGATAGACCTGAATGCATACAAATTTGTCTGCCTAGCCTGAGACCATCTAAGAAGTGAACAGCATTGTCATAATGTAGAAGCTCTATTTTGATACATTCAGATGGTAGAGAGTTAAATGATATGGTAACAAGGTATAAAAAAGAGCTTTCCTTGGATAATGAGATTTTAGATGAGATATGGAGCGGAGGGAGCATTATCAGTCTATGGCAAGACTAAATCAGTATGAAGGCAATAGTATCAATAAGACAGGAAGCTATTTTTGACTAATTCACTTTGGAAGAAAAGGCAATGTGTAACTGATACTTGCAATAGCATTCATACTTTATTACTGTAAGGTTAAGAAATGCACTAAAGAAGGCAGCTGGGTTCTCTCTCCAGTATTCCAGTAAGTCCCAAAGATTCATAACAGAAAACAAATAACCCCTACCCACAAAACTTGGTTATATGCTTGACAAGCATGGTTAGTGGACAAGGTACAAAGTTGCAGACATGTTAAAATCTGATTCATGCTTGAAATACCATTTAAAAAATATTCCATGATTGTTTCATATAAAATACTTTCAAGTTCTTGCTTCTTAGAAAGATCTCATGGTCCACACTGGATATTTTTGCCAATCAGCTTTTGAATGCTCACTTGAATACAGTAAGGCTCCTTCATCACAGAGGTTTGACAGATCTGTATCAGATAAATAAATATTGATCAGAAACAGATAAAGGAGTGTAAAAGGGCTCTTAGCAAATCTGGTCTAAACACTGTGGGAACATTGACATTTTTAGCTGGTATAGTAAGTGATGTCCCTACAAAAGTCATCCTACTTAGATCACACTCTGTATAACATCACTACTGCATTTTTATTGTTAACTTAATTGAAAATCCAGGAGATTATAGTGTCAGAACAAACACGCTCCAGTTCAGCCAATCTAGTAAAGTACTGGCATAACTCTAAGGGACTGAATGCTATTACCACACGAGAGGCTGAATCAAGGGCATCATGCCTGTGTTCATGTTTCATAAAAATTCAGCAGCTGACAAAATTAATTGTTTGTGTGAACATAATTCTACAGTGAGTCTTATTTGTTTTGATGGGTGTTAACTAGAAATGTAAAACTTTTCCATTGATTGCTGTCAACCTAATTTCTCTTGTTCCTTACAATCTTCTTAGGTCTGCCAAGATCCCTTTGTAGTTTTTAACTTCCTATTGTTTAGCATATGACTTTTACATATAATAATTCTCAGTCAGAACAAGATTCATCAGGACTATCTCATCAAATCCAATAATTGTTTGGGCTTTCTTAAATATAATGAATATTTTGGAAAAGATACATCTGGTTAATATGGCAAAAGTAACTTTACATTCTGCTTTGCCATTCAATTTATACCTTTTTCAATTTTTTTTTTCAGATAAAAGAATCTTGACAGATTTTGAATATAGTGTCAAAATTCTTTTAGTATCTTTCGTGTTGAAAATAAGATCTGTCCAAACTACAGATGGTTTTTAGGACTTTTTTCACAAAAAAAAAAATAATAATCCCAAAGATAAAAATATTTATATATATAAAATTTTAAAACAGTATTTTTCATGTTTGAAGTTGACTGCAAGAACATTGTCTCTTACTTTAGAAAATATTTTGAAACAATAATTTCAATAAACTCAAAAATAAAGCCCTAATAATTAATGGATATCAATTTAGCTACTTTATTATTATGCTATTCTCAGCACAATATCTAAAAGCTTTCTGTTATCTCTCTAGATATACAATTAATACTTACTGAGTATGACATTGAAATTCTTATATGTCTAAAGAGTAATATTTTTGTATACAGAGTTTTTTTAATTTTTTAAGTATGCATGATAAGTTTTTTTAAAAAATATGTACTCTGTAATTAACATGCTTCAATGGGCAAGTCTTAGACTCTGGGACAGAGGCTGATGATGGACTTCATTCCTTGCAGGACTTCACAGTAGGTAATACTTTGCATTCTCTTCTGAAGTGTACCTTCTTTCTTTTGCCTTTCTTCTGAAGATCCCAAGCTACTTCCCAAACGACTCTTCATTTTTATCTATTAGACAGGTAGATGTAATAGTTGTTTCACTCTCGACTAGAGAAGATGTGATTGTCCTAGTACAATATATGAACACAATGTCAAAATTGGTCTTAGAGCTCTAGAATAGTTAAACTGTGCTCCAGATGATGAATTACGATGAATTAAACTTCCTCTTAAAGTCCTCTTTAGTTAGGTAGAGAGTTTCACAGTCAAACAGCAGCCATTCAAAATACACCAGAGGTCCATTTAGTTATTGGGGCAGAAGAGAAATTATATATCAGTTTTCTGTATATGACAATGAAAGTAGAATTAAGCAGTGCATGTACAAATGTATTGTTACCTATACTGGTTGAAAGTATATTGTTCTGTGGCATGGAAGAGCAGGAAAGACTACATCTTAATGATATTCTTGCCATAGACAACTACATGCACAGCACATTTCCCACATGACAGCTATAGCAGTTAGCTCTATGATAGTATTACTGGTTATTTGATAATGATAACTATGTACATAGAATATTCTGAGAGATTTCTAAGAATTTTATTTTTTACAATTATGATTTTGGGATTAAGATTGTCAAAATAGCGATATAAATAGGTCGCAAATTAAAGTTATTCATAGCAGACTGACAATTTTCAAAAACAGGGAGCTTGTCATCTACAGATCCTGTACCTACAGAGATTTTTCAAGAGTCAAAGTTAGGGGATTATTAAAATCTTTTATATCAATAGGCAGAAGTGAATATCAAATAACTGTTGATAAAATTTGTGGATGTCAAAAAGTCTTCTGAAAATGCAATTAGAATGAAAAGATAGTAAGATATGTCAAGTTAGGTTAACTCAAACAGCATGTTTAAAATATCCATTGCTAGAGAAAGTCCATACCTTCAGAAAGGAGCATCACGGCTTGAAACCCATTACTCTGTTGGAGTATGGAATCTGGAAGAGTTTTTAGTGTCATAGGAGACAGTTCTTAGTATCTTAGAAGGAATTTTAAGGGTAAGAAAATGTTATCATATCTGCTGAATTTGTAAACAAGCAGACATAATGTATTGGAGATTAATTTGCCTATGAATATGGTACTGCATATTGTTCTCTGATACTGCATATTGTTCTCATATATGAATTTTTTGAAAAACAAAACAAAACAAAACAGAAAAAACAACACCAACAACAGTAACAAAACGATAGGAAATAGCACAGGAAGTAACCACCATTGATTCCAGACCTCTTTCCCTGAGAGTTCTGATGATCTCATTCTATATAGCTACACATTCATTACAGTATGAAGTACCTTCCTTAGAAGAAATGCTGGATGCTAACAATTCCTATGCTGGATCTCATTCTCAACAACAAGGAGGTGTCATGGGGAATGTGAAAGTCAAGAGCAGCCTTGGCTACAGTAATCATGAAATTGTGCAGTATTGCATTCATAGGGCAGCGAGAGGGAAGCACAGCAAGTTTGCTACCCTGGAATGGGGAGAGCAGACTTTGCCCTCTACAGGAATCTGCTTGGTAGACTAACATGGGACAAAGGCCTGGAGGGAAGAGGAGCCCAGGAAAGTTGTAATATTCAAGGATTACCTCCTTCAAACTCAGGAGTGATGCACCCCAACAAAGAGGAAGTTGGGCAAAAACACCAGGAGACCTACATGGATGACCAAGGAGATCCTTAACAAGCTTAAACAGAAAAAGAAGGCCTGCAGAAACTGTAGACAAGGACAAATTGTCAGGTAGGTAGAAAGAGATATTATCCGAGCAGCCAGAGGAAAGCCAAAGCCCTTTTAGAATTAAATTTGGCCAGGGACATCAAGGGCAAAAAAAAAAAAAAGGCTTCTGTGGGTACAGTGGTGATAAAAGGAAGACTAGGGAAATTGTGGGCTCCCTCCAGAACGAAAAAGGGAGACCTAGTCACCTGGGATATGGGGAAGGCTGAGAAACTCAATTGCTTTTTTGCCTCAGTCTTCACCAACAAGAGCTCCAGCCACATGGCCCAACCCCCGGAGGGCAAACGCAGTGACCAGGAGAATGATGAACTCCCCAGAGTAGGAGATCAGGTTTGAGACCAACTAATGAACCTGAAGGTGCACAAGTCCATGGGACCTGACTAGATACATCAATGGGTGCTGATGGAACTGGCGGATGTAGTTGGTAAGCCTCTCTCCATCATTCTCCATTGAGAAGCTGTGGCAGTCTGTTGAATTTCCCACTTACTGGAAGAGGAGAAACATAACCCCCATTTTTAAAAAGGGAAAGAAGGAAGACCCAGGAAACTACACGCCAGTCAGTCTCACCTTTGTGCCTGGCAAAATCATGGAGCAGATCCTCCTGGAAAGTACGCTAAGGCACATGCAAAATAAGGAGGTGAATGGTGACAGCCAACATGGCTTCAGCAAGCGCAGGTCGTGCCTGACAAATCTGGTGGCCTCCTACCAGGGGGCTACAGCATTGGTGGATAGGGGAAGAGCAACTGACATCATCTACGTAGGCTAGTGCAAAGCATTCGCCGCTGTCCTGCATGATATTCTTGCCTCTAAATTGGAGAGATATGGATTTGATGGATGGAGCACACAGTGGGTAAGGAATTGGCTGGATGGTCACACTCAAAGAGTTGCGGTCAATAGCTCAATGTCCAGGTGGAGATCAGTAATGCGGGGTGTTCCTCAGGGGTCAGTATTCGGACCAGCACTGTTTAACATCTTTGTTTGTGACATGGACAGTGAAGCTGAGAGCACTCTCAGCAAGTTTGCCGTTGACACCAAGCTGTGTATTGTGGTTGACACACTGGAGGGAAGGGGTGCCATCCAGAGGGACCTTGACAGACCTGAAATTTGAGACTGTGGGAACCTCTTGAAGTTCAACATGACTAAGTACAAAATCCTGCATCTTGGCTGGGGCAATCCCAAGCACAAATACAGGCTGCGTGGAGAATGATTTGAGAGCAGCCCTGATGAGAAGGACCTGGGGGTGCTGGTTGATGAAAAGCTCAACATGAGCTGTCAATGTGCGTTTGCAGCCCAGAAAGCCAACCGTGTCCTGGGCTACATCAAAAGCAGCGTGGCCATCAAGTTGAAGGAGGTGACTCTCCCTCTAGTCTGCTATGGTGAGAGCCCACCTGGAGTACTGCATTCAGCTCTGGGGCCCCCAGCACAAGAAGAACATGGACATATTAGAACGAGTCCAGAGGAGGGCCACGAGGATGATCAAAAGGCTGGAGAATGTCTCCTACGAAGACAGGCTGAGTGTGTTGGGGATGTTCAGCCTGTAGAAGGGAAGGCGCTGGGGAGACCTTACAGTAGCCTTCCAGTACCTAAAGGGGGCCTACAGGAAAGCTGGGGAGGGACTCTTTGTCAGGGAGTGTAATGATAGGACATGGGGTATTGTTTTTTAACTAAAAAAGGGGAGATTTAAATTAGATACTAGGATGATGTTCTTTACTCAGAGGGTGGTAAGGCCCTGGAACAGATTGCCCAGAGAAGCTGTGGATGCCCCAACCCTGGAGGTGTTCAAGGCCAGGCTGGATGGGGCTTTGAGCAACCTGGTCTGGTGGGAGGTGTCCCTGCCTATGGGAGGGGGTGTTGGAACTGGATGGTATGGCAAGGGGGTTGGAATTAGATGATTTTTAAGGTCCCTTCCAACCCAAACAGTTCTATGATTCTCTGATTCTATTATAAATGCCTTGAATTTGAGTTCTGTATAGCTCATTGAATATAAATCAGTGGAAGCTTTTAGATACCTTTGTCAGTGATTTTATTAGGTTAGGTAGCACCTTTATGGCCATTTTGTGAACAGCAGAGTTGCCTAAATGATAGATTTAGTTGGTTATGTCTCCAAGGTCCTGTCTTTGAAGATGTGTACTAAAACTAAATCCTTGGGTTACTGCAATCTTCTGTCAACAAGACTACAATTCATGGTCAACAGCTATGAACAAATTTCACTGATCTCCTACCCCATTTAAAACTGTGATACTTCTATTGAACTTTTTAGACAAGATATACTTAATATGTAATTAGTAGGTAATTTTTAAAGAATTTTCAGCTGTAGGAACATCATGAGTCAGTGGATCCACTCTGATGCTTTCACATAGCCATGTCATATACCGATAAAGTATCAAGTTCCATCTCAAAACAAGACTTTTTTTGTCCTTCAGCATTGTGTTTGAGATGCATTTTCTAAATCTTTTTATATTCATAAGACATTTTCTTTTAATCTCTACAGAAAATTAATTCAAATATAATTTTGTTACTAATTTTTACCAAAGCTGTCTTTTAGATTGCACACACACATTTTTTTCTTTCCCAAAATTTGCTCTCCATTCTCCTTCTCTTCATTCCCCATCTTCAAATTTATCGGTCCCAGAGACACCTCTCTTTAAATTTTGACAGGTTTTACCAATCCACTTCTTTTAGTGTTTGCTGATAAGATGGGCTCTATGTTCCCTATAGTATTGTATCAGCACCTGCTCTGATCTGAATTCAACATTTTAAACCTGGGCCATCAGAACTGGAAACAATACTCCAGATGAGATTGCTGTACTGTGTACTGACATCTGTCACTGTACAAATAATACTTGTAAATCACTAATGGAAATAGTTCCATTACTCAGCATATTCCAAGCTTTTGTTGATGTTTTCCATGGTTTCATCATCTTAGAAGTTCTTTATGATCTTGTGATTTACTGAAAAACAGAAGTCTCTTCTTCCTCTCTCCCTGTTGTCCTTACTACTGAATAATTCTCTTATATCTAACACCAAGCTCAAGGCACTGACTCACAACATGCTGAAGTGTGCTCAGCATCGGGGACCCTTTCATTTCCTTGCAAAGGAATTTAGTAGTTCCATCAAAAGCACCAGCATAGTAATGCCAGAAAATCACTAAGCTTCCTGTTTGAATCCACCCTGCCCGTACTGCATACAGTTAAATCCTGGTTCTGGAATCTGCCGCAGGGATTGGAGATCTAATAGTTGGCTTGTCACAGAGAATTAAAACAAATTAAATATCTTCTCTGAAGGTGTCTTCATTGTGAAATGTGCCTGTTGCCTTATCTCAGTTGTTATATGTGAGCTACCAATAGTTTAGTCAAGCAGAAGAAAGTGCTGAACTGCTTAAATAATGTTAGCAGTTACAGTCCAAAGAGGTGAGGTTCAGGAGTAGAAGATTAAAACTATCTCCTTAAGAATCACTCACTGCTGGAAGGCAGAAAAGAGGAGGAGAGAGTTTAAGCAGTAATGAAGCCCTGAACGGACTCTGAGGCTTAATGGAGGTATAAAATCCAGCACCCTTGCTAGTTTTTCTCCTAAAAAATCAGTGGACATAGGATATGAAAAAAGCAAAAAGACATTAACTAAGTAGTGTAATAAATGCCTTTAGATTTTCTCCTAAATGCTCAAAAGCAGAAAAATACCTGATTCATTTCATCTAGGGATCAAGATCTTTCACTTTTTTTTTTTTACTTTACAATTACCTTAAAGGAGGTTTTAACAAGATGGAGATCATGCTCTTCTCCCAGTCACCAAGTGATAAAATGAGGAGAAAAGGCCTCACGTTGAGCCAGGGGAGGTTTATACTGGATATTAGGAGAAATTCCTTTACTGAAAGAGTTGTGAGGCATTGGAATAGGCTGCCCAGGGAAGTGGTTGAGTCACCATTCCTGGAGGCCTTCAAGAAATGTGTAGATTTAAAACTTAGTAACATGGCTTACTGATGGACTTTAGTACTAGGTTAAAGGTTCAATTAGCTGATCTTAGGGATCCTTTCCAACTGCAACAGGCTCCCCAGGGAAGTGATCATGGCACCAAGCCTGCCAGAGTTCAAGTGTTTGGACAACACTCTGAGACATATGGGCTGATTTTTCTGTGGTTCTCTGCGGAGCCAGGAGTTGGACTCAGTAATCCTTGCAGGTCCCTTCCAGGATATTACATAATTCTATGACATATAGTATATGTCACAATAACTAATATGACGTATCAGTGGTCAATGGCTCTATGTCCGGGTGGAGGCCAGTGGCAAGTGATGTCCCTCAGGGGTCTGTCTTGGGACAAGTGCTTTTCAATATCTTCATCAGTGACATAGACAATGGGAACGAGTGCACCCTCAGCAAGTTTGCAGATGACACCAAGCTGAGTGGTGCAGTTGATACCAAAGAAAGAAGAGATGCCATTCAAAGGGACCTGGACAGGCTGGAAAACGAGGCCCATGTGAACCTCATGAGGTTCAACAAGTCCAAGTGCAAGGTGCTGTACCTGGGTCGGGGCAGTCCCAGACATGAGTACAGACTGTGAGAAGAACTCATTGAGAGCAGCCCTGTAGAGAAGGACTTGGGGGTTCTGATGGATGAAAAGCTCGATGTGAGCCAGCAGTGCATGCTTGCAGCCTAGAAGGCCAGCTGTGTCCTGGGCTGCATCAACAGAGGAGCAGCCAGCAGGGGAGGGAGGTGATTGTGCCCCTCTGCTCTGTCCTTGTGAGGCCCCACTTGGAGTGCTGCATCAGCTCTGGGGCCCCCAGCACATGGATGTGAACCCGTTAGACCAAGTCCAGAGGAAGGCCATGAGGATGATCAGAGGGCTGGGGAGCACCTCTCCTGTGAAGAAAGGCTGAGGGAGCTGGGGTTGTTCAGCCTAGAGAAGAGAAGGCTCTGAGGAGACTTTATTGCAGCTTTTCAGTACTTAAAGGGGTCTTATAAAAAGGATGGAGAAGGGCTCTTTACTTGGGTAGGCAATGATAGGACAAGGGGAAATGATCTTAAACTAAAAAAGGATATATTTAGACTAGATACTAGGAGAAAATTCTTCAGTGTAAGAGTAGTGAGGCTTTGGAACAGGTAGCCAAGAGAAGCTGTGGATGCCTCATCCCTGGAAGTGTTCAAGGCCAGGCTGGATGGGGCTTTGGACAACACGATCTAGTGGGTGGCATCCTTGCATTTTAATATATTTTTTTTTCCTTTGGCAATAGGCAAGTGATAAAAAATTAAAATAGAGAAGAGCTGGCATTCATATGGACTTGACATCTTCTTTGGTCCTTGCAAAACGCTTTGTAGTCTTTTCTGATACAAAAACTCAGATTATGAAATATTATGCTTGCTAATTTAACATGCCCTAGTTGTTTGAAACTTGGCTAAAAGCCAGATTTGTTATTATTTGATAATTATATTCCACTTGCTGCAGGAAAGAACAGCATAGGCACGTGTGCCTCTATGAAAAGAAAAAAAAAAAAAAAAAAAAGACTACTTAGGAAATAAGATACACAATTTGAAAAGCCAAATCTCTGTCTGATTTAGGCTCACACCAGGTTCTCTCACTTCCAAAATGGGATCTTGAATTAAAAGACTGCTGGCTAATATGGAGGTGAATTTGTATGTGTCTCCATCCATTTGCAGGTAACTCTTGATAAGCAAGGACTTTAGTACAGATTTCATCACATGAGTCTACCTACATTTTACCTGACAGTATACACTGAATTGCAGACTTCTATGATGATCTATCTTTAGTGCCTCTGATAAGCTTTTTGCAAGAAAATCACATCTGTTTTTTATGGCAGTCAGCATCAAAGATCCCCAAGAGAAGAACCCATACCTTGCCAGAAAGCCTGTGATTCTTCCTTTTCAAAAGCAGATGGAATAGCTGGAGACCTGAAGCTCAAGCACACTTGAAGCACTCATTGCTGGATGCTATCCATACTGAGCACACTGCAGGCTTCTCTGCAGACGACAGCTAGGTTACTCAAAACTGTTTCTGAGGATGCTCCCACTGCAAAATGCAGAGGATGGAAGACTATTTTGATTCCACCATCTTTCAGGCAGAATGGCAGCCATTCTATATGGTGCTTAAGTACACCAGTCAAAACTGATGCCTATACATCCATTGGCAAGGGATGCTCCCAAATCAGTTGCTGGTTAGGTACCAAGACTGCTTCTGTAGTATTCTTAGGATATCAAGTCTGCTAACTCTGGAGATCTTGTCTTTAACTGTGAAAGAGCACTTCTTGATGGACATCCCACTCTATTCCTAACTGCCACTACCTATTTCCAGCCTTCCCTTTCATTTGTGCTCATAATTGTGAGGAAGCTGGTTCCACAGACTGAAAGGAGGCTTTTTCCTGATGGCTGAGATCTCCATTGCATCATCAAGCTAAACTAATTTATCTTATGGCTACATGAACATGAGATATACAAGAAAAGCCAAAGAAACAGAAGCTGTGTTGATAGCAAGGCCATCTCTTTTTGATGGAGTTCAAGAAGCATTTGGACAATGCTGTCAGACATTTAGTTTGATTTTTGGGTGGTCCTGTGTGGAGCCAAGAGTTGGACTCAGTTATCCTTGAGGGTTCCTTACAACTCAGGATATTCTATGATATCACTCTGCATAGCCTAAGGCATGCCATCACCCTAGAGGCTAATTCCCCCCCTGTTCTGAATGGAGACCTTAGTACCTAATTCAAGACTGAGGGGCCCATTGCAAGGTTCACTGGCACAATATCTCAAAATAGTTTACACTCCTTGCCATTGTAGCTTAGATATCATCTGGCATGAAAGAAGTAAAGAGAAAATTTAAGATTTCTAAGAAAGTTCTGTGCTAAGGACTGCCATAGATTGTAAATTAAGAATTATGGAAAGTTGTGTAGTTCTTGTTATGGCCTTACATATGTAAGGCCTTAGTTTGTTGTGCTGGTAGTGTCCAGGCATTTTTCAAAATCATTTTCAGGTCGTTAGTGTGGAAAGCTTCAGACATTTTAAGAGTTATGTATTCTACAGATGGCAAAAATATGCTTGTTCACCTGATATTTATTCTGTCTAGAGGTAGTGAGAAATGTAGACAGTTCAAGCATGCAAAACTCTTCTAATTACCAATAGCAAAAATGATTTTAAGAGTTTGGTCTAGGAGCTTAGAAATGGGTACTGCTAATAGCTGTTATGGGAAGATTCTGCCTTTGGCCATGCTGGGGTAATTTATCACTTCCCTGTACATTATCTGAAATAAAAGGGAATGCTCATTTATTTATTTTGTTGTTGTTGTTGTTTTGTTTTGTTTTCTGAGCAGTTTATCCTCCACCGAAGCAGTTTTTACTGTACTGTAGTGTTGCCTACACATTGAATAGACTCTCTATCAAAGACTGTTATCAAAGACTGAACTGTTAGAGAGCAGAATCAGTTCTTGAAATGGGGAACCACAGCAATTTTGGGGGTCTTAATTACTGTGAGAAAATAGGAAGAAAAATCAAAATGAGGGAAAGTGCACACACTTTCATTTCAGCTGAGGATGTCCAAAGTTAAAATTATCACACTGAAATTTAGAAATGTACATTATAGGCATTTACATTTTAGCTTTATAATCAAGGGAGATATAGGCATTTTATGTGGTTTATTTGGGATATATATATATATATTTCAGGATGAAATTTAGATTCAAATTCCAAAAATGACAATTCCAGAGGGATAATGATGTCTAATAAGTATATACCAACAGGGTAAGGCTCTCTTAAATAAAAAAAAAAAAAAAAAAGAGAGAGAGAGAGAAGAAATCTTAGACTCATTCAGAAATAGCTTCTATTAACCTTAGTAAAGTTTTATGTGGGTTTAAAAATTAATAACGGTCAAATTGGAAATGACTAGTGATTTTTGGTACCTCTATTTTTAGATATTCACCTTGAGAAAAAACTTTAGAGGACATGAAAATGCTTAAGACCAGTTTCTGAAGTCATGTGGTTTGGATTTTGATGTAAATAGTGGTGATTAAACACCAATGTTTCAGTTGTTGCAGAGCAACAGGACTTTCAGCTTCTGCTTCTGCCCTGCCAGCAAGGTACCTGGGGGTGCACCAGGAGCTGGAAGTGGACACAGCCAGGAGCTGACCCAGACTGGTCAAAGGGATGTCCCACACCACATGGCATCATGCTCAGCAATAAAGCTGGGGTAAAGAAGGAGGAAGGTGGGGACATTTAGAGTGATGGAGTTTGTCTTCTCAACAAACTGTTATGTGTGATGAGCCCTGCTTTCCTGGAGGTGGCTGAACACCTGCCTGCCAATGGGAAGCAGTGAATGAATTCCTTGGTTTGCTTTGCTTGTGCATGCAGCTTTTGCCTTGTAACCTGTTTTTATCTCAACTCTAGTTCTCACACATTTACCTTCCTGATTCTCTCGCCCATCCCACCTGGGGACAGTGAGCAAGTGACTGTGTGGTACTTAGCTACCTGCTGGGGCTAAAACACAATACGAAGATTCTCTCCCAGTTTTTGAAAACAGTTCTTTTGCATAAATGTTATTAGAATGCTACACTAAATTTCAGATGCAACACATTTGCTCTATAGTACTTTATTCATTCTTTTATGTCTGGTTACTTCTGCCGGTTGCAAGCAACCAAAGATTTGTTGCTTTGGTGTTTGCATTCTCCAAGTTATAATGATACTTTTATGAAACTGCTTAAGTGGACTAGATATCAAGGTACATTTTCTCCTGGAGGAAATCAGTTCAACATCTCTGTTTTATACCAGAATAAGCCCTAAAATCAGGATATATGATATCTACTGCTCTTCCTCTTCTTATGATATCTGTTACTTTATCTGCAGAAGCAAAGTAGCTCAGTTTGACACAAGTTGTCTTTGACAAATCTCCATTATCTGCTGCTCATCTCCTTGTTATCTTCCAGCTATTTACAAATGATCATATTATATGTCTATTTTTTTTCCCACAGGGACTGAATTTAAGCTGTCTGGTCCATAATTCCATGCTTAGCCACTTAGAAGTGTGGCACAGTTTCACTCTTTTCCACTTTTCTTCTATGACACCCATCTACAAAAATCTAAAATATAAACAGTAGTGGTCCTCAGGCTACCTAAAATATTTCTTCCAATAGCTGAAGATTAAATTCATAACACAAACCTGACTTGAAAGCATCCATATAATAACATACTTTAATCTACTTTTTCCCTATTCCAAGTCAGAAATCCATGCTTTTTTACTGTGTATTTCTTGAGCTCGCTGCCTCCTACTGTCAGCATTTTTAGTGAAGACTAGAACAAACCCCAAACACTTCACACACTTTCTTTTTCACTCAGCACTGAGTGCTGAGTTCTAGTGCTGATCTCCAAATCCTCCACTACAATTACTTCTTTGTATTCCACCACTAGATCCATGAAGTTATTGAAAATCTTTTTTTTTTCTTTCAATCCTTCATTTTGTTTATCTCAATAAATTCTGACGTTCATCTGACAATAGCTATTAACAGCTGTTAAATCAGGATTTTGCAAAACCAAACAATGGGTTGCATCACAATCTTACAAACTTCAAAAAGAACAGATTTTTAGATCAATGTCTTTAACCTCACATATGGAGAATGTCTTAAGATGTGAGGGGGTCATGCTGACATTTTGTGTACGTAGAAAATAGTTTTGCACTATCTTCCATTTAATATGTGGAACAATTGATTGCCACAGAACCCAGTGAAGCCAAGTGGATATGTATAAGTTTCTTTTGCCATTGCAGGACCTTCTCATGATTATACATTTCTGACTACAGCCCAACCATCAGTTTCACATCAGTAAAGGGAATTTGTTCTTTCCTGCTGTGTGCCAGAATTCTCATACCCAAGTCATCACACATCCAAGGATTGTACATGCTGTCTTTACAATAGTATCATGCTGACCAGATACACTGACTTTGCAGCAGCAATTGGGAACAGACAGACTCCCCTACTGGGTAGCTTAAAATGATGTATAAAGAAAGCTTAAGACCTTACAGGTTGGTCTGGACAGACAGTTGTGAATTATTTACGTGATTAAAACTCTGCACTGGCAAAAAGAATATAAATTACCCAAAACATATAAAAGCAAAACTCATTCATTTTATTCAGCTCAGCAGCTTAACACTATGTAAAGGGAAAAAAAAAATAATAAAAAAAAATCTTCCCAGCACAGAGAAACTATAAAACATATTTGAAAGCAAAAGGCTGCCATTGGCCTTCTTGGCCACCTGGACACACTGCCGGCTCATGTTCAGGTGAGCATCGATTAGCACCCCCAGGTCCTTTTCCTCTGCACAGCTTTCCAACCACTCTGCCTCAAGCCTGTAGCGCTACATGGGGTTGTTGTGACCAAAGTGCAGGACCTGGCACTTAGCCCTGTTGAACCTCATCCCATTGGCCTTTGCCCATCAACCCATCCTGTCCAGGTCCTTCTGCAGGGCCTTCCTACCCTCCAGCAGATCAGCACTTCTCACTTCTCCCTAACTTGGTGTCGTCTGCAAACTTACTGAGAGTGCACTCAATTAGCTTCTCTACTGGTTTACTGTTTTAATCTGCCTACCCATCCATTGTGCCTTCTCACTTTAAAGGAAGTTCTTCACAACAATCAGTATATCTTCATCATTGTCTGGGTGCCCGTTATCCACTCAAATGAACCTGTTGCTGAACAGTCCTGAACAGTCTGCTATTGTGCTCTTTGGCTGCCATCACCAGCAGTATCTCTCTTCTCATGGACATGCTTCATCTGCTAATACTTCCCTCATGCATGAGGGTTATGGGACCAACACACCTCACTATCAAATTAGGTAGGGCCAGTAACTTAAAAATTATTACAGGTGGTTACAAGTACAGCACAGAAGATTGGGTAGTGTTTGCATTTTCCACGCATTTCCTACCTTGGGCTTGTTTAACATGGGGAATATGATGTTTGCATGAACAATGTGTCCATTTATATGTAGTATAACTGTACACTTAGTACTACGCTATATTACTACAACTTGATTTTCAGCTAGCTTACTAACCTAATTGTAATTTATAGGACAAATGTTCCAACTTAACAAAAATAATATCTCGTCAGTTTTTGCTAATAAAAATGAAGTTAATTTAGACTCCTGGGTAATAAGGTAACTTCCAATATCAGCATATCCCTAGTTCATTTACTTATACATAGAATGCTTTTTAGGTCTAAATATTCTCCTGAAAAGGTAAAAGTCTCAGCTTGATAACTGCATTATGTTCATGCAGGAACATTAAATAATAATAATAATAATAGTAATAAAATAAAAAATCTTCACTTAGAATTCTACTTTAACAGTTTTGGACTGGAGGCTCAGAACTGACAAGTGTAATTAAAGCTTTACTTTAAAATACTTCTTGGAGCTTATTGGTAGTGAGAAGTATTTCTTCTGCTGTCTGAGCGTTCTGACAGCTGTGCTCAGTGAAATCAGGTTAGTTTTCTCTTAACAAGTGCAAAATAAAGATTTCTACTTTTGTCAGAGGTGTAACAAGCCAGTGAAAATGCCACTGGGCACCAAACCAAACTACAGAAAAAGAACACACCACACAATAATTTAGTGTCAAAAAAAAAAAAAAAAAGACATTTTCACTGTACTTTCACTATTTCAGCCTCTACGGTACATACCCATTCCTGCCGCATTTTTAAGGTTTAGCATGTTGTAATAATTTCATAATGTATACCTTTGATAAAGTAACTGATCTGGGAAAGGAAAGATGAGCAATACACTGAATCTAACTGGGCTGCAGCAAAATATTTGATCACTGACATATGAAAAATTCTTAATGAACATGGATGGACAAAAGAAGTCACAAAATAAAATTAAAAAAATAATAATAAAATAAAAAAGAAGGTTTTGAAAAAATTGTTATTGCAAATGGAGGTTACAGAACAAAGAGCAATGTGAGAGTTCCTTAAGGAATGGTCTTGCAGTTTAATGAGTATTTTCATTAATGATCTTTAGCTAATGAAATTTGTCACTGAAGCAAATCTGAGAGGCATTATCAATACTATAGAAGATTAAGATAAACAAGGAGGAAGCAATGGACGACCTTGAGAGATCCTAATACAACTTAAATGAAATTCAGTAATAGGGGAAAAAAAATGAAAAAAAAAAAAAGTTAAGGACTAAAACCAAGGATCCCTCTTAAAACAAAAACAAAAACAAACAAACAAACAACAACAACAAAAAAAACAGTCTGAAATACAAAAGGAGAGAAGGACCAGGGGCTTTGTCAGTTACAACAGTTACAGCGTGGCTACAATATGATGTACCTGCCACAAAAGGCAAAGCATATAAAATATTCCAGTAGATCTAAGTAAATATTAGGACTATTACACAAAGTCTTTGCTAGCACTAAAGGGAGTACCATGTTGAACTTGGTGGAAGAGGAGAGTTCAGGCTGAACAACTGAACAGAAAAGCTGTATCATCATAGTGAAGGCTGCCTCATGTAGTAAAGTCAAGCCAGAAGCTCCTCCTTAATCTTTTCCAAGTCTTTCCATGCCTGCTGCATTTTTAAGGTTTAGCATGCTGTGATGTCATTTCCTTCTATTAATTCATATGAAAAATGTTTATAATAATGAGATGTTTCACTTAGAATCACCTTGACAGAATAACTCATATTCTAAGGAACATCAGGAGATCACTGGTTGATCCATCTGCTGAAAGCAGAGCTAACTATGATGATAGTTGGTCATGACCTTGCCAAATTCTGGTTAACTCCAAGGAAGGAGGCTCGGCTACCTCTCTGGGCCTTTGTTCCAGTCTTTGATCACCCTAAAAATGATTTCTGTCCCTTGTATCCAATTAGAATTTTCTTTGATGCTGTTTTTATCTTTTTCTCTTTTTCTCTTTGTTGTGAACACCTGAGAATATTTGGTTCTTTTTTCTTCATATACATTAGCAGAATGACCATAGAGCAAAAACCAATACTTCTGTAATGGACTACTTCCATTATTATAAACTAATTTTCTTTTCAAGTTAACTCTTGGCAGCCTCCCTTCTAGATCTCTAAAAGTGCATTAGTCCCAGAAATCTAAATTTATTCTTCAGTGTTGTTATGCACAAGAAAGAAATACTTCAAAAGAAGTTTCTGATTTTGAAGGTGGCCTCACTATTGGTTTTAGCTTTGTGCTTAGCACAGACCAAAGGGTAGTCTTTACTTATTTTGTTAGACCTAGCTTTATGGCTTTGTCCATAAAACGTGATGTATTAAAAAAAAATGTTTCTGAAAAAAAAAAAAAGTAATTAAAAATATCTGGTTAGATATGTTTTTGTTCTTGTGAATTTTAGTTTTAGGCCTCCAGAACTAGGAAGAGATTTGACAAGTATGGCAAAAAGCAAACACTAGGGTTATTAGACAATCATTGTATTCTGTTTTTGTGTGTTTTGTTTTATTTTTCTAAATAATTTATTTTTCTAAATAATTCAAATGTTCAACCCAGAACAATTCCTAAATATCAGCTTTCACAGAAAATGAGTTTGTTCCATCACTAAAAGGCCACTTTGAGTGACTGCTACAGGACACTTAAATTTTTCATCCAGTGAATCAGAAAGTATTATGTCTTTGTGATATAATCTGTTTATGACATTTTTGACATTTACAAGTTGTGAGTTTCTGCCAGGCACACCTGTGTTGCTCCATAAATGATAATGTGTAATTATCACCATTCCTTCAACTTACAGTATTAACTTCTTCTCAATGCACATGCAAAAATTCCTTTACATAATCTTCAATTTCATTTGAAGATCGTGGTATAAACTTACTTAAAAAATGAGAAAATGTCATTCAGAGGAATGGGTTTTCTCTTATGAAATGCATGGAAAAGTACAAATTGTATGGACAGCAAGATTTTAGTCTGACTACTGCAGTCAAAACAGGAAAGGAGTGAAGTGGGTGGAAATAAAAATAAGAGAGGTTAACAGTCCTTATAGGTCATCCTTGGGTCCCCTTTGAAGGTGTAAAGCTCTGGAGTATCATTTCCTCCCTAAAATCTGAGAATGGTATGTAAGAAAACAAACAAACAAAAAACTGATTTGGAAAAAAAATGAATAAATGTCAAATCTCAGCAACCAGGAGCTGGAAGGAGTATGGTTCTGTTATTCTTAATAGAATACAATAAATTCTTGCATAGTTAGCCAGAGACTCGATGCCATGACCACTTCCCTGGGGAGCCTTTTCCAGTGCCTGACCATTCTCTTGGTGAAGAAACTTTTTCTACCACCCAGCCTGACCCTCGCCTGTCACAGCTCCATGCTGTTCCCTTGGGTCCTGTCGCTGTCACCAGAGAGCAGAGCTCAGCGCCTCTTGCTCCACCCCTCCTTGTGAGGAAGCTGTAGGCCACCATGAGGTCATTCCTCAGCCTTCTAAGCTGAACAAGCCAAGTGACCCTTGCCCTCTGAACATTTAAAAACTGTAATCAGAAGACTCCTGTGAAGGAGTAGTGATTGATATGACATCTGGCTTAATATGAAATTGGATTTCAAAATATTGCCCTTCTCTTTATTTCCCCATGAACAGTTAGATTTCATTGGAATTTGTTTATAGTTCATTGACTCCCTGTTAATGTCAGTTGTTGCTTCACTAATACTACAACTCCAATTTTGTAACTCCCTTGTGTGCAGCCCTTTTCCTGGTCACTTAATCTTAGGTTCATTTAGAGACTCTCAGTCCTAGAAGAGAAATAAATATGATCTGCATCTGAAAAAGAGAGTGGCAGGAAGAGGCATTGACCTTTGGCCAAAACACCTTCCATAATCCCAGTAATGAAAACCCAGAAGACAAGCAAAAGAAGAAAATCTTTTCCCTCATCTGCATGAAATTATGTTCTCAAACATCTAAAGGAATTTTCTTCCAGTTTTCAGAGATGCATACAAAATGACAGTACACTAATCTTACAATAGGGGCACACAAAAATTAAAAGTATTCTTACCTTTCTCCAGGTGTCAGTGCACCAGTGAGGGAGCAAATTCATCTGGAAAACATAATAAACAAAATCCTGAAGAATGTAGTCCCAACCCAGCTACATACCCAAAGTTTTGAAAAACAAGGAATTTTTCCTGTACGCAGGCTAACAGGGAAGATAATTTTCAAAGCCAAGTACCTTTCATGAGGCATACTTCAGTTGCAGCTGTTTCCTGTTTAAAACCATAAGGATTCTTGCCTGAACGATGCCAGAGCTATGATAATATTGTACTCAGGGAGAGGTTTTTTTTTTTTTTTTTTTTTTTTTTTTGTTTGTTTGTTTGTTTGTTTTTCCCTCTTTGGAAGATGCTAGAGTGCTTAGAAACCAAACAAAAAATAACTTGCACCACTACTCTAGACTCTAAACCTTTAAATAAGAACACTTTCTTATGATAGGTAATTACTGTTGTCAATCATGGTCCTTGATAAAGCAGACAGAAGTGAAAGGACTTTTTTTTTAATTCATGTTAATAAATGGTCAGTGGCATGCTTTTTTATGTACTGTGAGCACCCTCACAGTACAGAAGTGCCCCCTCATATTGAGCCAGAACTTCCTGTGCTTCAGTTTTTGCCCATTGCCTCTCGTCCTGTTGCTGAGTACAACTGAAAAGAGACCGGCTCCATCTTCTCGACACCCTCCCCTCAGATATTTATACACACTGATGAGGTCTCCCCTCAGCCTTCTCTTTTCCAGGCTAAACAGGCCCAATTCTTTCAGCCTGTCCTCATAGGACAGGTGCTCCAGTCCTCTAATCATCTTCATAGCCCTCCTCTGGACTCGCTCCAGTAGCTCCATGTCCCTCTGGTTCTGGGGAGCCCAGAACTGGACACAGGACTCCAGGTGAGACCTCACCAGGGCTGAGTAGAGAGGGAGGATCACCTCCCTTGACCTGCTGGCAACACTCTTCTGAATGCATTACATGACGAAGCTAAGGAGTGTTCTCTGGTGATTTCACTGTTCCCTTGTAGGTGCAGGTCCCAGTGCAGACTTGCCCACCAGTCAGGCTGTATACTCACAAGTATGTGCTTGGGTGTAAGGTTGTGCACCAATCTTGATCTCAATTGACAGAAGAGGAGGAGCTAACAGATGTTCTTGACCACCTGACCATGCTGTATATACTATATAATACTAAGTAGTCTGTTAAAAAAAAAAAAAAAAGGCAAAAAAGCTGGTAAAAGGGCAGGAAGGCATGTGCTGTGACAGGAGGCTGAGGACCCTTGGGTTGTCCAGTCTGGAGAAAAGGAATCTGCTCCCTGCATCTCCCTGAGGAGGGAAGCGCTGAGGGAGGTGCCGGTCTGCTCCCTGGGACCGACGGTAGATCACAAGGGAATGGCACGGGGCTGCGCCAGGGGAGGGTCACACTGGGCATTAGGAAAAATTCCTTTACTGTGAGGGTGGTCAAATGCTGGAACAGGCTGCCTAATGAAGTGGTTCATGTCCCATGCCTGTTAGTGCTCAAGGAGCATTTGGATAATGCCCTCATTAACAGCCTTTAACCTTTGTTTAGCCCTGAAGTGGTCAGATAGTTGGACTTGATGATCTTTGTAGGTTCCTTCCAACTGAACAACTATGTGTAACAGCAGCTGTGGCAGTGTTTGAGGCACCCAGAAAGCCAGTAGAAAGGAAGAGTAGTAGTCCTGACCTGACGCTGAAAAGAGAAAAGTCTCTGAGGCAGAGAGTTGGAAGAACAAGACTGCACACTGTGGGAGGGGAAAAAAAAAAAAAAAAAAAAAAAAAAAAGGGTATATGAAGATGTAAAAAGGAGCTGAGTTTTCTTTTCCACCACACTCCTTTCTTATGGTGTTCGGGAAAAAAAAAAATATATATATAGTTTGCATGCAGAAAAGCAGGATGACACTTAAAAATACCTGACAAAGAATATCAGATTTTTATCCTCTGAGAAAGAGCCCCTAAAATACCCACATATTAGGTGAGCACACAGGTCAAAAAATAAGTAATATTGCAAGCAGGACTGGTAAGACCACCTTGTCTACTGTTTTCTGGTTCTCAATCAGATTTGTCATAGAATCATAGAGTGGTTTGGTTGGATGGGACCTTAAATATCTTTTAATTTCATGCCCTCCCCCCCTCCGCCCCCCCCCTCCCCTCCAGGCAGGGACACCTCCCACCAGACCAGGCTGCCCAAAGCCCCATCCAGCCTGGCCTTGAGCACCTCCAGGGATGGGGCATCCACAGCTTTTTGGGGTAACCTGTTCCAGTGCCCCACCACTCTCACAGTAAAGAATTTCCCCCTGGTATCTAATCTGAACCTACCCTCTTTTAGTTTAAAGCCATTCCCCCTTGTCCTACCCCCTGACAAAGAGTCCCTCCCCAGCTTTCCTGTAGCCCCCTTTAGGTACTGGCAGGCCGCTGTAAGGTCTCCCCGGAGCCTTCTCTTCTCCAGGCTGAACAACCCCAACTCTCTCAGCCTGACTTCACAGGAGAGGTGCTCTAGACACTCGATCATCCTTGTTGCCCTGGACTTGTTCTAATACTTCCACGTCCTTCTTGTGCTGGGGTCCCCGGAGCTGAATGCAGGACTCCAGGTGGGGTCTCACAAGAGCAGAGCGGAGTGGATTACCTCCCTCACCCTGCTGGCCACACTGCTTTTGATGCAGCCCAGGACACGGTTGGCTTTCTGGGCTGCAAACACACATTGCTGGCTCATGTTGAGCTTTTCATCAACCAGCACCCCCAGGTCCTTCTCAGGGCTGCTCTTAATCCATCTTCCACCTAGCCTGTGTTTGTGCCTGTATTTGTGCTTCTCAAATATGTGCTGAACAGTGGGTCTGTCTGAAGAATGTTTCCATGCTGAAGGGCTGACTCAGATTAATTATTTCTGTACAAGTTTCCAACCAGAAAAAAAAGGGGGGGGGGGGGGGGGGGGGGGGGAAGATCCATTGTTTCCAAGGGAAAAGATATTTTCTCTGTCCAGATTAAAAATCAGATCTGGTGATCTTCTGGAATTCCGCCTGGAATTCCTGTGTTTTGATTTAGATTCTAATGGTGAATTTTTGATAATGATGTTCTTATTGTATGTCTGGATAGGGCTCTTTGTCCTGCTGCAATGAGATTAAGAACAAGCAAAGGAAAGAAGGGAGTATGACTAAAAGAAAAGTGAGAGCCAGATGGTTTAAGGAAATATTGGACTGTCTGTAAAGTGATGCTCAAGGGTCTGATTTGCAGAGAAGCTAATCCTTCACAGCTGCATTGTGAAATTTTGGGAGCTGTTCTTGACCATACTGGATACTATGCAGTGTTAAGTAGTAAGCGCTTTTCAACCCAAATCATCCAGCTCCAATGGGCAAGAACTCAGTCCTTGCTTATTTTATGCAACAGATCTTCCACTGTGACGCTGGGAAATAACCTCCCTCCATTAAGGTCCTGTGGGAGTAACTTAATTCATATTTCTGAAGCCCATATATACCACACCAGTGAATGCAGTAGCTAAGATGTCGAGAGGATTAATACTCCTCTATTCGATACAGACAGATTTGAGGACCTGGCTAAGGCATTTTTCCTATGGGTGGGGGAAAGCACAGGTATATAAAACCCACAGTATAATCTTACCTCTGACATTTTCTACCTTTCAAGTGTTAGGCTTCGCAGCCTTGAAAACATTCTCTTTTGTTGTTGTTTTTTTGTCTGTAATAAATATAGAAAGAGACAGAGGTTAAAATGTACATCATTTATCTAAAAGCAGTCTTTGTGTTCCCTCCCCTTTGTCTCTGGAGTGATGTCCCCTAACGCTTATGTAAAGCTAATAAAAGGGAGAGAGAACCTGGATCTTTTATCATTCACTGCAGAAAACACAATTCTGTATTTATACAGCAAAATATGAATTATTTACCTGATGGACCACAGTGGCCTCTGAAGAACAATGCTATCTGTCTTGCTAATACATTTTGAACACACATGCGTTGGGAGAAAAACAACAAAAAAATGTACAAAATCTTAATCAAGTGCATTTAAATTTAAATTAACTAAACATCAACATAAGCATTTGTAAACCTTTTGATCTTCCTTAAAATAAATAAATATATGTATATATTTTTTTCTAGCTATCTCAAACACTTGTTCACACTGAGGTTAACAATTTACCCTAAATCTTACTTTCCAGGGTATTTTTTCCACACAAATACGTCTATCACATATATTTCTATTCTAAAAGTACACATTTCTACTTTTAACACTTCCCTGATGCATAATAAACGTAGTGTGTTATCAACTTTCACCATTTCTAATATAGTTCTAGGCAGAATATGGCTGATTAAAATTAATAAAGTTTTTAATCTAATTCGTTAGTTGTTCAGTATATTTGTGGAGGGTTGCCATATAATTACAAGACATTCAATAGGCTTTGGCTTCAGCATATACCAATTTTTATAGTCAGCTAAAAATGAATAATTCAGCTTATTAATTAGTTTATGCTTATTAGTAGGATAGAGTACATTTTGAAAACTTAGGCTTTTAAAGCAGCACTTGTTAATTTGATGACCACATAACTTAGAAATAATTACATAATACTTTAAAAGAAAGTTTCCCATTCTTGATGGGAAACTTCAGGTTTACATACACATTTTTAATGGTGTTAATAAGAAAGCAACAAAATGGACAGGTGTAGTCGACTGGGGTCTGCTAGGAAAAGTTCTGGAGTTTTTTGTTGCAGTTGTTGTTTTGTTGTTGTTTATCCATATTGTTTTTACAATGTTACTGCTTGAAGCCTTACCCAAGAATGAGTTTTATTTTCCTATATATCAAATGAGTTACATCAGGATGGTGACCTGTCACTAGTGGGGTTCCCCAGGGCTCCATTTTAGGACCAGTCCTCTTCAATGTTTTCATAAACAATTTGGAAAACTTGAAGGTTTTTTGAGCAAGTTTGCAGACAAAATCAAATTGGGTGGAGTTGTTGACTCCATCAAGGGTGGTGAGGTCTTGCAGAGAGACCTAGATGGGTTGGAGAGCTGGCCAATCACCAACAATACGAAGTTGCCAGATTCTGTACCTGGGAAAGGGCAACACTGGCTATACGTACAGACTGGGGGATGAGATGCTGGAGATCAGCCCCGCAGAAAGTGATCTGAGGTTTTTGGTCAACAGCAAGCTGAACGTGAGTCAACAGGCTGAAGTATTTTATTCCTTTTAATAAGCTTCATATTTGTGATAAATCTTATAAAACACTGAGCTGTTGACATGGACAGTAGGGCTGTGGAATAGTAAAATATCAGTAGATTAACAGAATTACTGAGTTAGAGGAGAGAGGAAATTCAGAAGATATTAATAAATTAAGCCAAGATTAAATTTTTGTTAAACTGCTACTGATGCAGCAAGTTAAAATGACTAGGTTCAGATGAAATATTAAGTAGCATCTGAAAAACGGAGTACTTCTGAGTTAACCTCTCCAAAAGTGTTGGGCAGACATCTCCATTCACTTGTAAAAAATCTTCTCTTAAACACATTATATATTAAAAACAAACCAACTAACAAATTAAAACAAAAACAGCCTGCAAGGAGGCAAGATTCTGATAATGAGAGTCTCAGAAAAGTATACCTCTATTAAAAATAAAATAATATATAAATTAAGATAAAGACCACTAAAATACCTTGATGTTTTTACCTAGTGAGGAATGCATCCTACTATATATATATATATATATATATATTTCTTTGCTTTATTCCCTTAGCTGCTACTGGTCTGCTGACAGACATAAACAAATTGTTTAAATCCTCCCCATTTCAGCTTCCCCCTTAGTAAATCAAGACTGGTACTTAACCTGTTTTGCAAAGGACTCTAAGATCTAATGACAGGATTCCAAGTTGGGAGCTCAGGGCTATGGTAAATATGACATTTTGGCATACAAAAATGATTATGCTTTTAATTGAATTACAAAATATAATTAATCTTGAAGCTTGCTATTATGCGATAGAAGAGATCAAAATTGTGACAAATTATCTGTTTTATTGTGTCTTCTATCATAATTATGTTTTTATAAAGTATGTTACAAAACTCAAGAATGTTCTTCTTACTGTTGTAATTATAAATGTCCAGGAAGATATTTTTGTTTTGTTTTAAACCAAGAAAAAAATTATATTTTCAAAGACCATGAGGATCCCTTGGACAGGTTGTGGAGCACTCTGGAACACTTTGAACTGCAAGCAAAGAGGAGCTCTAAATATTTGAATGCTATTTAAGAGTAGGACAAAATAACAACAACAAAAATATGATTTGATGGCAACAAACTGTAATTGGGTAAATATTAATAATTTCTTTGGTGCTAATTTGAGTATGTGATTCCCATGGTTTGTCACATTTATTTCTTTACCAAACTGGTCATGCAAAGTTAAAGTTAAGTAAGATGACCTCATAACAGGTATTAATTTATGACTGTTCTACTAAATAGTATCTACTCTACCATGAATTTTATCATTTTACCATCAGATAAATCTAGTCTGGTGCCAGTCTGGTGTAGGTCTAATTTGCTTAAATGGTCCCTAATTTAATATTACTGTACTGTAGGGAATGTTTCAGCTCCTTAAGCTCTACCACCAAACACATAGAACTGGGAGACCTGATGACAAGTCTTACAATTGTAAATGGAGGTTACAAAAACATTTAACACTTTGGCCTTTTCCATGTCTTTTGTCAGTATGTCTCCTGTCAAATAAGCAGTGGATCTACATTTTCCTTAGCCTCACTTTTACTGTGAATGTATGTACAGAAACTCTTCTTGTTACACATCAGATAACCTGCTACTTTCAACTCCAGGTGAGCTTTGGCCCTCCTAACTCTATTCCTGTATTCTCAGGATTATTATTATTATTATTATTATTAATAATAATAATAATAATAATTAATTATTATTATTGTTGTTGTTATTATTATTTATTATATTCTTCCTGGATAGACCATCTTCTGTACACTTGTGTGTGTGTTTGAGTTTAAACAGGCATTCTCCCTTCTTTCAAGCTGGCTTTCTGCCATACCTGCTTGACTTTCTGCATGCCGTAAATGGATTTCAGAGTAAGTTGTCATTGAACACCATCTAGATCTTCTGGATCCCTTTGCCCTTCATAATAGCATAGCATGATGTAATGATCATCATACGCCTGATCAAGCTAAAGTTTACACTCTGAAGTTCAGAGTCTTTAGTTTACTACTCACCTTCTTCACTTTCCTCAGGATCTAAAACTCCAGCATGCCATGGTCACTACAGCCAGGATTGTCTCTGATCTTTACAGTCATAATTCTTCCTTATTATGACTGGCAGGTCCAGAACAAAACATTATTGTAGTCAGCCCATTTGACACCCGAGTAAAAACTAATACACACTCCATAATTCTAGGTTTCTAGATTTCTGATATACTGCTTTCCAAAAGATATCACAGTGGCTTATATTCCCCATGAGAACCAAACACTGTAGTCATTAAACTTCTTCCAATTAAAGAAGGTTTCATTCACATCCTCTTTCTCGTGATCACGTGGTCTGTATTAAACACTGACCATGGCATCCTCTTCTTTGCCCTCCCCTTTGAACATGACAAACAAGTTCCATGCATCTGAGCTCTTTCTTTTTGCAAATACAAGCCTCTCGTTCTTTGTCTTCTTTCCTTTCTTTTTTTTTTTTTTCCTAAAGACACTCTATCCATCTGTCACAGCATTTCTGTTGTGCAAACTATGCCATCACATCTCCATAATCCCAGTAACATCATAAGTCTGCAACTGCTCAGGGACTTCTAATTCCTCACATTTATTTCACATACTGCATGCATTTAGGTAAAGATATTTCAGGTGAACTTCTCATCTCACTTTCACCTTACTCAGAAGAATAAGGGAGACCGCCAAGTCATGCCTTCCCTTGTACACTTTTCTCTGCATTTTCCTAATTATGTGTAAGCTTTGTATTTTTGTATTCCAGTTAAATTAATTTAAGCTCTCCTCAGTACATTAGCATGTCTATTAGCAAAGATGTTCTTGCTGCATATCATCAGGTAGATTTCACTTCTTCCCAGAAAAACTCATGCTTTGGAGAGGGTTCCAGAAGAAGCCGAAGAGACCTTCTGGCAACAACAGCCATAAAGGGTAGAGCTGATAGATACCTGGGCTTCTGTGCCCTTCTCCTATCTCCAAAAGTCCTGTAGTCACTCTTGGTCTTGCCAGCATCTTCACTGATAATATGGTGCCTATATGGTGAAATACTAAAGCTGGATGTGATGATGAGTCAGATGTGCCCTTCACCTGACTTTTATCTGTAATCATCATGTTATTTTTGCCATACATCACTGAAGAAATATTTATATGGATTTCCACAAGACATTTCAGTAACAGCTCCAAACAGCAGTTGTGGAGCCATATTAGAGGGTGCTGGGAACACAAGATAACAAGCTCTTTGGAGAGGTAATATAGAATCGTATCATTGAATCATTGAATCACAGAATCATAGAATGGCTTAGGTTGGAAGGGACCTTACAGGTCATCCAGTTCCAACCCACTAAATTAGGTTGCTGAGGGCCTCCATCCAGCCTGGCCTTGAGCACTTCCAGGGATGGGACATCCACAACGTCTCTGGGCAACCTGTTCTAGTGCCTCACCACCTTTTGAGTGAAGAATTTCCTCCTAACCTGTAATCTAAATCTCACCTCTTTTAGTTTAAGAACAGAGGAGCGGCTGAGGGAGCTGGGGTTGTTTAGCCTCGAGAAGAGGAGGCTCAGGGGAGACCTCATCGCTCTCTGTAGGTACCTTAAAGGAGGCTGTAGAGAGGTGGGGGTTGGTCTGTTCTCCCACGTGCCTGGTGACAGGACGAGGGGGAATGGGCTAAAGTTGTGCCAGGGGAGGTTTAGGTTGGATGTTAGGAAGAACTTATTTACTGAAAGGGTTGTTAGGCATTGGAATGGACTGCCCAGGGAGGTGGTTGAGTCGCCATCCCTGGAGGTCTTTAAAAGACGTTTAGATGTAGCCCTTAGTGATATGGTTTAGTGTAGGACTTGTTAGTGTTAGGGCTGAGGTTGGACTAGATGATCTTGGAGGTCTCATCCAACCTAGACGATTCTGTGATTCTGTGATTCTGTGATCCTCACTTGTCCTGTCATTATCTGATTAAACAAAAAGTTGTTCTCCATCTTTTTTATAAGCCCCCTTTAAGTATTGAAAAGATACAATAAAGTCTCTCTTCAAACTGAACAGCCCCAGATCTCTCAGCTTTTCTTCATAGGAGAGGTGCTCCAGCCCACTGATCATCTTCATGGCCCTCCTCTAGACTCTCTCTAACAGGTCTACATCTTTCTGGTGCTGGGGGCTCCAAAACTGGATGCAGCAATCTATTTGGGGCCTCAGAAGGGCAGAGCAGAGAGGGACAATCACCTCCCTTGACCTGCTGGACATGCTTCTTTTGATGCAGCCCAGGATGCAGTTCACCTTCTGGGCTGCAATCATGCACTGCTGGCTCACATCAAGCTTTTCGTCTGCCAGAACCTCCAAGTCTTTCTCTGCAGGGCTGCTCTCAATGAGTTCTTCTCCCAGTCTGGACTCCTGTCTGGGATTGTACTGACACAGGTGCAGAACCTTGCACTTGGACTTGTTGAACTTCACTGGGTTCACGTGGGCCCACTTTTCAATATGTCTTGTGAGATTTGAGGAAAGGCAGGATGGCTTCATAGCTTCACTGGATTTATACTAGTCCAAGCAGCATGTGGATCTTGTCTTGGAACATAGTGACAAAATAACAAATGACTGATTATTTTTCCTGATCAGGACATCATTAACTTTGTACTAATGCTCCAACAACACATTTGAATAAATTGTATGATTCACCATTCAGACAAGTATGCACCACAAGACAGTGGATTACCTCCTGTCTGTCCTTACGACAAACTTCCTTACTTGTGCTGTGCAAAAAATATCACTTTCATCACTTGTCTTGTCCCCTCACTATTTCACTAGGTAATTTCACATGATGCTCATTGGTGAATAGTTTTCTTTACTGTAAAAGTGTTTGTATCAATTTGTGCTGATTGCATCAAATAAATAACTTGCCAGGACTTTAATACATTTGATAGGTACAAGTGCCAGCCTTCTGTCTCAATGTAGTATTTAAGGATAAATAATCATTTTTCCTTGGTCCAATCTATTTTCCACTTCCATCATTCAAGCTAGTTTTAAAATCACATTCCTATTTTTTTGTTTGTTTGTTTGTTTTTTCCCCCCAAAGAATGTCGTTTATCCTCAGTAAATTAGGAATAGAATCATAACTAACCCTTGCCTTGCAGCACTGTAACTTTATTTATTTATTTTTAGCTCAATTACACTAATGCTCAGCAAAAGCTAAGTAAATCCTGATTTCTCAGTTAACGTACTTTACTTTAAAATGGGAATTATTAATCATTTAGTGTGCAGTACCACAAGGCTGTGGATGAATATCTGCTGATAACCATCACTGAACTACTCTGCTGCTGCCAATTGTGTTGCTATTACAATAAACTGAAATAGATTATTTAGATCCTGAACACTTTGCAGTGGGGATTATGTCTGCTTTCTCCCATCCCCCATCTACTGCAACAGAGAGCTAGCTGGTATTATTTAATGAACGATGAGAAAAACAGAGAGGGGATGCTCCTTAAGGTAGAGGAGAAGCTGGATCCATTTACTACCAGGCTTTGCAACAGCTGGCTATGTGAGATGCTGATCGATGGAGATCATCCTTAGTAGCAGCCGTCTGGCCATGGGAGAACTAACAGAGATACTTACCCCCAGGAAGTGTGCAGTGCAAAATGTCCCTTCAGGCACCTCTGATAACTCACATGTGTACCAAAGTACTAACTCATTCAAATGTTTTCTTCCTTCTCACACTATTAGTCTCAGTTCCCAACACCTCTCACAGGAAAAAGAACAAATACAGAAAATAATAATAATAAAAAGCAGCAACGACAACAACAAAGCTCCTTTCTTTCCCGTGACAGTTCTTAACCTTTCCAGGTACTGACGTGCAATACCCACATTGTACAAGTTTCCTTTTCCTCCTTTGCATGCCCATCCCCAGCTCTCACCACTTATTTCATCCCTGACACATCTGCTTGGAAACCTGGGATGCAGGATTTGTCCTACCTAGATAGGTAGGATCACCAGCAAGGTGAGCTGGGAACTACCAAGATTATGCTCAACAGCTTATTGCCCCACTGTCCTGTCTCAAAAGGTTATCTTGAAGAAAACAGCTGTGTGCTTATATGCCTATGGAGCAAAAGCATATTCAGTCTGTTCCCATCTGTGAAGAGAGGCCCTGAGAGAGTCTTTGCCTGAGTGAAACTCTCTTCTTGGAGCAAGACTAACAGAGTTGTGTGAGATATCGTATTTCTATTCACAGAAGGGATTATAACATATATATATATATACATAAAATCTGCATCTATTTCTTTTCTTAATGAAAACAAAGGTAATTCAGTTTTTCTCAGGAAAAAAAAAAAAAGTGCTAGGAAAAATTCAATGAATCACACCAAAGCTTGCATTCTGAAACAAAACACTGAACAAAAAAATATTTTTTGATTGAAGTTGTGTGCTAAAAGCATAACATTTGTAATACAAGAATACATCTACAAAATAAATAAATAAATAAATAGATCTGAAAAAAAAAAAGAAAGCTTTAAACACTGTGTTCCATTTTGAGAACTATTTTTTTGTTTTTGTTGTTTCTGTTTCTTAGCCCAGAATTTCATCTGGATGAGCAGGTTCTTGGGTGAAATGGTTGGTTTTGATCAAAAGGTAATTTTCTGATCTACAATATTCTCTTGGAAATCCTAGACCAATTCTGCTGAAATCCTTGAAATGGCTGCCCCGCTCGTCAGCTATATCCACCAGACCATGCCAGACATACTGGGCTCTGTTTCTCTTACTGTAAATTCATTTAGTTCTGCTAGCTTCTGATGTTTTTCTGATGCTTTCGATACAGCCCACTTCTGAGCTTGCAGACTGAATCTTGTCCAGGGATAGGGTTGAATCTGCTTACTGTGTTTTTTTCTACATTGTGTAGAAATATCTTCGTGCCAGATTCAAGAGGTCTTTGCTTTTCCAGCCTCTGCAGCCTGAAGTAGGACAGTGATGAGGAATAATATGAAGAAGAATTATTAAAGCTGAGTAATCCTTCCTTATGACAGAAGTATCTCTTATAAATAGGTCCAGTTTTAACAAGAGGAAAAAGAACAGAGCTCTTTTAGGCACAGCTAGTGCAGTATTTCTGTTGTAGGTCATGCTACACAGCAGTGGCTTCACAAGTCTCATGTTATCCATGGTGTAGATTTGCCTGCTTTTGACTTTTCTTATTACTCAGATTCTGTGGTGTGGTTTTGAATTTATTGATTAATAGTCCCAAGTATGATGTAGGTACATGCACATACCAATGGAAAGATAAAGGATATTCCCCAAAGAGCTTTTGGGGCTATTCTGGATAAAGAACAAGCATAGCACATTTCATCTTGTATCCAAAGTATTTTTCAAAGCATCCCATCAATTTAAATCCTCTAGGTGTGGAATTAATAAGGATTAGATAAATTCAATAATCTATATAATCTTCAGAAAGTGATAACAATGTTTAGCTCTCTCTTTATAACAATAATCTCTTTATCCATACTAATATGAAATGTCAAAGTTTCTATTACCATACATCTCAGTTTCAAGCCCTTACTAAGGCAAAACATCCCCTGAAAAAAAAATGTCAGAGAAAGAACTTTGTGACTTTCCAGTGGATTGCTATTCATGCTAAGCAAAATATACACCACTTAGATACAAAACTTTTTTAAAGCAGTGTTTAAATATTATGTAAGGTTCTGTTATCCTTCTGAAAGGAAAAAAAATCACTCCCTCCATTGAGGACAATGACAAAGGAACCCTGAGGATTAAGAACCTTCAAACATTTCTAAAGATATCATATCTTTATTAGTTTTCAGTTCATCCCTGGAGAAGAATTTGACAGTTGTCCCCAATTAGCAAAGACCAAAATTAATTCGCTTCAATCAACAGAACTAAAAACCTTAACATGTTCATTAAGAATACAACTAAAGACTTCATCCAAAGAGATTTACAGGAACTAGAACAGAAAGTTAATTCTGCTGAAGTCTGAAGAATTATTAGCTATTGATACTAAAATGGTTGGTTTTCAAGCAGAAACACTGCTTGATCAAGATAAATAAAACACGGATGTCCACATAAATTTTTATTTATTTTTTATTAATATAGTCAACATTTAGCAAAAAAATATTGACCTGGATTGTATTACAAACCTTATTTTCCTTCATTTTACTGTTACATCGTATCTCCCATCAAATCTTTAATTAACATGAAAAGAGAGCTGATAATTAGGATGATCATCCAGAGGTCAAGCAAACCCACTGAGATTTAATATAAGCTAAGAGCAGAGTTCTAATCAAAGGAGTGTAATTTCCAATCAAACCTTTAGAAGATAATTTTCATGGTTTGAATTTGCAAACATTTAGGTAAGTATGTTAATAAACTTTACATATGTAAATAACCCTGCTGAGGGCAATAAAACTAGTCAGAGGTGAAATGGCACAGTTGTAAGCATAGCGAAGGTGAAGGAGTTGAGCAGCAGAGCTTTAAATGGCTAGGGATTTCCCTAAGATCTGCCAAAATCATTGGAAGGTGGCAGAGTAGCAGTACATAGGTGTCCAACTAGACACTGGATGCACATGCATAAGTGCATGTTTAATCCTATAGTGCCAGACACTCAGAATCTGTCTGTAGGATGTTTCTTCTTATTCCTCTGCCTGGACAGAAAGCAAGAAAGTTTTAGCAAGAACAAACTTGTCATTATCACCTCTTCCACTTGTAATATACACATTTCAGAATGAGAGCTAACACTTTTCCCACAGTGTTTTGTTTTAAGGACTATCACTGCAAACCAAATAAGATGTTCAAAAACTCAGGCTGTTTCAAGGAGGAGTAGGAACTTCAGTTTGCCTTCTGCTTTCTTAATGCTGCTTCTTAAGGCAAACCTGGGGAACAGCATGGCCACCAGGGATTCTGCAGTCAGGCAAAGCCCCATCACTGATACAGGTAGAAGAAGCTTTTTCTTTTCAAGCTTTATTACCACTATCTTGTAATCAGAAGAAAATCTTATTTAGACAGTAAAGTGAACTTAATTGTCAAAAAGGAGAGAAGATTCCCTTTTACGTTTATTCCTTTTTTTTTCTTTTTTTTTCTTTTTTTTTTTTTAAATTATTGTGGCGGCTCATTTTTAGGCTGTGTTTTTCTTAGTGAAATTCACAGATATCTCTGCTTTCCTCTGTTACTTACTGCAGAAAACTGTTCACACAGCTCATATTCATATTTTCTTTCCCAATTTGCACATCTATGGTTGAAAGCACCACCTTCTGGCCAGTGTGCACTGAAATTTAAGCAGCAAGCAGCTGAAACTCTTCATATGTCTTTACCTAACATATACTACAGAAGATGGCATGTTTTTATTATTGCAAGAGTGATAGCTCAATACATACAGTTGCAATACAGAAATTGTTACTAAATGGGTTAGTCCAAAATATGAAGATCTGATTTTTCTTATGTCACCATAATATTAAAATTCATATTTTAAAGACATGGAAAAATGAAGTTAAAACTGTCAGTGAAATATCTTGGAAAATATTAATATTCCCATTTTGGTTTTAGGTGTTTGGTAAAAATGACCCATCCCACAAAGTATGAATAAATTTGCTTAGCTTAATATATGCAAGTACCATTTAAATTCTTAAGATTAATTTCATGTCTAAAGCATATGTAGGTGTGATTGGAGCTGGTAACAGACGTTAAATTTGCAGCATCTGCATTTGCAGTACTTGTGTATCCTGCCACATTTCTTACAATTATCATACAATCTGAAAAAAAGAGACTAACAGTTTAAGACCTGTCACAGTATCATAAAAAGCAAAATAAGGACTTATTTAACAGAAACGCATGGTGGAGATTAAGGAAATCATTCTGCACTGCTCTGTGACTCATTCAGCTTCTTCCAATTGTTCTCCCTTTATTGCCTTTTTAGTATTTGATCTCTCTGTGGACCCAGTCAAATCCTCTCACTTATGTTTTTGCTAAAAGAAGATATATCACACCTCTTCATTCATTTCCTAAGGAAAAAAAAAAAAAAAAAAAAAAAAAGGATAGGAAAAAGGTTTTAAAAAATGTATTTTTTTTAAATTTCTGATTTATGCAAAAGACATGCTTTTTTGACGGTGAGATATTGATTAGGTGAAAAAGGCTGATTATTTATTCACTCAGAACTCACTGTTCTTGTAATTTTTCTTTTATCTTGCATTTTTCTCACAAAATTTGATAATAAGTACACAGTCTAAGATTCAAGATATTTAGCAATCAGTTTTTAAAGAATGGCATTCCTGGCTCAATTAGTATGAACTCTACAGCCTCTATTTCAAACATTTGGAGTAATATTTTGGCCCCTGAGCTCCACAACAAAAAAATCTCAGTGGTTTTAAATGGGCCAGACTTCCATCTGTGTGTTTCAAAATGCACAAGCTGGCATGGCATGCAGGACTACTACAGAAACTGTGGTTCTTCATCTTTTTTTAGGCTGTAAGCATTTGGGGAGTTTTGTGCAGCACTTCCCACTTTATGCTCCAACTTGCTTATTTTCTAAAGGCAAGCATAGAATGATAAAAATGAAACCAGCAACTGGAGAGCATTAATGAGGAAATAAACACAAGGCATATCCTGAACAATAATTCTTTGCAACCACCCCTGTTAAATCAAGGCAGGACTTCCATGGATCTGTGCAATTATCTCTCTTTGCCACTGAGCACCTCGTGGCCTGTTAATGCTTTTCGTTTGCATCACCACTGCCCATTTTATGTCCACCTGGTGATATTGGCAACTCGCTCAGTTTAAAGTAATACTGTAATATTTCCACAAGAAATGGAGAACAACAGACGAGAATTATAAATTGTGTCAGACCCAGGGGAGATCTAGGTGAGTGTCCTAACTACTCTGCTATGGAGGCTATTCTGTTTAATTAAAGAGGTCCAGCTTAAGGCTGTGAATGACGCTTGAATCAGGATGAACCATAAGTAACTAAAAGTGACAATAATATAGGATATATCTCATTTTTGTCTGCTGAGGAATGTGAGTGGTCCTGCCTGGTGGTATGAGCTCTGAGAGACCCAGGTACAGCTCACCACCACAGGGGTTATGGTCCTCGACCCATTCCATACATTACAAGTATGTATCTCAGACCCAGTCACCCATTTCCTTTAAATTTGCTCCTCTGCCTTTCATAGCAGTTGACCAGGTTTCACAACGTACTGTCAAGTGTACAGAGCAGATGGCCCATCATTTCTTCTACTTTCTCCACAATTTAATATCCCCTTTGCTTTCTGAAGTACTGCACTTCTCTGCTATAATCATAATGCCCAAGTACTGAAAACACTAAACAAAAGCAGCTCAGCCAGTCACTGATATCTACCCCAGTGATTTGTCATGAGAAACACAGAGCACTCATCTCCCAGAAATACCAAGCTTTCCTATAAAAGCATGTTACAGAAACAGGCCCTGGAGACTTATTTTGTGATATAACTTCCTAACGTAGTGATTAATTCACAGTAATTTACAATGAGTTATTTGAGTATATCTTTCACGATGGTGTGATAAAAGCTGGGCTTCATGTTGATTTTTTGGCTTGTTTTGTTTCACCTGGTGCCTGAATTTGTTTTGTGTTATATTTTTTTTTCCTTTTATTGCTAAGATAAAGAAATCTGCAACTGTGAAGAGATGTTTGACTATGTGCTTTATACTTCCAGAAATGAACGGAAGACACATTCCTAGCACAATAGCACCAAATTCTGTGCATTTCTGTTGCCTTCCAGGCACCAGCAAGACTCACTTTCATTTCAGGATTTTCTTCCAGCAAAGTAATTTATATAAGTCAAATGATTTTTAATTTTCACAAGAGAAATTTATAAAACCCAGCACAGCTCAGTTTTTGCTACAGCTGCCGCCTCCTTAGTTATTTATATGGCAATACAATACAGCAAAGCAGGAACACGAAGCCATGCTGACAGAAAATGAAGATAGCATAAACAATACAGATTACAGTAGTAAAAGAAAAGCCTGATATAAACCACTACAAGTGGAATCAAGAAAAAACTGTATGAAATATCAGATTGTTGAGAGTGAGTTCAGCAACACAGATGCAGCTGAGAAGCAGAAAATATCAGTGTTATTTAGTGTCAGTTGCCTTTTCCTGTTTTCTTTTACCTGCATTTAATGTTCAGGCTGTGGTTTCTCTGGGATCAGGAAGGTATTTACTTACTCATTGAAACTGCATTTAGATCACCAAAACCCTGACTTTGTAGGAGCTTCTAAGTGCAGCAGCAATAAAATAAACCACTAAATATTTTTTTAAAAAATGCACAAAACCATTTCAGACATGTTCATCTTTCTTCCTCAGAGAAAGAGAGAACAAGACACACAATATATGTGACCACAATGACACACTCAATTGGTAAGCACTGACACATTATAGGAAGCACCAAAGAACAACCACTTACACCTTTATTATTATTACTATTATGTATTTTCTTAAGAAAGAACAGTATAGCCAAGCTGTCTTTGAAAACAAAAATATTTTAGTCACTTAAAGTACCAGATATTAAGCAATAGACTAGCTTTCCCAAAAGAGAAATTCTGGATGTCCAGCCTGCTACACCACTGATCAATCTCATCTGCAGAAGCGCTGAGCAACTGCCTAATGTGAAAGCCAGCTTCTTTCTGAATGTGCACCCAAGGTACTGCTTCATAACTGCTGCAACCGGAGACCTAGCTGTTTGGTGACACTCGTGAACAAGGGACACATGGAATTGTCCCTGCAAGAGCAAGCAGGGATAGACATTCGGTTGCTCCATGTTTTCAAAGGCATTCACACATCTTTGCTGCCCACTCTTCCAAACTTGAGTTTGCTTTGAAGAGAGGTCACATTGGCTGGCAACTTTGGAAGTTAAGGCCTGCAGGAAATCAAGGTTATTTTCACTGTGCTGTGAAAATGTTCTAATTCAGATAAAAACAGAAAGGAAATTCAGACTACAGACTTTTAGCTGGCACATACTCATCTCTGGAGTAACCGGTACTTAATCACTCTCTCACTTTTTCATATATTAAAAGCTGGGATACAAAGATGGGTGCCCAGTGCCTTGTGCATTCTCCTACTTTTAGCCAAAATGACAAGGATCAAAAAAGTTTGGGGCTCAATATCTTTCATCATTGTTGGTCATATCAGACGGGAAGTAATTCTGGCTTCATTTTCCCATCTCCTTACCTGATACTAGCTGGTGCAGGCCATCTCACATCAGTTGAGCAATGCTTATTTATAGGTTGTGTTCCTATTTAAATAGCTACCAGAGGATAAGGTTCTACTGCTTGTGATCTCAAGTAACAAACTTCATTATCGGGTCATATCCACATTTTGATCACTCCAGATAGCTCTGCATTAACAGGCAGAATGCATCCCCTCTCTGAACAAACATAACAAGGTTTAGTGTAATGAGAAAGAGAAGAAGTGAGAATCCCAGCTATTATAAATGTCAGTCTTTTGGACAATACCACACCAGGATCAGGAGCTACTATCTTAGAACAACTCTTTAGCAAAACTGTCATTGCAAATAAAGCTACTGCAAGTTGAATGAAATAATACCATTTATTATCAGCTTATTATTGATTTGTTAAATCATCAGAACAATTATTTTGATGTAACCTCTTTCTGGCTTTGGACTGAAATCTCCAACAGAAGGGGAAAAACATTTTTTTGTTGTTGTTTTCATTTTAGCTCTAGAGCCAGGAGTTCTTCAGGCATTAGTAATGCCTTTGTCAAGGGACTAACAGTGTCAGTTCCTATTTGTGTCTCAAAACTTCAGGGAAATGGATACTTAACCAAACAGGTGTTCAGGGAGAACGGGGTGGGTGGAGGGAGGGACACCTTCATAGAAGGAAAGAAAAAAAGGAACAAAAGAAAAAGCAGATTGGTGAACAACAGAAGTGGGAGGTGGTTTTGTCAGTGCACTAGTCAGTAATTTAAAGAAAAAAATAATATATATATATATATTTTTAATCAGGACCAGCTTTAGCAGTCAGCACTGTAGCAACCATCCTTTCTCACCAGTTATTTGCTCCTGTTCAGTGCTAATCAGGCATCAGGCAATCAGAGCTCAGTTATATAAAAAGAGAAGGAACATTAAACCAGACCAGCTTGTGGGTTCACCCTCCCTCAGTGCAAGTGACAAAGGAATGAAGGAAATAATAGCTTGTACCTGCTTTCTTCATTTATTTTGCTTGGCTTAACTTAGGCTTCCTGTAACTGGCAATTAAATTCGGTTCTCCTGAGCATATGGAGAGACAGAGGAGAGGCTGTGCCTGCAGTGCTCAGGCAGGAGCTGCGTGCACTGCAGGCAGCCCTGGAAGCAGGGAGGCATCGCCAGCTGAGGAGCTACACTCCTTGTGCTTCCAAGCGCGGGCAGAAACAACAAGATGCTGAAGGGTCTCTAGTGCCCCTGAGGACACAAGCCTTGTGCAAAGGTGCAGACACATAGCAAGGTGAGTGTAGTGCTGCCTCTGCTCCTAAGAAGTGGTAGACTTTGTATTACGTTAACAACACAAGCCTCAGGACTTGGACCTTGCCTTGGCCTGTGTGGAGCTTTATGGTTGCTTTTTTACCTGTAAAGACAATGGTCCAACAATCACATGATGGTTACTTCCATTTTACCTTCTCTTTTAGCTTTCCACTGTGGTGCAATGCAATGCTTGTTGTTATATGTATATGTGTAACTAATAGATAGAAAAAAAACAAGTGATTATTCTGTGCAGAATGGGCTATCCATGACAGTAAAATAAAACACAGTGGAGGATATGTATGAGGTGAAAGTAGAGTGCATGAAAGCACAGGCATGGGGTGATAGCACAGGGCCAGGACTATAAATAGTGCACCCTGAGATCTGAGAAAAAAAACAGTTTAAAAAACAAATAAATAAACAAACAAAAATCACACAGAGAATGACCATCCACATGTAAAACACATGAACCATATGCAGCAAATTCAGATGCAATGTGGGCTTGCAGACAACAGAAGAAAGAATAAGGTGTACAGCACGCTGGCAAGTATATTTAAATGACCCAAAAGACAAGAAAGAAACCATCACCATCAGCTTTGTGCTCTTTCCAGAGAACTAATAATGATGTTGATGACTCCCCATACCCTCCACCTCAGTATGAAGGCCCTAGAGGGACACTGGAAGGGATGAGGATAATATGGATAACATCAGAGAATGGGGTAAATACCAGAAACTGTACAGATCACTTTAGCTGTGTATAATTTGAATTATGATTGTTAATATCACAGTAACTGGACTAACAATAGTTCTTTGATTTGGCTGTTAGTACTTGAATTAAACCGAGAATAAATCTTTGTCTGTGCATAAAAATTGTATTCCTTTTGACTATAAGAACAAGATTTTGTGTGTCATAAATTGGTGGGAATTCAGACAGTCTGTTTTGTAACTTGGATGCAACTAATTGGTAACAAAGTGAGAGTGTGTAAAGTGCTCCCTGAACATGTTGTTTTACCTATATTGTTGCTTCCTATCAGACATCTGTGGATGAAAAAGGGAAGTGAAAAAAAAAGTCAGATTATGTCTCTTCACAGGGATTTCCTTTGCTCATCATTGTTAAGGAAAGAACGTCCAGGCCCTGAAATAGGAAAATGTATCTAGCTCCCCTTATGCACTGTGTCCTTCAAATTCCTGGCCCTGGCCACAATTCTCTCACGTGCTAGGCTCACTCAACTCAACAACCTTTTCTCCTCTACTTCCTGGGGCAAGTAAGAAGCTGTCCCAGGCTGCACAAGGAGAAGTGTGTTCCCTGGTTGGTAATGACCTCCCAGACACCTCCTTGCATCACATTTTTTGATGTTGGCATCACAAAGCCAACAGTAATAGAGCATTTCTCTGAAAGCTAAAAACTCAGTGGTGAGCAAGTCTTCTACCTCCTGTGAAATCAAGCAGTAAGGGAAACTTTGCCCTGTTTATCTTAAACTGCTTCTCCCACTCAGTTACCTTTGTCTAACCACTTTGTCTCATACAATTTTTGTTCTACACCCATTATCAGCAAAAGTGATACTTACTTTCCCAAAAGTTCAAATGCTGTCTTTTGCAATGCTGCTCCAAAACATCTCACATCCAACCTGATTAGAGGATTTCTGAGAAGTCCATACATAGGTTTTTGTGCCATAGTGGAAATCTGTCTTCCTTGCAGGTTATAATGAGACTGCTAAGCTCAGTTTGTCTTTTCAATGTTCCCAGAGCAGAGGACTATTTCTCTGTTGATAGGTTACTTTCATTTTTCTTACTAGTACTCACTTTAAAAAACTGCAGTTTCTAATCCTTTGAGTTATAGATCTTTTCCCATCAGATGTAACTGGAGTGGAATTATTTACAATATAGAAGAACAGTAAAATATATGTAATTCAGAAGAAACAGTAAATTCAGCTTAAGATTATTCCGGAACACAGATTTGTATTGTGTAGTAAATGAACATCAGTAAACAAGTGAAACCAAACTTCCCAAATCTCCCCAAACAGTTGTTATTTGGCTGAACTAGCACACAGTCTGTTTTCAGTTGTCGCCCCAATATGTTGTATTTCCTAGTCCAAGTGGGGGACCATAACTGATTCCTGATCTTTGCTTTCCCTTTTTTCAAGTCCTCCTGTAAATTTACTAGCTACAGAGAAATTTTAGCATGTATTCAATGTAGCAAAATCATTAGAAGCAATACTTCTAAATAGTAGAGAACATTTCTTTATCAATACTTTATCAAAAGCTATTTGACATATGTATTCAGATCATTAAATGTGGATTGATGATGATTGTTTCCTCATTTGGGGCTTACCACTGAGTAGGTAACTAATCTTGCAAGTTCCTGAATACCTTTCACTCTAAATTACATCAATGTAAATTTGATGAGTAAAATTCCAATGGTACACAGACAAGAGAACAAGTGAGTTCAAGAAAGTTAAAATCTTCTTCTACTGCTTTGACATTGTACACAGTAGCAAATAAATAATTCCAGATTTGCAGTGTTAATAAGTGAAAATATTCACATTGGCAGATCAGCCACAAACGAAAAGCAGCAACAAGCTTTTTCTAAAGAAAGAATTATTATTTTGTCAAATCAAGCAAGATCTCATTAATAAAATAAGGATTTTGCTCAAAAGACTCTTCATCATTAAATTGTAAGCCAGATGAGAGAGACCACATTCAGGAAAGGGCTGATAAAAATAACTTTAGAAGATCAGTCTTTGCTGCCAGTCAAATCCTGCATCAATTATACATTACATGTGAAAGACCTTGCTGGCTGTAGCCTCCTCCTGCATTAGCCAAATCTTATAACCAAGCGTGGGGAGAATCCTTTCATTAAAGAACAATCTGGATCACACTGTGAGTTTTATTATCTTGCAGCGAAGGTGGTGCCATGGTACTGCTAAAATAAAAGGGATACAAAAGCAGGTCAACCTCATTGTGTAGATTTCCTTTATACAAGCCAATGCAGTCTGACTTACGTATCAATATATTCTCTTTCCTTTTTAGACAAGATGCTGCAACAGTGCAGTGCCTCAACAGAAAAAATGCATAACACAAGCCACAAAAATTCCAAACTACCTGCTGAAAAATAATTACACAGTAGCACTTGATGGCATTGGAGGGGCCCTGTAGGCAACAAGACATCAATTTGTGCTTTTTTTTTTTTTATTTATGAAAAAAATCAACTCTCATTTAACACGTATTAAAGAAAAATGGCATAGACTTTCTTTCCTTTAGTTAAAATTAAAACGTGCAAATTTCTGGTTTCACCAAAGCAAATCCAGAATAACTACAGGAATATAAATGAAGTTGCTTTAAATTTACCTGTCAAGTACTGTGAACAGAATCTGGATTTTCAAGTGCCCCAATTCAGATGTAGTATGCCATAAACTATCTGGAAATAAATATACAAAACAAAAATATAGAGCATTAAAGCAGATAAATTTCATACAGCACCTCTGCTCTAGATATAATTAGATGAGACAGTTTGTTGGCAAAAAGAAAAAAAAATTAGTTCCAAAAGAGAACTTGCATCAATAGTTGTGCTCATAACACATCAATTAACCTATCAATCACTATTTTACTGACAGAACCAACGTATTAATCAGTCAGACTGTATTTTGATCTGCCTTCAGCTCATCAGAAACACCAGTTCACTTCTGCATTCCCATTACATTGTTTCTGCTTGTTTCTAAAACAAACTGTGCCAACTTGGGTCACTTATAATAAATTAATTGGAGCAGAGGACTGAACTACAGTTTCCAACATCCTAGAGGGGCATGTCACATCTGGGGGACTGCAGAATCCATCACTTCTCATCTTTCTCACTGGCTCAAGAAATATGTAATAATTTGTATAAACCAGTGTAGCTCCCAGGCTTTTCTCTCAGAATCTGATACTCAAACCTACAGCCCGAACTGGCTCTCAAGGGGATTGAACCAAATCCTCCTCTTACTTGAAAGATCTAGACACAGAGGTATTGGGTAAGAAGTTCAAGAAGTTCAGGCTGAATACATGGGCATATGCATGTGCACTACTTCTCTGAGTTACTGATATAATAAAAAAACACAGAACAATTTAGTTGCCCATACTTAGGTAATCAAAGTCACTTCAGAAACATGAGAGCATCCTACCTGGCCTCCAGATAGCACTAGAGAAAACTTCTGGACTTTCCACTGGTACTGATTCATACCTGCCAGCCTCAAGGGAAGGCCTTAGATACCACTGGGCATCCTAACTGGCTCTGTGTCATGTTCTTGGCTGGGACAGAGTTAATTTTCTTTGTAGAGGCTCACATAAAGGCTCACACATGCTGTGTTTTGGATTTTTTTATAACAATAGCAGTGATAACACACCAATGTTTAGCAGTCACAGAGCAGTGCTCACACAGAGCCAAGGACTTTTCAGCTCCTGGTGCTGCCCTGCCAGCGAGGTGCCTGGGGGTGCACAGGGAGCTGGGAGGGGACACAGCCAGGAACTGACCCAGACTGGCCAAAAGGATGTCCCACGCCGTGTGGTGTCATGCTCCGCAATAAAGCTGGAGTAAAGAAGGAGGAAGGTGGGGACATTTGGAGTGATGACAGGTCTTCCCAAGGAACCATTACAAGTGATGAGCCCTGCTTTCCTGGAGGTGGCTGAACACCTGCCTGCCAATGGGAAGCAGTGAATGAATTCCTTGGTTTGCTTTGCCTGAGTGCATGGCTTTTGTTTTTCATACTAAACTGTCTTTATCTCAACCCATGAGTTCTCGCACATTTACCTTCCTGATTCTATCCTCTCATCGGTCCAGTTAATGGAGCCAAGATAATGATTTGCATGTCAGCCTCCTGCTATCTACTGTAGTATCAGCCTGACAGCCCCATGGGATCTACTCAGTATGGAGCAAATGATCCAGCAGCGACTCTTATGAGAAGCTTTGACACTTTCATATTAAACCCAAAATACAAGGGAGCTGAATATCCAGAGCTGAATTTCACGAATGGCCTTTCTGAAGTGGGTATTTCTTGCTTTCTGCTGAGCTGTTATTTCATTTCTCCAGGATTCTCTATTCTTCAGTCTCTACCAGTAAGCTGTCAGCACTCACAACACATTTTTGCTTTGGGCTTTCAGGGGAGTCTCCCAGTCACATGCTGCACAAACGCTTCCAGTCTCAAGGTACTTGCTCCATACCTCACTCTGACTCATGGCTCAAGTCAAAAAGAGATAGCAATGCCTAACACTGACCTACATCCTCATTTGTCTGTCAAGATAAATATCAAGATAAGCTCAAAGCCCAATTCCAATGACAGTAAAATGCTAGGGGAGTACAAGCACATCATTTATGCCAAAGCAGAGAAGCACTGTTATTGTAGGAACACTTCTCAACCCAACACTTCCTCACCTGTGGCAGCCTTGATCCAAGGCCTGCTTGCATATTCCTGTTAGCTTCTCAAGCTGTTGGAGCAAATCATTCATATATCCACTCAAATGATATGCGATGAATTCGGACACTTCTGTTGACGCTGAGCCTTTGCTAATGTCCTGAAATTTATTTGGTGACACAAAGAGTGGACTACAATCCCTTACAAGTAGGGAAACAGAACTGTAACTTTAAGGTCATGAAAAACATGGTGGTAGTGTTGCTGAATAAACTACAGTTGCAGAAAAAAGGAACAAAAGTAATTTGTTTTTAGCAAATAATTTAAAACAATACATTGCAGTCCTGTAATAAAACCCAGAAAATTCTTCCATTAAGATTGCAGGTTTCTCATATGATCTTTGGTCTGTTAATTGCCTGAATGTATTCTAAAAGAGGAATTGCAATTCTAAATTGGTATTGCAGCAAAGTGTTTGTGTGGGACCCTTACTATGAGCTTGATAATAAAGTCTGTAAACATCAGCTGCTAAGGGGTTTAATTTGCAATTTTGTTATCTGCTGAACGCAGACAAAAAAGAAAAAGAAAAAAAAAAGAAGAAAATATGAGGAGACAAAACAGGAGGTTTTAGGAACCGTGACAATTACAACATTCTGTCATTGGCTTGTATTTCATTTCATTTTACATTGGTTTTGTGGTGCACCTGCTGGTATCTGCTAAACTTCAGCTCTTTATTTAAAAACATAACCCTTCTCTTCCACCTTTTGCCATATGAATGAAGATAAATTAAGTACTCATATGATTTGCATTCAGGGAAATGGTGAATTCAGAGACTTTTGGAGTCCCTGTTCTACCTCTGTTGATGTTAGCTTTACAGAGACTGAACTCCACACATGAAACGAATTTCTATGAGCAGAAAGTTACCAAGTCACAAAATACCCAAAAGATTCACTGAGTCCCATTATGTACAGCACGTTACACCTGTCATGTAAGTTTACATCAATCATAAAAAGCCATAAAGCTTGAGCCAACCTGAGGGTGTGCTTATAGCATCTTCTTATAGATGTATCAGGATACATCTGCAAGTTGATTTGCCACTGATCAAACCAATGAATTTTTCACAGTTATACTAAACAACTTTGGTCCTAAATGAGCCTATAAAGAAGAAAGAAAATATTTATCTCAAATACTTCTCTTGCATTCACCGCTAAAAAGAAAGCATGAAATCATTTGATCACAGCACTATATTTCCATCTGCTGATACTGACTCCAGCCTATTAGAGCTGTGGTATCTTAGCTGAGAAAGAAGCAATAATTTCTTGAGGAATGGCAGAGGAATTTTAACATAGTTGCAACTAATTATAAGAATCTTCTCAAATTTGAGAAGTTACAATGCTGTTAATCTAGTTACATCTTCATTCTTTCAACAAATCCATCATCTCTTAGAGAATTTTATAGCCCTTCCTGAGTCCAGCTTTGGTTATATCTGACCAGGTATCCAGTTTGATGGATTTCCAAGATTTCACAACAAAACCAACCTTATTTTTTTCATGTAGTTGTTCAGGTGTCTCAGTTCATTCACCTCCTGCATTTCATCTTAAACTGAATTAGGTAAAGCTAGGTAGAGTAATCATACAAAGGAGAGGATTTGATTTTTTCCTTGAATCCATGCTGTCACCTCAATAGACTAAGATTCATATGGGTATAATGCTTCTTACTTTTCTGAGGAGTATCTGTTCTGTTGCATCACACAATATTCCTCTTTGCAAAAGTGGAATTTGTACTCCTTCCCAATCTTATCTATATCTTGCTAGCATGATCTATACCTCGCATGCCTCCTTATATTTTCTTTGTCTCTTGCACATTCAGGTAGATGAGTACTCACCTTTCTTAGTGGAAAGAAAATCTCAGGCAGACTTTGTTTCACCGAGTTTCAGCCCCAAAATTATTCACCTGACTTTCTGCATCTTATTTCTCTCCTTAATATCACATTTTTATCATCTCTCCATTTTCCTTTTGTTTTATTTGTGTCTTAAAACACCACAGCTATTACTTTTTAAAAACTGATGGCATTGTAAATACCTCCTTTAACATACACTGTTTTTTGGGGGGCATTCTTATTTATCTCAGTGATGGAAAGCTGAAATGCAAATTTGTCAGTAGGACAAAAGGTCTAAGTGTGGTAGATTCTTCATGCTGTTTACACGATAAGGAAGATTTTGCATGATGAGGTAGATTCTCTCTCAAATATTTGATCTAATCTTTTTTTTTTTTTTTTTAAGTAGAAGAAGCTTCTTAATTGACTCTCACACATAGGTGTTCCTGATTTCAAATACATGTAAAGGGAGGAAATGTAGTATAAAAAACAGCTTATCAACATTACATACAGTATTGTCTTCAGGTCTGGTTACAAATTGAGTGACAGTCAATTTCAAAAGAGGCAGGAAACAACATCTGTGTTGTTCTACAGCACACACAGAGCTTTCTGCATTACACAGTTTAAACTGGGCCTTCAAATATGAGGGTTCAAAACACTATTGATGGAGATGAAACAAAAACAGAAACTCGGAAGCTCCATGAAGTTGACTCTATTCTATATGGGGTTACTGATGCAGACCACCAGAGCAGAGCAAAACCTATTGAACCAGCGGATATGGAAGAAACAGACTGTATGAGCATCCTCTGAGATTCAACAGCCTTTTCTTTCTTGTCCTTAGTCAGTTTCAGCCCTTTGGAAACCTACATAAAGGTAGGCCTTCCAAAAAGGACAGCTCAAAACAACAAGGCCTTCCAAAAGTATAGCTCAGAACAACAATCTAAAAAGGTTCCTCTGAATCACCTTTGAGGAATTTCATTTCCTTTCTCTGAATAAAGGCAAAACTTAGGAATACTAGATAGCTAAATTAAGTATCTGAATGTTGACACTGCTGCTATTCTTACTATTCTCTATGCTCTCTGTTTCTTATCTGTAAAATGAGAATAACCACACTACATGGATGTCAAAAGAGTGTTGTAATGATAAATGTGTTAAAATGTTTGCAGGATTAAAGTTAGATACTAGGAAAAAAGTATTATCCTATTTGTAGATAAATTACCCTGTAATAACATTACTATTGCCTTAGATTTATTATTTTTATTTATAGATAATAACATAATGTGCCCTCAGCCTGTACAAAGATACTGCACTGCAAATGTTTTACTGTCAAATATACATATATATATATATATATAAAACCTATTCTTCTTGAAGAGTTTACAGCCTGATATGATAGTAAGTAACAAAGCAGAGCAATAGTAAGTCCCAGCTCAGCAAAGCAAAGGGCAAGGCATGTTGCCATCATCTAATGGCACATCGCCTAATATCCAGATATGCCCCTTACCCTCAACAAAACACAAAGATGTTTTAAAAGCAAACCAATAAATAAAATGCCACCCTCTGTATTACATTGATGTCTCTTCACTAGTCACATATTTTCTCAGCCTCGTGAGATGCAACAACCTGATTTTATAAAGGTTTTAGGGGACACTAAGCAGACAAACAAACACCAGGAACAATATGCACACAAAATGCAACACCTGATAAAAGTAAGTCAAACAACCTATAATAGGACAGGCAAATGAAGCTGGGAAGGTTAGATACAAGGACAAACCTTATTCTAAGTGCTCCACAAAATAGTATTTTCCTTTTGGAACCTTTTGAATCACTCTGGCAATTTTTAATCCAAGATCACGTAGAGTTCAAATGCAGGTTTCTGAGCGTTTCCAAGGGGATGAGCCAAAGCCTTGTGCAGTCCATAGAAAACTCCCTACTGACTTTAAAGTGGTTTAGATCAGATGTTTGTGGTTGGTTTGATCTCACCTAACTTTATCCATCAAAAACTTAAGACTCATGTAGTGTAGGATAGTTATCATCATGCTTTAAATTGTAAATGGAGAGAACAACATATCTGGAGAGTAATGCATCTATCACAGTCGTGTATTCTTGGACAAGAAGGAAGCTCCCTGGTAATGCCTTGATGAATTAAAAAGAGAGCCTTGAAAGTGGTTAAGTGGCTAAAATTATAGAACATAAATCCCGTGCTTACTTCACAGACTCAGGAAAGCCAGTCTAAGATTGCAATTCTAGAAAGAAGGCTTAAACTTTAAATTTAAGCTTACCTTCAAGTACATTCAAGTGCCTTCTTGAAAATCCTTCCCTGTGACTTGAGAGCAGAAGTAGAGACAGCAAACCTGAAATCACAGCAAGAAAAAGGCAAGCTGTGAGATCCACATCCAGCCTTAAGGCCCTAGCAGATACTCATCGTTTTGAAGGAAATCCATGTCATGTTCAAAACTGCAGGAGAGTAATATCATCATTCACTAAGTGCTGAATTAGATCTCCACGTCTACTTTACATGTGTTTGCATAGATTCTTAAGCCAGATTTTTTGTACCTTACTACACCAAACTCTTGAAGTTTGAGAACTGGACCTTTACTTGTAATGTTTATTTGTTGCTTATTCATGTGTTATTTTGCTATATGTTTTGTATAAGGGCACTCCTTGTATGAGTTCCCTCTGACAGTTGTTGTGGAAGGTCATTTTCACAGTGCATAAGAAAAGCACATAAGTGGGGCCAGATCATATGTAAACACCAGGGTGAGAACCATCAGTCAAAGAAAGCTTGCAGTTTCTACATTAACCCCTTCCCTGGAAGATATGGTGGTTTTACACGGGTGGGCAGCCAAGCTCAACCACAGCTGTTCTCTCACTCCCCCTCCTCAAAGGGAAAGGCGGGAGAAAATACAATGAAAAGGGCTCAAGGGTTGAGATGAGGATGGGGATGTCACTCAACAATTATCATGATGGGCAAAACAGACTCAGAGTAGGGAGACAGTAAAATTTATTGCCTATTACTAACAAGCTAGAGAAGTGAGAAACAAAGGAAAGAAACCCAAACCACTTTCCCCAATCCACCCTCCTCCACCTCCTCCCCCTGAGCGGCGCAGGGGACAGGGAGTGGGGGCTGGGTCAGTCTATAACACTTTTGTCTCCCCTGCTCCTTCACGGTCCCTCTCTGCCCCTGCTCCCCGTGGGGTCCCTCCCACGGGATGCCGTCCTTCCCGAACTGAGCCTGGGGGGCTGCCCACAGGCTGCAGCTCTTCAAGAACTGCTCCCACACGGCTCCGTACCACGGGGTCCATCCCCCAGGAGCAAACTGCTCCAGCACGGGTCCCCCACGGGCGGCAGCTCCCCCCAGACCCCCTGCTCCTGCGTGGGCTCCTCTCCACGGGCTGCAGCTCCGGCCCGGGGCCTGCTCCTGCGGGGGCTCTCCATGGGCCGCAGCCTCCTCCAGGCCACATCCACCTGCTCCACCGGGGGCTCCTCCACGGGCTGCAGCGTGGAGATCTGCTCCGTGTGGGACCCGTGGGCTGCAGGGGGACAGCCTGCTCCACCAGGGGCCTCTCCACGGGCCGCAGGGGAACTTGTGCTGCGTGCCTGGAGCACCTCCTGCCCTCCTGCTGCACTCACCTTGGGGGCTGCAGGGCTGTTTCTCATTCCTCTCTCTCTCCCAGATGTTGTGTAGCAGCAGTTTTTTTTTTTTCCCTTTCTTAAATATGCTCTCCCAGAGGCACAAACAACATTGCTTATTGGCTCGGCTCTGGCCAGCAGCGGGGCCCTTACCTAACATGGGGCAGCTTCTGGATTCTTCTTGCAGAAGCCACCGCTGTGGCCCCTCACTATCAAAACCTTGCCACATAAACCCACTACAGTAGATCACAATTTATTTCTAAAATCTGGCCTGTGGAGCTGAAGAAGTGGTTATAAAATTTAGATGAGATAGAAGCATGAGGAAATCCAGCACCACTTCATGGCAGGAGCACGCAACCTGATGACTGTCAGTACAGTGCGCCAGCTTCAGCGTGTGTGTGTTACTATTTGCCATCACCCAGCTGGAGAAAGATGAGTGCTCTCAGCACACTGACCACAAAAAGGAATCCAGGTGTTGCATGGAATAAACAGGATTTCCAGAGCCTGTACTCACTGGCTGCAATTGAAAAACTTGCTTTGGGGTGAGGCCTAGTCTTAAGCGCCAGGCTGAATGAGACTTCTGACTACATGATCTGATTACATGAAACATTTTCTTTACCAAAGCTGGTTATGCTCATTTCCAACTAATTTTTACAATTTGTTTTTCCTTCACTTGTGCCAACACAATTGTATGCAATTGAAGTTATCCACACACACACACACAAAAAAAAAAAAAAAGTTCTTATGTATTTGAACCTGAAGTGTGTAGTGTATTCTTATAGACTGGTGCAACTGAAGAGCTGAACTGTACAGGAAAAAGGTGGTCAGGGGTAGGTTTCAGAAAGGCTAAATCCTCTCTTTCTCTCAGGATTACACAACTCTCTCTGTAGAACTCTCAGACATGGTACTGCTGACTGAAGCAGAGATTTCCTATGTATCCAGTTTGATGGAGTACTTGAAAGCACTGATGATTTTTTGTAGCAAATTTACAAACCAAAGTGGCAATACATATCATGAAATAGAACCATAGAATGGTTTGGGTTGGAAGAGACCTTAAAGATAATCTAATTCCAATCCCCCTGCCATGGGCAGGGATATATTTAGTGCAATTCACATTTATGGTTTGTGATGATAGGTAAGAAGCTCTTCTTAAGACCTACACAATTTCCCAAATGCATTTTGCCAGTGGGAAAGGTAAAGAAATGGGGGCACCAACTCTCCGCTGCACTTGTATCTCACTGAATCACTTAAAACTTTTCAGAATGGTGCAAAAGCAAATGTTCTGATCTAAGAATGTCTTCCACAGATTTCTTCATGCTGTAAATAACTCTATCAGATGCAGAGTAACAGACAAACCAGAGCTGCAGCAGATATCAGAAAGACAGATCTCAGCATCCATGGTGGTATCAGTGTATCAGTCTCAGTCACAAGGATTTATCTGAATATTTTAATATCACTCATGAAGTCACAATGCTTCATTGCCTTCTTGAGAGGTAGCAAGTAAATAAGATGGATGTACTGCAACAGCAAGACCCAGAAAACCTAGGCAGCCAAGGTTTGCCCCATTCATTTGTAAAGTTTATAGCACTGGATAGCACAGATTGTAGAAAGTGTAAATGGTCCTCTATCAGAATTTACTGACCTGGAAAGAAAAGGGTGGGAAATAAACACCCACACTGTTAATAAAACTGGAAGCAGGGGCAAGTTTGTCTGCCTGCTACCTGAAACATTTTACTGTGGTTCAGGACATCCTTGCTACAAAATTTGTTGTCCTGTGTTTATAATTGAATGAATTGTCAGCCAAAAGTTGTTACTTTCCGCTGAAGACTATGAGTAGGTACGGTATTTGTGAAGCATGTTGTCGTGGCCCATTTAAATCTATCTGTTCATGTGAGAGTGACAGGACAGGCTGCAGAAAGGTGTTTTTTTTTCCCCTTTACGGAAGTGGGGAAGCCCACTGAGGAAAGCGTGGATGAGAGTCAATGGGGAAGCTGTGTGCCCAGGGGAAGCACACACAGGTTCTGTGTAGCTTAGAGTGGACACACCTTTTTCAAGTATTAGTTCTGCAAAGAGGTATTATAGTCCCTATAACAGATAGTAGTCCTGGGAACGGCTACCCCAAACTGCTTCCAGTACATGAAAATATAACCAACACTTTAAAAATATGTCATCCAAAATGTATTTTTAAAATCTCATTAAAAGAGATCAAGGACATCAGCAAACCCCAGGTCTCAGGAGCAGCATGACATGTGGCAAGGTAAATGTTCAGACAGCCCTGTGAAATGGATCACTTCTGATGCATTAGGAGAAAGTTAAGCAAATAAACAAAAGCATAATCAATGGTGTTTGCCAAATAGACTGAATTCCCTCCATAGATTTATTTCCAAGGACATAAGAAAGAAGGCATCTTGGTTTTCTTGTTACTAAGTCTCTTACACTTCCTTTCAAAATCCACTGTTCATGATTAAATCCTATTTCTCCAGAAGAATAAGAAAAGTTCCTAAGCATGGTAATATTTTGTCTCTTAGTATCAGTGAAAAATCTCCTTTAATTCTAAACTTTGTTCCTGAATATACAGCCTTCCTATTCCCTTCTGATTATAGCCTCCCTGCTGTCTACATAACCCTTCCTTCTCCTTGCAGTTTCTTAACTTACTGGCATGTATCCTCAACATATGCTATGCCTTTATCTTGGTCAAACATTGTGGGAAGATTGAAGAGAAAGCAATGTGGAAGGAGCGCTCCCTTCACAAGCAGCCCATTTGAAGATGTTTCAGTACTGAAGTGCTAAGAACCAGCCTGTAGAAGCTGAACTAAATGACCCAATACTTTGTATCCCCACCTACATCCTACCTTAAAAAAAAAAAAAAAAAGTATATTTCTGGATTTGCTCCAGGCTCTCATTTGTTCATTTTCATAGAGAAACCAGATGTTTGCAAAAAAATAATTTTCCTTCCAGAAAAAAATGACTTTCATATCCATAAAAAAATGGAGGTGACAAAATAAAAATATTTGGTTTTTGAAACAAGCACTAAAAAAATCCTCAAAGCCAAAAATTGCAAGTTTTACTTGCTATTGTTTATAACATGATTTGTATTCCCTTAACATCTAGACACCTAGACAAAGATCAGAATTACCTTTCACTAGTTGCAGTACATACAAAGAACTGAAAATCAATGTAGCCAAAAAAAAAAAAAAAAAAAAAGTACAAACCGAAAACTGCTAACCACTTTCTATAGAAGAAAGATGATACAGTGAGGTCAAACAGGAGGCCTGGAACAGATCTGGGATTTGAACTTATATTTTCTACAGAGAGTTCACTTCCTCAATAGCAAGACTACTTTGTTGAAAGCACTAAATAAAAATCAATCCAATTTTAAATCTAACTTTACTAACTCCACCATCATAGTACTTCAGTTTCTTACTTTCTGCGCACATTTTGTGTTCTTTAAGCTGAAGGGCAGACAGTTTAAAACTTTCCACATTACCCACCTTTCTCAAAACATTTAAGAATATTTAATAATTCATTCTTTCCCAATAATGGAAAGGCTTCTAATTATTTTTCAATTAAAATGTCACATTCTTCAGAGTGTTTATATTATTTGCATAAACCTCTCTTATTTCCCTTCAACTTAAACAAACTTCTCACCTACTGCTATTCATGAAGTGTTATGAATTATTTCTATAGCTACTCTTCTGGAGAGAGGAAATTTGATATAATTGCCTTAAATATTTCTTTGCATGACTAAGTACACCTTTGGTAGAGTAATGGAGTTTACAGGGCACATAACAAGCAGTTAAACTAATGAAAAACAGCAAATCCAGGGCATTTGTTAACACCAATGAGATTCCATGCTATGTTGAGGCTGAACAAGAAAGCTTTTAGTCTGGTGAACCATATTTAATTTTGAAATATGACAGCCCTTCAGCTGACCAATACCTTCACGCCACAGTTTTCTTTATGCTTCAGACTTAGCATAAAGATTTATCTGAGAAATGGGGTTATATAACAACTTACTCAACTTGGCAACAAGCTGCCCAATAACCAAGCTCTCCATTTTATAGAATACATTGTATACAAACACATTCAGCATTATCAGATGCAGCATTCCTCTCACATAATTTGTACGTAGATGAGCTTCATAAATTACCAATACCCCAGTTGACACTGATGACATATTCTCTAACATTGCCTGATTCAGTAACGGCTAAAAAGAGATACTCCATTACTCCATTACATTACATTTAATCCAGGTTTGTGAAAGGGAGGTTTCTGGTTGGGGTTATCAAAAAAGCTCAAAAGAAATTTTAAATCCTGAAGAGTTTCTAACCTATCTTTATAGCCAGTTCCCTTCAGATTTCTTGCCAGACCTAGTCTGAAAGTATGCTATAAAAATATAGGAGGCAGATTCATCTCTCCAGATTTGTAGCACTGGAGCACCAGAGCATCTCTCGCTCTCCAGCTGTACTGTCCTGCTTGGTAATCCTTTAGGAGGTTGTGTAATACTTGCTGGAGGTTAAACATTTGTCCATATCTTAAGAGAAGGTTCAGTATTGAGGAAAATGCCAGGGTGAGATGAAGCAGATATGCAAGGAATCTGTTCCATGATAGTCCCCTTGGCAACATAGTCTGCAACCTTAGGTGCTGGTAACACCAAGGAAGCTTGATGTGCTGACTCTAAGAGATTCAGCACTGAGGGTGGAGCAGAGTGAAGACACTGCATCCAGGCTCTGTGCTATCACCACAGGGATGAAGAACCTGATCGTATTATGGAACTGCAGATTGCATGGCCAGCCCGGAGTCTAACTGATAACCAAATCATGTCCTCTGGGTGAGCTTTGCTCATTATAATCTCATTATAATGCCAAAACTCACCTCCATCCTGAAGGCTACCCACCTCTAAGGTGCGGCCACTCCTCACTGAGCATGTGCTATGAATTTCTCTGAGCCTATACCTTTAAACAAAAGTAAGAAAAATTTATACCAATCACAATGAAGACACATATGACTAGAGTCACTCCAGCTACACCTAAAAGTAAGAAAATTGTATTAAAATGGCTCAAGAGAGGGAAAACGTAGAGGAAGACACCATTGCAGAAAAGTTGGAAGGACATCACTAACTATTGGGATCAGTTGACAGGGTCATCTCTTTTCCCCCCTCACCTAGGGACACCTTTTGGATGAGATTTGAACTCGGTTATACCGAGTACTTCCCCGGGAAACCTAACATTCTCTATAGAGTTATTTCATAAGTTAGCACATGTGTAGATTATTGTTTTTGTCATATTCTTGGTATTTGTATGTGCTTTGCAGACAGTGTATTTATCACTGGCAATCCAAAAGAACTCGTGCTCCTGTTGCTTCAATAAACTATACCAGTAATCTACTAGACTGCAAAGTGTATTGCGCTATTTGTGAATCTGTGGTCGTAATTAATGCAACCAGTTTTATAGTGCCGATTGTGCTATTTGTACATCTGTGATTGTGATAATTCAATATAATTTAATATACTGAATGTGTCTAGACATATTGCCAAATTGGACATCACTCAGAATGTACACCCAGCTGCCCCCAGGCCCTCTATCTGAGGACAAGCTGGAACAAAAGGGGGTTAGGTCCTGACAAACTTCCTTACCTTTTAACACAACAGAGGCACATGCTCAGCCTATGGTTAGACAGCACCAGTAGTCGGTAAAATGAGTGGGTTTATCGAACTGTCTCCTTGCTCATTTTGTGTATGGATGACACTTTGCTCATCCCTAGGGGTTGGAATTACAGCTCTCCAGAGCCAAAATCCATGGCTTGCTACAGTGTGAATTAAGGTTTTGCAACTGCCGTAAGCTTCTGTTCATAAATTTCCTGGTGTGATCACTATCAGAGACCTGCAACGCACTCTCTCCCACCCACCAAGGAAGAGGATGGAGCTCTCTTTAACTTTGCGGGTGTGTAAAGATGGAGAAGTGAGACTTCAGTGGAGAAGGCAGAGCTGTGAAGTCACCCCTGGCGTGTTACTCAGGACAGGGCCTGAAACATTAGAACCCAATTTACTATACCCTTTCCTATCACCTCGGATCAGTGTTTTAACCCAGGGAAATTAAATGTAAAATGCTGTCATTTTTAGATGGCTTTTTTGACAACTATTTTGCATAGGTCTAAGTTATTTCTTACTTGTGATGCAAAAGAGCAAGAAATTAGTGCAGGGTGCAACCCTCTGTGGCTTCTACTCACATGAAAATCTGCATTTGAAAATTGTTTTTTGTTAAGACCAAGAACCCTGAAAAGCTGCCACATGTCCTACCTGAAAGACTGAAAAAAAAAATGACAGATGATGGTGTGAGAGAGATTACTTGGGAAGAAAGCTGGTTTATTAGACAAGCACAGTAGTGAGTCTGATTGGGATATAAAGGAGATCAGTCTTCGCTCAGACATCTCAGGCCCAGTGTGAAATGTTAGTCTTGCTCACTTGTGAATGCCACACAGTAACATTTCTTTCATTTGTTTATAGATTTTCATCACTTTGATCCCCCCTACCCCACCCCCCACACTCACCAGCAAAATCAGGAGCTCTTGAAATGAAAACCTGATTTTTCAAATTACTTTTGCCTCTTCAAATGATATCAGCCAAGGAACACAGTGATTATTACACAGTTTGAAGCCACAGTTCACTGAAAATTTCGAAGAAGATGAAAGTGAGAAACTAATAGAAAAACAAAAACAAAAAAAAACAGCACTATGAATGGCAAAGGTAAAACAATAATTAAAGAGGTGTTGGTATGCAAAATCTGAAAGAAAAGAGTAAAGATTAAAAAAAAAAAAGAATAAATCTGTCATTTAGGAGAGATGGGATTACATAAAATAAAGTGAAAGAAAAAAAAACAACATAACTAAACACCAACAGCACTTTTATAAGTGTAACAAATTTAAATAGTTGGGGATAAAAAAAAAAAAAAGCAACTCTAGCAACTCACAGGCTGTAAAGAAGACAAACTGTAAAAAGATCTGTAGAAGGAGAATCAAATATAGATGAAATGAGGCTGCTAGACAAGGGAGGAAAGAGGGGAGACCTTGATCAGCAGCCACTAACCTGTTGGTGTGGGGGTTTGTAGCAGTCCATGTGGGATGCAGGGCTGCGAGCACTTCTGGCGGGTGCCAGGTAGCTCTGCTGAGAGGGGGGAGAAGCAGGGAGGAGGCTGGCAGGCGGGCAGAGCACGGTTGGGTAGGGTGCACCCTGCAGAGCTGGCAACAGCACACTGAACACTTCCTCCGGCACATAGACAGGGGCCCCCATGCAGCAGACTGCCTTTGCTAGCAGGTGTGGTGAGAAGACCTGACAGACAAAGCTCATTATGGTGTCCCAGCAGAGCATGAAGCATCTAGATATTCTTAATGACCATATATGAGGTGACTGGCTTACTCTGTCTGGTGAACAGCTTGCAAGGATAATATCTTGCCCCGAGGAAGAAAGGCTTGTCCCTTTCAAGCCTTTTTCTTTTTTTTTTTTTCTTCTTTTAGTGCTTAATATAAAAGTTTCCCCTCATACACTAAACTATCTGCTGCCACAGTGTCCCCATGGCCGTGAAGCCAATAGTGTCCAAGAAGCTTCCGATAGTCTTTCCCCTTCAGAACCACCAAAAATGTCTCTGCGAAAAGTTTTTGGAAGGGCACCAGCTCTACAGAGCAAACATGAGGGGTTATTACCAGAGGGTCAGTCTCTGGTGTAGCTATCCAACTACACCGCTGTGAAGCTGTGGACCATTTAGTCTCTATCACAGTGGGTTTGTTCTGTTCATAATATGACTGCTAGGTGATATTTTCATGCATTTCCTCTTCCTCTGTCTGCCGCTGAAACCGATAATGCATTACAAATTCCTTTTGAGGAACAACAGGCTATTGTTTAAAAAGTAGACAAGCCATCGAGGTTTAGATTATAGATATGTCAGAGACAAAGAAAAAGAACGGTGTTTTACACAGGTCACGACATGCAGGAAGGACACAGATGTGTCTTCTCACTCTTGCAAATACAATTTTATGTGTTTGTGACTGTATCTGAAATGAAAAGAGAACAAACAGCACTAACAAAAAGCAAATTTCAGCTAGAGAATTTGAGGAGATCCGGGACATGATGAGTACAGATTGTTGTCTGACATTCCTGATAACAGTTCAGATTCGGCCATTCCCACAATGACTGCGCTGTGGTTTATTTTTCCCATATGTAAAATAAGCCATGGCCCAACCCATATGCCTACAAATATTTACTGTAAGCAAACAAGTTATTTTTACTCTCCACGGACAAGACAGCTTTGGCATAATATAACCCAGGGATATATTTCCTGGCAGGATACTGGGGATGGTATCAGCACTGCTCCCTGCACAAAATCTCTTGATTGACCACATTATCTCTTCATCCATGTCACAGCTTCATCTGGTCCTCCTATAATCAATGGATATGCAGTAGAAACACTTGTCTAAAGCAAAAGTTAGACAAGGACTGTGAAGTGAAATATGGAGTGGAAAGACTTGGGTAATGAGACTAGGTCCACAAGTTTATGTTTTCCTGTAGGGTCCAAGAATTTGCAGTAAAGAGATGGTGGTGATCTTGTAGAGGACTGAGTTTCCCTTCCCCTGCAAACAAGCACGGAGACTCCCAGGTCTGCAGCTCCATAGGTGTGGGGATGAGAAGCCTCTAGCTGAGCCAAGCACTAGCACTGCTGCTCGCAGGGGAGGCAGGAGCAACAGGAGACTGGTTTCCTGGAGGCATTTGCTAAACTCTGTTTCTACTGAGCCACACTGAATCATCTCAGTGATGCTGATTCTGCGCTGACCGGCCACTTCTGTGATTTTGTGCAGTGACTTAGTAAAGCAAATGTGTCAGTTTGGTGTATACTATAATAGGGCTTCATCTCACCTGACTCCCTGTAAGTCACTGAAGTCCAGTCACAGCAAGTGGAGGCAATAAGGTTGTTGGAGAATGCAGATCCCCTGACCTACTTTGGATATCTGCCTTTAAATGATATGGATTCTGTCTGTGAAGTGCCTGTTTTTCTCCACTAACAGCACAGGGACTGTAGACAACAAGATCAGATGTAGATATCTACACAATAGATGTCTAAATTTGATGAGATTAATTCCATTTTATCTATCTGTACCAAACCGCAAACTCCATTTTGGTCATGAAAATGTGTCATGTCTCCCATGTTGTCTTTCAGCTTCTACCTTAGATTCATAATTCAATAACTGTTGTGGAAGGCAAGCAGTGGAGGTAAAGCAAGCACTGCTAACAGCACACATTTCTCCGTTTTATTCAGGCTAAAGGAGAACAGGAACAGCGATCTAGTTTACACAGTATCTCACTGTGCCTTACACTGACACAAAACACGAAGTACAAATAGAGCAGAGTAAACATAAGAAGTAGAGTAGAAGTAAGCAAAGAAAAAAATGGTTTGGATAGGAGAGTGTGTAAGAACATCTTCAAACAGCTTTGCAGGCAGCTTTGATGAACCAAACATGGAAGGAAGCCTGAGCTGAAGAAGTGTATCTTTTGATCCCAAACAGTTATCAAAGCCAGAAGGGCTTTAAAAAATGTGGCAGCAATGAAGACACAGATTTTGTTTAATATTTTGCACTTAGGCATCTAATTAACTGTAATAGGAAAATGCAATAACTTACAGACCACCAGGTGAGAAAGATGTTGAGTATAGTCTTTGGGTAGTCTCTCCCTGGGAAGTGAAAGGTGTGTTTGTTTAAGAAACTGTTTTGCAAAGTTATTTTGTTCTGTTTTTCCTGCCAGAACAATTTGAACATTTGTGTTGTCTAGGAAAGGTACAGCTTTTTGCAGGGAGTAGCTAGGGGTAGGAAGTTTCAACATAATTTGCAAAAAGTGATCGAGCAGAGAGTCGAAGTCTGTGACCATGTTTCTAAAGACTACAAGAGGATTCTGCTCAGACCCAACAAGCCAGTGCTGAAGGACCACAAGCTTGATCCAGTATGTCAAACTCTGAGTGTCCAGCTGTGGTAAGCTCATAGCAGTAGCAGTAAATGTATGCACAGCAAGATAGAATACCGTGGTGAAGTTGGTCTGCTATGTACTCAGGCCTACCAGTAGTCAGGTTGGTCAGCTTTGTATAAATTGTTTCCAGAAACACAGAAGTAGGAAATGACACTCAAGAGGATTTAAAGAGGCCATCCAGGGCAACACCTGCTCCCAAACAGAATTTATGGCTGGCCCTAATCCTCTTACAGGTGAAAGATAAAACTTCCAACATCTAGAGGTATATTATTCAGCCGTTTAACAAGTCACCCAAACACAAAAAGCATACCATTTTTTGACAATATTTCCTGTGTACATTATAGGAATTTATTATATGGTTTAGTTAATTCAAACCAATGAATGGTTTTGCTGACCTTTCATTAGTAGTTTGCTTTAATGAGAGATTTTTCAATAAAGGATTGTTTGAACATGCTAAACCTGCCAGTTCATTTTTATAAAATATTTTGGCAACTCTTTTGCTAGACATTGTGATGCAATGTGATATCTTTTCTGAGAGATTAGAGGGTTGCTTTCTTGGCTGACAGCTTTGTTTCAAATAGAAAAGAAAGAAAAACGACGTCACTACCGATGTTGAAAATGATATCTTTTTGTTGCACATATTCCTAGCCATTATCTTGAACAATACAAAACACTTTGTTGGATTTCAAAAGATGAAACAGCTACTTCAATTTCAGACCTCATGGAGGACTGGTTCATGGGACGTGTTTGGAATTGCTCATAAGTAATAACGTGTAGCTCACAAACTGTCATAACTATTTCCTGGTCTGGTTCCCTCCAATAATAAATGTAGCAGTTCACAACTTGCTAAACAAGGAAAACATCTACTTATTCCAATTGGTAAAGCAAATCCATCTCTTTATTTAATGCAGGTATGAACATTCCAGGCTACAAATTTTGCACTTAGAAAATTCAGTTTACAATTAAAATAACTGACTGAGATGGGGTATTTACTGATATGAGTGAATGCCCTGTTTTTCAGGACACCCAACGGAGTAAGAAAAGCTCATCATTTTTTGTATGTACCAGTAAGACATTTGTTGACAGTGTAGTGGCTTTTATCTATCAATATAGTCCCTCTGGCGATATGTCAGTGCATCTTGAGACTTTATGAATTATCCTTGTAAGGATTTTGACATGAGTTACAGCAATTTTACCCTCAGTGTACAGACGGCAGAGATGAGGTATTTGTCCAGAACCATAAAGAAGCTATGTCTGGTTTTACTGAAACTTATCTTACAGTCTTAAACACAATGCACCATTATTCCTATCTTATGTCTTTGGGACATCAGTTAAGGACACGTTGAATCAACAGGGGTAATTTTGCCAGGTTGAGTTTTAAATGTGCCTTTAGAACAGAAGAAAAGTAATTTATGCCACAATTTTCTCTTTGGACTGGTAGAAATCACTGGGCCAAGGCATCCAGTTATGTGGATAAATGTCCCAACTATTCTTTTCCCATGAATAGCAAAAAAGTAAAATATATTCTTCTGGTATAGGACATGGCTGCTCCCACTCCATATTCTCCTTTATTATTTTCTCCCTTCACATTAGAAAACAGACTTCTGCAAGTAGCAGTGAACATGGTACCATGGTCAACTCAAGTAGCATCCAAATGGCCCACAATTGCCCTATATTGGCGGAGCTGCTCAGACCATAACCCTGTCCCAAGGGAAGCAGGGCAGGAACCTCCCACCTGTGTGTAAGAAGTTAATGTGGAATACCATTTTTCCATACAAATGTACATGCAGGAAGTAAGACCCTGCAGGCATGTGCATGTGTGTGTAATCATATGCATGTCATGTCTGCTCAATTGTATTTTTTCCTCTTTCTAGAAACTGAAGGGTCCTGTCACCTGAGTGATCAATTCATGTGACTGGTGAATGGATTAGACAGTAAAAGTGAATAAAGACAACATTGGAAAGATGTGAGAAGGAATGAATACATCTGCACAACACTCAGTGGTAAAATTAAAGCATAAGGAACTCAAGGAGCAATTGTATGCAGCAGTATGGATTTTGGTATGTGCTGTCCAGCCTTGCTAGAGTCCTGAATCCTGTGCACCTGCTTGGATCCTTAAGGACATGTCTACCATATCTTCACTGTGACTTAGACCCACATGAAATAGATCACAAATGAACTTATTCCACAGTTCAGATCAATCAGCATCTCTCAACAACCCTTCCTATTACCCAACAGCTGGAGATGAATGTGGGCTTTTCTCTAAGACTTTGCAACAAAAGTGCAACATCACATCAACAAAATACACTCATAGAGAATCAAAGGGCCAAGAAAGTCTGCCCTGCCTATAATCTACCTCTATCCTTTGAGATTATCTGGATTCTTGTTTTCTACAATTTGGAGTCTCTCCTTCAATGCTGTAAATTGCAGACGTGGTATATCACTTTCCGAGATGTATGCAATGTTTTGTTTCATATTCACAACCAGAGCTGAGTCCTGATTTGTACCAGGCTTGCTGTTTTTCATCCAGTTTGTTTCTAGGTAGTACCCCATTGCTAAAAAGTATTTTTGGTATTTTGTAGTTGTTTGAGAAAACATGCTCCCGGGGCAAGGATAGCAGTAGATGATGGAGATCTTGCATGTTGTCTTTTTTTTCTCAATATAGCCTACAGCATCAGTTTTTTCACAGTCTCCAGTCCTTTAATGAGAGTATTTATGGCTAGATCTGGATCAAAGGTTATGACTTTCTTCAACTTGAACTTTTATATTGCATCAGTTTTAGCTTATTACATTTTGTAAAATAAAAATGATGAGCAACTTGTGCTGTTGTAGTATGAGAAAAAGCAAAGCTTTTAAATGGTATCTGTCAGAACACATTTTGTGGTAAATATTTTGGTTTATTGGTAAATGTTTAACAATACTCACTTGAAAAATAGCCACATATACAGTGTGATCTCAAGTAGTTCTCAGTTCCAGTTCTGCAGATAATCTTTCTCCCATTTAATGAGTAAAGGGCAAAGGGTGGCTGTGAACAATGACACTTCTCCCATTCTGTGCAGATTCTCACACTTATGACTGCAGTATATGGGCTGAGCAAAGTGACTAATGTCTATCTAGTGTTTGCTTTCTCTTCCCCTTCCTATGAGGAAGTACTGCATATACTTGAAGTATAATACTGTTGGAGGTAATTTGTACTAAAATTTGTATTAAATACCGGACTTTGTTAACTAGGGTTTCAAGTTAATTAGGTGATGTGTCTTGTGATTTAACCAGCTGATAATGATACTTAAATATTTTTTATTTTTTTGTTTGTTTGTTTGTTTGGCTCCAACTTCAATTTATGTTGAGATCCAGTTGCTGTGAGTTGTGATCTAAACCGCAAAGTGACCAAAGGATGGAACTGCATACGCTGAATTTACTTTTTAGATTATATAGAGAAGCATATATTATGTATTTTTAACAGAATAGAACATTTGAAGGAAGCATTTGAAGGAAGCAGAACATTTGAAGGAAGCGGATTTGAAGTCAGGCAAAAAAGGGCCACTAAACTCAGTGAACAGTAACCAGGAAGAAGAGCAGATGTGCTCCCACAAGTCTGTAAGGAAAATTCAGGCAAGAGATATAATCATGAATGGCACAAACAAACTCCCTATAAACTTGTTGTGTGTATTCTGAAATAAGAAACAACATCCCTTAAATTATAAGCATTTGAAAAACACTTTCAAATTTTGCATTAGAAATAAGCAAATACATTGCATGAGTAAGCTTTAGTTTGAGCAAATCCCCCTTTCCAGTTCTTCAGATTGAGGTCTCTAGAGTTTATTATGTGAATGGCAATAACTCCCAATAGAAAACAAGTATATTCCTAACTTGTGAGGCTAGATGACAAAAAAACTTTATCTGATTTCTGTGATATGCATCAATTAACATCACTGCTGACTGCTGGGTGCAGCTTTTCTCAAAATTCTTTACTTGTGACCTACAAAATGACTAGAGATGTAGCATCTCTGTAACAGTCAGAGGCCCTGCCTCAGTATATCAGAAGCTCTAGCTTTTAAAGTATTCTCTCCAAATCCAGATAATTCCCTATTACTTTGAGATGGCACATTTGAAACATGTTTTAGGAGAAAGTGGCTGAATTGGAGTGGTTAAATAGCAACATTGAATGCCAATATCGCTGCTGAATCTAACAGCTGGCACACATGTCTATATTAGGGAAATCTTTTGCATATTACCTCCTCAGTGATACTTACAGCGTTTTACAGAAAAGGCCCAGTTACCTCATAAACGGCTCCATTATCTGATTTACATTTTGGACTTTGATAAATCTTCTGTGATAACATGTTACGAGTTGCAATTAGGCAAGAGGTATGTGGAATAGATTCACTTCATTAACTGGCTTCTGGCATAGAGTTTAAAGGTCGAATTCTGATCTCACCTATAGGGAGATCATGAGTATACATCACATGTAACCTGCAGAAATAATCTATATTACCATCTGGCAAAGAGACACAAGAGTCATAACAGATAACCCAAGAGTATTGATTGTGACCTATACCGCAGAGCTTATTGAAAACTACTTACAGCTGTAGGGTCATATATAAGTTTAAGGAAGGTTTCTATCTACTAAGTTCCAAGAAAATATACTGATTTTATTTCCTTGAAGTTGTGAGTTACCCTACACGGGACTAATGCGAAGTACAAAACACTTCATCAGCATATATCAACGTCTACCAACTTCATTAATATCATTAATGCATTAGAAATGCAGCATTCTTCCCTTGACTGTTGTAAATATATAAAAGTTTGTGCATGTCCAGAAAGTACCCTTAGGCCACAGAAAGTAAATTTGGAGCTACGTCACTTATTTGCCTAGAATTGCTCCAAATTTATCCCCATAAATCTCAGAACAGCATTTTGCTCCCTTATTTGAAACACACATGCAAAATTAAGAACGTTAAGCCATGCTGAACCCGGAAAAGAAGTCATCCTGTCACAGAATAACATTAAAAAGACCACATTTCATGGATAAATTAAGGCTGTATGGTCAGAAAATGTCATGTTTTGTGAAAAAATAAAAAAAAATAAAAAAAATCCTTGCCATTGCTACCCAGGAATGTGCAGAAAGAGCTAATGAAAGTCCTTTAATGGGTATATATTTCAGAATACTTCTTTTCTGAATATAATAATTTTTCATATAAAGGATACCAAATCAGATAAGGAGAAGCTTTGATAGAAGCTATTGGTAGGTAAATCTAATTGAACTGCTAGAAAAGGAGTAGCAAATGGAACAAATAATATCCTTTTGTAAGAAAGAAAAAAGGAATAGAAGTGCATGCTTTCTTTTTTAATACAAAGAATAATCAGAACACGCTGCAGTGTTGAAAACAACCATATTAAAACAGATATCTGATTTCATTGGGGTAACAGATGCTTGGCTAATTCAAGATATCAACAAGGATGTAAAAACAGTAGGACATAAAGTCACCCCATGATGTGTCAAAGCTGGGGAAATTTTAAAAGATGTAATTCGCTGAGTCACCAGCTTAATTGTGTGAACTGCTGTTACTTTCAAACTTGATGTTAAAAACTTTATTTTATCACTGTGTCTTGTCCTACACCAACAGCAAGAGAAGCAGTGACTCTGCCACCTTTTAGTGCTCCTAGGTTCTTCTGAACTGCGGCCTCTGAATACCTAAAACTTCTGGAGTTTTGTCCAGACAGAAAAGAATATATCAAAGATAAGCTTGCTTATTACTTACATTTTCTTCAGCTTTTATCTTTCTTGATCATTGAGGGCCTAATCTGGCTAAGACTTCCATGTATTTTATTTATTGATATATTCCGTGTTGTTATTCCTGCCACAACTCTGTAGCATGTGATAGCTTTACTTGTCAAATAAAGAGATAGAACCACACGGAAAAAACTCATCAGGGCCAGATGAAGGATTTGAGCCTATGCTTCCTTGTTCCTTGTCTAGTTACTTCTTCAACGACCTGAGCTATTTTGCTGATGACACAGTAAGAGTATAACTGCTAAGTATTTGTTAAAGCTTCATTTTGCCAAGGAGCAGTGGGAAGGTGAGGAAACACGAATGTGTGAATGGGACCATCAATATGATTTTTCTTCTAGCTTTCTGCATTCACAAGAGTGAGACCATGCCCCTATATCAATACAAATGCCTGTTCAGCATGGCACAATGTGTTACAACATGTAGCAAAAAGCCATATACATGTAAGTTTTCTGGTCCACTACAGACAGGATCTTTTCAAAATGAAGCTTTTAAATGTTCATTTCAAAATCTCTTTTCAAGAAAGGATTTGGAGATGGCATATGCAGGGTGCACATTTCCTCTTACAAGCTTTTACTTTCAACAAATGCTCTCTTTCTGTTACTTTTATGCTGCTTCCTCTTTTCAGAAAGCATTTCATAAAATTGATATGGAGAAAGAAGCAACAAGGTTTTAATATACATAGAGCAATCAAAGGCTCCCCAGGTGCTGACCATAATATTGACTAGAATATGATTATGGAAGACATATAGAAAGGCAGAAAAACATAAGGGGCTAGGTAACATTGTGGTACATCTTCTTCTGAAGGCCCATGGCAGAATAATTACCTACAGTCTTCTGCCAGTTCCCTGCTAGGGATCACACCCAGTTCCTGTGAATCACTGCTCCCATTGCAGGAATAAGAGACAGGGAGGAAAAGATCTTGTAAACCTCTGCCGTCAGCTAATCCTTTAGAGCACTTCATCCTCTGTCCCAAATCCACTTTCATGTACAGGATAAAAGCAATCACATCTAGAGGAGCTTCTCTGTGTTGCACCCAGGGAAATCAAAATGTAACAGAAGTAGTAATGTTAAAAATAAATAAATAAATAAATAAATAAATGCTAAAGACAAAAATATTGTCCAGAAAGTAGATGAGATTGTCTAAGGAATGGGCCAAGGACATTCATGAGAAAAATAAGCATTTACATCGGAAGAGAAGAGGAAAAACATAGGGTTGCTAGGTTTCCTCAAACTCATTTTTTGTCTGATTATGCCTCACTCTTATGTCATTTAAATATTTCAGTTCCATACCTTTGGTGAGTCTGATGATCAAATTCTATTAACTCCAACATCTTGATCCTTACAAATTAATACTTTCTCAATTGTCAGTCATGGTACAATCCACCTGTATGACAAGACTGATGGCACATAAATGCATGTGATTTACAACCCATATCACTCTCTGCCATTAATTTCTGCATCTCCAATTTCAAATCCTAGCTTACACCCTGTCTCCTCTAACTAAACTGTGATAAGATTAATATCTTATTTCTAGATTCTCATTATTTCTTAAAGCTGTTTCCTACCTTTCAACCTTTACTTGATGAATATAGCTGTCAAAAAACTGGGCATGAACCCAGAAATGAATTTTCTTACACTATTTATATTAGCTGTTTTACTAGAATCTCTCTGCAGTTGTAGTTCACTACTGTGAAGGACGTTTTAAACTGTTTCAAATGCACCACAAACTAAAGACACATTATGAAACAGTATAACTAGATAGTGTTATTTGCCACCCAGTAAATCTTGCTCATCAGCTTATACCTACTACCAGAAAAATTAGATTTCCCTTTAAAATGAGAATAATCAGGTTTTGCATTTGATTGAAATCATGCAAACAATGTATTGGTGAAAAGATGTTGCTCTCTAAAATAATCACAATAATAATAATAATACCATGCAATAATTACAAGATTTTGGAAGCAAATAAACATATCAAGCATAGAATTGAGTTTTGTTTGAGAGGTTTTTAGTTTGGAGAGAATCTTTCCTCAAGCTTTACAATAACCCAGCGAAAGACAAAGAAGATTTTAAAAAATAAATAAACTAAAAGTGAATTGGTCAATAGGACTTACTAAAAGCCATAAGTGGAAACAAAGAGAAAAATTACATAAATGGGACAAAAAGAATACACATACAGAGCTAGTTTAAAGGTCCATTTACCCCTGTACAGTGTCTGCAAGTGAAACCAAAAGTAAAGACAATGGTAAAGAGTATAAGAAATAAAGCTTGTACTGATTTGTCTTGGTTTATTTCCCTACTTTATGACAATCTGAAATTAGGAACTTCTAGGAATAGCAGATGCATGCAAAACAGTCTCTAGACACTGATGGATTTATCTCCCTTTCATTTGTCTAGCTGAACAGAGGAAGATATGTACAGAAGGTAAGATGTGTTTCAGTGACAAAAGGTGTGTTCTAGGGCTTAGAAAGAAAACTCAAATAATGGAAAATGAAATTTGAAAAATAAAGCAAGCAATTCAAAAGCTCAATAAAAAGAGGAAATAAAGGATGAAATCAATGCAGAATGGCAAGCAGGGATACCCTGATATTATAAAACATTGCACGGACAAGTAGAGCAGAACTCAGCAGCTATTAAATATAAGGATTAAAGTGTATACTTGTTCTGATAAACGACTACATAAAGCTGATGTCTTCTCTGTCATAAGATTTGAAATGATGCTCTGTTCTGGCTATGTTGTAGAAAACCTAGGAGGATATGAACAGAAAATGATTGAGTTTTTTGTTTGTTTTGTTTGTTTTTGTTTTTGTGTGTGTGTGTTTTGTGGTTTTTTTTCATGCTTTGTCTAATTAAATGTGAAGTCATTTCCAAACTGAAGTTGAATTTTAAACCAAAGGAAAGTCTAAGTTGTTGAATTTGGTTTCTTTAATTAATTTGATATCCTCTGGTGCCACTCCCCGACTACGTAACTTCTGAAATCATAATCTGAGTGAATAGAACAATGGTGGATTTAGGACGGCTTTTAGAATTGAATAGAATTGTTCATTTGGGAGGGATCTACAAAGATTATGGAGTCCAACCATCTGACTGCTTTAGGGCTAACCAAAATTTAAAGGGTATTAAGGAGGACGTTATCCAAATGCCTCTTGAGTACTGACAGGTGTGGGGCATCAACCACCTTGCTGGGCAGCCTATTCCAGCATTTGACCACCCTCATGGTACAGGAATTTTCCCTCATGCCCAGGCTGACCCTCCCTGGTGCAGATCTGTGCCATTCCCTTGTGCTCTACCATCGGTCCCAGGGAGCAGAGACCAGCCCCTCCCTTGGTGCTTCCCTCCTCAGGGAGCTGCAGGGAGCAGTGAGGCCACCTCACAGCCTTCTCTTCTACAGATTGGACAGCCCAAGAGTCCTCAGCCTCTTGTCCTCAGCACATGCCTCCCTGCCCTTTTACCAGCTAAACAGAGCAGGAGAATTACCTCTTTTGACCAACCGGCCATGATGTGTTTAATGCACCCTGAAATGTGTTTTGCCCTCTTGTCTGCCAGGGCACGCCACTGGTTCATGCTGAGCCTGCTGTTAACCATCACCCTCAGGTCCCTTTCTGCTGAGCTGCTCTCCAGCCACACATTTCCCTGTCTGGGCCTGTTTGGCATTACTCTGTCCCAGGTACAGCACCTGGCATTTTCCTCTGTTGAACTTCATGTCCTTGAGGATTGTCCAATGCCCCTCTGCAGGGCCTCTCAGAATTCCAGAAAGTCAACAGCACCTCCCAGTTTAGTATCCTTGGTGAAGTAGCTAGTTGATTTTCCCTAGAAAATGAGATCTGTGTACCTGCTTTTGGAAAAGCACCAAAAATTTTCAAATAGACAAAGGCTGAAAAGTATTGCTTTTGATAGACTATATATAGAATATGAGGAATAGTTGTTAATTGATTACATGACTAGAAGTAGAACTAGGCATTTGGAGGAAAACCTTAATGCAAGGAAAAATATGTTGGCATTCATTTACTGTTCATACATGAATTCATTTTTATCTAGTTTAAGCATCATAGCTAAGAAGTGTCTATTTTAACCACCAAAATTAAGTTAGTACAGAGTTCAACAGATTGACTTGATTGTCCAGCCTCACCGACAGAAAGCAAGAATGGCATTCTGGAAGCAAAGTAAGCTGTATTGCTTTGACATCAGTGGAAATAAGGAGGAAGATCAGGCACAGCCTGCATGCATTGTAATATACTCTTTCCTACATATACCAAAGTCAATGCGAATGATATTGTCCCTCCCACACAAAACAGATGCTTTGGCATCAAGAACAGAAAAGATGCAGTTCACAGGGGCTCATGGGGCAAGAGGGCTACATGGCAAACCACAAACAGAAAGAAGGAGGGAAGGAGGGAAGAGAGAGAGGAGGAGTATGAGCATTTTGCTTATCACCACCAGCCTCTAACCATTCTGTGTGTTGTGGCCATTTCGTTGCTGACCAGGCAGTGATGGTCAAAGCATCTGTGGCAGAGGCTAATCCTAAAGTGAAAAACTGCACTGATGGCATCCCCAGCAAGCACTTCCATGTCAACAAAATATCTTCAGGCCTTCTTCTCTCCAAACGACCACGATCTCTGTTGTGGTTTAGCCCAGCAGGCAGATAAGTTGCGCACAGCTATTCACTTACTCCCCTGCAGTAGGATGGGGGAAAGATTAAAAAACAAACAAACAAACAAACAAAAAACTCATTGGTCAAGATAAAAACTGTTTAACAGGACAGAAAAGGAAGGGATAATAATAAAAACAATGCAAGTGATGCACAATGCACTTGCTCACCACTAGCCGACTGATGCCTATCTGATGCCTATCCCATCTCTGAGCAGTATCCCTACCCCAGCCAACTCTCCCCATTTTTTATTGTTCCTTATGATGACATCAGATGGTATGGGACAGCCCTTTGGCCAGTCCAGGTCAGTTGAACTGGTTTTGTCCCCTCCCAGTTCCTTGTGCACCCCCAGCTTCCTCACTGGCAGGGCAGCACAAGAAGCAGAAAAGTTCTTGGCTCTGTGTGAGTGCTGCTCTGCAACAACTAAAACTTCAGTGTGATATCAGAATTATTTTCCTCCTAAATCCAAAACACAGCACCATACCATCCACTATGAAGAAAATTAACTATCTCTCAGCCAAAACTAGGACAGTCTCAGTCTCTTTGGGATAGCAGAGTGATCCAACCAAGAGCAAAGGCTCCCCTATTGCACCAATCTCTGCTACCCATTACAGCTGAGTTACCAGAGGGGGCATCCCCCTTTAAGCCTCTTTTGTTGTTCTGCAAGAGTGTTGCTGAAATTGTAATGAGATTGTGTTGTTGTCATTTTTCTACAAGGACAGCTGCAATGGTCAACTTCAGGTGGAAAGAAAAATGACTGTCATCAGTATGCAGCACCTGCCAGTGAGGCATTCACACCAGTGAAGCATAATCAAGTTTTTAATGTAGGACCAAAAAAGCAAGCTCAGCACTTTTGCTATTACTGTAGCCACTGATAACAATTACTTTCCTGGTGGCAGGGACAGGGACAGGGGTCTTCTCCCCCTTTTGATTTTGACCTTTGTAAATCATTTGGCATTGATACAGCAATTACTGCTTAAACCCATTACAGGCATGGAGATGGAGTTACAATCAATCACTGCTGTTTGATGGACCAGCATCCTGTTGTGTTACACGCTGCATGAACACCAAACAAAAGGTTGGTCCAAACACTTGCTCTTTTCTTGTTTAATAATCAAGGGAGAATCAGCTGCCTGGGACTCAGACCAACATGTTAAATCTAAAGATGTGTCTTTCCTGGTTCTACAATGACCTTCCAACATCTGTTCTATTGTCTAATTACAGTTCATACTGCTTCATATCAGTGTGGACTGATAACCCTATGTTACCCTAACCCTAGTCTGAAATTCCCTTGTCCAAAAGAGGGATTTGTGACTCATAGTGATACCTTGCTGTGTTTTTTCACAACTGTAAAAGATTCATGTGGTTGTTTTCCTCAAAATTACAAGAGTGTGGAGAGGCAGAAACCCTCAGTTTCAGTTTGTGTCCTGAATTGGCTGGAAATGAGGGGACTCAGCTTTGATTGCACTAATAAACCTGACAGTAGCAACTAAATCCTAAAGTGAGGGTTAAGGTTGGCAATACAAGAGGCTCATATGCAGTCCTCTGCAGGAGAGCTCAGCCTCCAGAGTCTGAAGCTTGCAGGAGGAGATGAGATTTATGAAAGTTTTGGGGAGAGGGAAGGATAGGTTATTTACTGAGTGAGTTTTTAGGAAGTATCCAGGGAAAGTGAGTCAGTATCTGGAACAGCAAAATAGGTTTTTTTGCTATTTCAGATACTTGAAGGCAGGGAGTTACATGGGGTAATGTGGGAGAGGAAAGATGCCATCTGACTATGTACTTATTAATAAGGAGATCTAGCTCTTTCTGATAACCATTTTACAGGCATTCAACATTCACAGGATCCACTGTGATAAAATCTTCAGCCCCTGTATGTCTGTCAAGTGTGCACACAATCCAACTGTGGTGCATGGACATGGGTGCCCAGAGCTCAACAAAATAAAAGGCAGTGATGAGAACTTGCAGCAAAATTGCAATGGGTGTTCCCATCTCATCCTGTCCACCAAAGGTCCTGCTACACGCATTCCCTGACAGTCCAGGGCCATATCCCTAGACCTCAAAGTGTCAATGCCCAGCTGTTCTCCATGTAAATACAAACATAAAGCTTTGGAACTAAATTTCTGACAGAAAACCATTATGGAATCTCCCCAGTTTGGTCCTTTAACTTTTACTTTCTCCATGATGCCTACATAAGAATGCATCTGCTACTGCAGGGGAATTCAGCTTTTTCTTCCCAGTTTAACAATTAAATAGGCCTTGAAAGCTGCCCAGAGGAGGGCAGCTGGTGAAATTGACTGGTTTGCTGAGAAAACTGGAGCTCCAATTTGCAGTTTTTGTAACCACTGACCTGAGGTCAATTCTAATACAAGAATCTATTAAAATATCCAAAGGCAAGAGAAGAACTAATCTGGGAGGGGAGGTCTCTTGAACTACCTGTAAGCACTGACAGCTCAATAATATTTGATTCATCCCCTAAAGCATATTTGTCAAGAAGAAACATCTGTAATGATAGATAGGGTAGGTAAGATTTCCAAGACAGCTGGACATGAGGGATGATCTCCATAAATAAAGGCAGTCAGACCCACAGAAGGTACAATGTGTACATGTATTATGTCTTTGTCTCTTTCTCCCACTTAAAAAAGAACAGAAGAAAAAGAAATATATTCTATTCAATTCACTGCTGACTTTGAAGCCTCAGACTTTTTTCCTGATTCTGGTTTGGCACCAGAAACATTAAGCATTGCTTAATTAAACAATCTCTCCGCCTCCATCCCACCTCCTAAATCAAATTACAAGGTACAGCAACAGGAAAACGTCTGCAAAAATTAGACCAGTACAGAAAAGGCAACCAATCCTTTCTGAAAACAATGGTGTAATGCAACATAAACATCAGGCTCAAAGACTGTAAAAAGAACTCAGGGTTGTATATCCGTTCCCCTAGTGCATAGAGTTAGTAGGGACAGTTCAACTCAGCATAATGTAGAGCATCTGCAGGAACTCTTGAAGCTCTGGCATCCAGCAATAACCAGAGCTGCACAGGCAGGACTGCTGACATCCTGCAATGCTCTTGTCATTAGCATGGTTCCAGCACAGCTCCGCCACTGGGACACCTAGGATGGACCGAGGAAGACAGACACTGTAGCTCCACACTAATCTTAGGCTTCACAGCAGAAGAGGGATCTTTAACTCTCCATTTAGGGAATGAGAAGAATGAAAAAGTCACGGACAGGTGTAGTCACGACACAGCCTACATGCAACCAGGATCTGAACACAGGGAGCACATCACACAAAAAATGCCTTACCCCATTAAAATGGACAACATAAACTCTAGGCTTTCGTATGTAAAAACTCAAGTCATCTAGTTCTACAGAAAGCTACTAGATTTTCCCATCATCTTTTCTGTCTTAATGCATTTATGCCTAAACACTTAAGCTGTAGGCATTAAATTAGTTTGGCTGGAGTCTATCATCTTTCGCTACGATTCATTTTCAAGGTAATCTTTATTTATTTATTCATTTATTTTTGTAGGACACACTTCTGTAAATAAGACTTTATCGATAATAACAGAAGAGAGAGAAACATTGTCAAGTTTGCTCAGCCAGGGAAATATTGCCAGAGCTGTTCATTGATAAAATACATGAGTTGCCTATGTGTTTTGCCCTGACTGAAGTATGACCCAACACCAAAAAATATAACAAAATACTATTTGTTATCAAATCACTCCTGTGTTTTTTCCTTCATACTTTCTTCATCACTCAGTCATCATGAACAATTTTTAAACCTGATGCACACCATACATTTTTTTATCCTTCAAATATATCAATATTGCAACATAGTTTGTTTTCTTTATTTTGGAAATTCAAAGCATGAAGATTTGTGGTTTTGCCAACTGAATTTAGTCTTACTTTCTAAATATTTTAGCATTTAAACTTAGTTCCATGACTCTAAGGAAAAAAGAAAAAAAGGAATCTTTTTTCCCACCTTGACTCGATCTAGAGGTTTTGTTTGTTTGTTTTGTCTGTTTATTTGCTTGCTTGATTTTATTTATTTTTGAACCAGTAATTGTATAGTCACAAATTAATAATTTAAGTAAGAAATCCTACATTTTGATTGAGTTATTACTAGGAAAGTTGAATATAATTACTTGAAATAATATTTAATTTTTCAAATAGGCCTTTTGTGATAATTACATTGCTAATGCTTTTGATTTGGTGGGTATTTGTTTCAGATGCCTGAGTATCATGAATTTTATCTCTTTATGTTGTAAACAATGTGAAAGTGTTGTTTTGATTTAAATATGTCAATTTCTACACAAGATGCAGAAGGATAGAGAATTTGTCTCTGATTCTTTGTTTTGGATTTGTTCAATCTAAAGAATCAATTTAGGATAGTAGAGCTGGGAGACCAAACCACCTACACAGGACATGAATATTTTCCTTGATGTCAAGTGGAACTTTTTGCAGTTCAAAAAGTAACTAAATCAGATTACGTGGAAGAAAATAGGAAAATCCCTATAAAATATAAAACCTTAGGCTCACATAAGACTGCATGATTATCCTGTGGTTATAAAGGATGGTATTTTCCCCAGTAAATCTAAAAGTCTAATTGGGACCTTAGGAATCTAGTTGTCTCTCTATATAGTCACCAGCAAAGGACAGACAGGCTTATGGGATGATGTTTCAACCCTTCTAAGATGTGGAAGAGATGGTATAAAACTAGCCATTTGATCCTGCACAGAGAGTAGTTATCAGTCATTCTATGTTACTATGAAAAGATTAAGAATAACCTCAGGTCCTGCAACTGTCTGTTCTGGTTGTGGTGCTCCTCATTAATCCACTCATCCATAACCTCGATGGTGGAGTACAGTGTGTCCTAGGTTCATAGAGCGTGGTGACCTTTAAGTGTCAGGGCACTGGCAGTAAGTAGTTGCTAATACCTTGGCGGCAGGTTTCTGAATGTGAACTGCAAAAATATGACAAAATTCAATGGAGATGAACATAAAATGTTGTAGAAATAATCAACTAGACTTACTGGAAAGAATGGGGAGTTAATAAGAATAGTTCGCTAAGTGCAAATCTATAATGTCATGCTGTGTGAAAGGAAGAATATAGTAATAGGTCATAGAAACAGAAATATAATTCACTAACATCTCCTGCTGCATGGTAAGGCCTAATTTGGGGTGTCCCATCTGGAGGACTACATTTCAAGATGGGAATTTACTGGAGACAGTCCAGACAAGAGCAGGAGGAATTGTGTACAATCTAAAACAACAGATCCAAGAAGATCAGTAAAGTCAGGGTTAGAGAATGCTCTTCAGACAGAAAAAGAAAGGACATTCTTCATGGTGGATGTGACAAAAAGCAATGGACTTAAGTAGCATCACGAAAGATCATGGTAGTTATTACAAAGAAAGAAGAAATTGTTCTAGTAGTGAAGATAAAGAGCTATAATAGGTTGTCTGGAGAGATTGCAGAAGCCTTTAAGAACAGGTTATACAAACGTCTGTTAGGAATAACAAAGAAAAGGTTGATATTGCCTTCAGGCAAGAGGATATATTAGATGACAACATGAGATCTTTTCTATTTCTCTGTGCATTGTTGTCTGGAGCTGACTCTCTCCTGTTAATGACTAACGGCTACATGTAGAATGTTTGGTATTCCAAGATTTGCACCCTATTTATGTACAAATCATTAAGAGAAATAAGTTTAGCCTACTGTTTTTTCTCTCTCTACCAATAACTTTTCTTGTCTTATGCCTTGGCACTGTTGTAATGGTCTTAAAATATGATCTAATGGCCTGAAAAATAAGGTCCTCATCTCAGGACACGAATCATTCAAGAGCATATAGTTCCTTTCATTAATGCATAGTAAGGGATTGATAAGAGGAGAAATATTTCAGTAACTGTCCCTATTCTTTCATGAGCCAAGATGAATTTCTGAATCTGCACTTGACATACAAAAATTATATCGGTATCTTGCAGCTAAGCTAGAAAGTGCCCTGGATAAAACACCTCAAATGCAGAGGACACAGGATTATGGTTACAACTCATGCCAGTTATGAGGAAGGATCATATTGCATTCCAGAAAGTGCCTGGGTACACCTGCAAGGTACTTGAGCTCTTGTGGGAATATACGGTTCTGCAATGTCCCTGACCATGCGAAATTGCAACACGAAACTAAGGTGAAGGAGCAGGGAAAAGGAAGAGTTCAATAATCACAGGAAATAATGCTTTGGTAAGTCATAAACAGTAAATAAAACCAATACATAAAATCACAAGATGATTTGCTAAAGTAATATTTTTTTTCTAAAGACAGAATACTAGAATTTAAACAACAACAACAAACAAATATAAGTGTCATACACTGTCCTTGACTTTTCTCTCCTCACTGCTGAATGATGTTTATCTGTGCTTAGTCAGAATCCTGTTTCCTGGACTTCTTTTCTCCAACGCATTTCAAACAACCAGAGAGAGCTACTCCAAGCTGGCTGAATGCCTTTTTGCCAAGTCCTTCTCTCAAGTCATCCTTGAAGATCTGGAAAAACTGTCTTATCATGCAGCAGTAGTCAGCTTTTTGTCCAATGAGATTTTTATTTGAATTACTAAACATGAGTTTTAATGACGGTCTATCACTAGTTTCCATACTCTGACTTCTTAGCATACACTTGTTTCTAACACAGAATGAAGACTAATGACAACTTAAAGGCAAGGAATAGTCCGTGAGGCTAAATTAAGCTCATTCTTTCATCCAAACACATAAAAAAAATTTGTGATTTCAGATGGAACTCATGGATTGTATGCATATGAGTCCCTGAAAACATCACAGATTCCAGTTAACACCTACTGCCAATTTTTTGCACCGATTTATACCATCTGCCACCATATTAGAGCAACTCACTAAAATCTGTGGTAGGTTTGGCTCATTACACAGGGATTCATTTAGTTGGTATCAGATGCTGCAAAAGAACAGGGAAAAAAAAAAAAAAAGTCAAGTTCTAAAAACTTCTGATGCTTTCTTACAACAATGTTTAAACTCTTGTTTCCTTTGTGCTGATACAGTTGTCATTATTCAGGCATTAATTTAGACTATATTTCCAGATTTTTGTCTTTTGAATTGATTGCTGCCTCTTACACCTTAAACATTTAAAAACTTCTTAGTCACTATTTTATTTCTGTATGTTTGAGTCACTTGTCAGAAAGATGTGGGCTGTGTTATATGAAAGAAGTTTTAGAGACTCCATCCTTATTTGTGGTGTGAACACACTGTTGATTTTTCCTTGCTGAAGAACACTTTGATAGTACTATCATCCATACTAGTAGGCATTCGTTGCAAAATTTTTTGTCCTTTTCTGCCAAATAACTTGTAATGATAATGGCCAGATACCAGGTGCTGCAGCTGTGGTGGTTGTTTAAAGATATGCGATTAAGTTTAATTGGGTACTTAACCCACCAGCTTCCTGCTCTTTTACTGTTCTGCTATTGCACCTCCAGCAGCATGCTCCAAAACTGTTTTGTCAGTCACACAAATCAAACCATCCATTTCAATTCTCCCTAAGAAATCAAGGCAACTTTTCACCAATCACTTTTCCTCCTGCTGTGTTTCCAGCAGATTCATAACCTTTAGCACTTTCTGTTAATCTGTTATACAGTGAATCATTTTCTTCTCTGTAACTTCAACAGTACATTGTAGGTCCTGAGCCAAGACTAACAGTTATGGATTTTTAAATGTTATTGCACTTCTCACCTATGGCAAACTTCATCCTCTCTTCTTTTTTTCTAGGTTCTGATGAGAGGTTATACCACCATTCAGAGCACCTACAATTAGTGTCTAAATTCAACATTGTTATGAGCAGTCCAGTTCATACTCTTTAAAGCTGCCAGATTCTGGCATGGCAAAGAAACGAAACAGACAAAGAAAGATGCAATATCCAAACTTCCTAGGTTTCTAATTCAGTCTGTGCTTACCAATTTGCACTTTCTACACAGCCAAGCAAGGTCAATGTATGGAAGATAAACAGAGATGGTTTGAATTACTAATATCTCTCATACACATAGATTAGGATTTCCCTACTGCAAAGATATCTGCAGAGATCAGAACATGGAATGGTGTCATTTGTTCTGACGGAGATGACAGCATCTCTACCAGCATAACACACCCTTCAGCAGCAAACCACAGCAAGGGTGGCAGTCATCTACCTCATTTCACACATGCAGGACCACAAGCTGGTGAGAGGAAGCTGGAAGAGCAAGTCCAGTCCTTACTTTGAAGAAGTTTGTGACTTTGCTTGATCCAATCTATTGGAATTGTCTGTGTTTAAAAACCCAAACCAAAAGAGTCAGCAGAGACTGTCTCTTAAAAGAACACTGATGCTTTCAGATAGCACGAAGAATGTTTTAATAACTCTTTTGTCTAGCCATTTCTAGATATATGCTTTCAGTGAACATGCCTAGAAACAGAATGCACATTCAAAGGGAACAGAAAATAATTCTAATTCAACAAAACTAAAACCTTTAATTTTAAGTAAGTCTTATTACAAGGTAAAGAACTAAATGCTTCAAATGAGATCCATCCCTTACAGAAGATGATTGAAGAAAAGGGGTTTTGCACACCTGAGGTGCTTCTAATTTGGAATAGGCAGCTTGAAAGGTAATACCTCTAGTTCTTTCAAGAACAGTTATTTAGGCAATATACCTGTATCACCCTTCCCACAGAAACCACAGCTGTATTTTGAACTATGATACTTTTGGCTTTACATTCTAATTGTAGAAACTATGAGCCAAGGCATAATTAAGGCAGAAAAGGAAAAATGCAAATGAAAAATGTAATGAACTAAAAAAAAAAAGAAGTAAAACTACACTTCTGCCATGGGCCAGAACAGATCTGGGGAGCAAAAAATGAGGGTTTTTACTACCAAAGGATTCACTTAGCCAGTAAATAAAATTCATGAGAGAAAACAAGAAACATTCAGAAGACAGGAGACTCTGATTCCAGCTTGTCTTGGGGAAACATGAGATCAAAAATAATTCTACAGTTTTGTGGATATTTCCACTTCATTATGTCTTCCCATCCACTCTGTCCCATTAAGATCCTGTTAGTCCCCAACATTTCTGAAACTGTCAGCTATTAGCCAGTATACTGTAAAAGACCTTCATTTGTATCCTTGGCATTGGCACTGTACTGTCTTCATCCCGTTCCTGTGATGAATACCTGCACTGACATTCCTTCTCAGCAAATAGATTTTGTTACAAACGATCCCATTATTGATTTTGTAGTAAGTTGAGTAAATCCTAAACCTCAAATACGATGTGGTGGTTATGTTTCACAGCTCTCAGTACCTTATTGGCATTCAGGTTGTGCTAGCCCCTACTAAAATCATTTTGTTGCAGCATGAAGCACAAATACATTTTACTGATACACTTGCTGCAGTGCTGCCAATTATTTTAATGCTGCCATACAATAAATAAATGAATGCTTAGATGTTTGTTTCAGCAGCTGATTTTTAAGCAAAATCATCTTCTGCATTCTTTGCAAAGTGTGCTTTGGTCATGACAAATTATGGATCGTGGAATCTAGCCAATTTCTTGTGAGACAGGCAAGCCCACCAGTTATAGGCAGACAAACCATAGATGCCTCTTTTTATGATTTTGGATTATATGTGGTATATTGTTATGTTTCATACATTAAAATTAGCAAGGCGTGCAATAGCAGATTGCAAAACAGAGCTGATAACATTTCAGCCACTTCTTTCACTGCTGCTCTATTATTCAGCAGTGGTCATTAGAACTAGCACTAGGCATTATTTTGTTTGTTTTAAACCACACTCACAACAAAAATAATAATCTCCCTCCCCCCACTCCCCTAGTCCTGCCCAGAATTATTTCTCTCTGGTCCCAAAAGGTGCTTACGTCTGAATGGCAGACCTCCGGCCGGTCACATTCAGTTAAATCAGGTTTCTTATGTTCAAGAGTAATAAAGTCTGTTACATTACACTTCACTGACAAAAGGTTAAACAGGAATGATAGCATGTATCTATGAAAGTCTGGAGGTCAAGAGGTTAGAAAAACCCATGGTGCATCTATTGAAACTCAGAGCTGAATCTAGTGTTTTTGAGTCACCAAGTAACGGTGAAGTGCAGCTAAGCTTCTCTGGAGACACTGGAGAGATGTAGCTACCAGGCAGAGACAGTCTGACGCACTCTTTGAAAGCACCTGCTTTTCTCCCCTTCCTGTTAGGGAGCTTGGGACCAAGAAAGTACTCTGAACTTCCTATGCCAGACACCCTCTGCTGATATGTGTCACCACACTGAAGATTGCTGTCTGAATGCTGTTAACTACACTGCATCCACACCAGTACAGAGCAGGAAAAGGACAGTCATTGGGGAGTCGGCTGCAAGTATGACATTAATCCTTTATCAAATGAACCCCTTACCCTCCACCCACAAGTCCTGATCATACTGAACATGGGATTTGAAGTTTGCAGTTACACACATATCACTGAAAAGCAAGCAGTTCTTCTGTCAAGCAGGTGGTTGGGAAATAGGTAAGCAGCCAGAGAGGCTTTGTGCCTCCACCAGATCTTTGGAGCTTGAGGTGCTTCCTCAGCAAATTACTGCTCTCAGAGTAAAAGAGAAAAATGGGTGCAGATGTGTCTCTAAAGAGTTTATCTAAAGCACAGAACCTTTGCTGCTTGCAAAGGAGTTCTATGGGCTACACAACTGTCAGAAAACAGGGACCAGACTTACCTCATCAGTTTTAGAACTAGAGAATATCCCGAGTTTGAAGGGACCCACAAGGATCATTGACTCCAACTCCTGGCTCCACAAAGGACCACACAAAAATCAGACATGTGAGAGCATTGTCCTAACACTTCTTGAACTCCAGCAGGCTCAGTGCCATGACTGCTGTTGAAAATGATTGAGAGAGGTCTCGCGATGATATCAGCCATTTCTCTTGAGTACCCTGGGATGAATCCCATCGGGCCCCATAGACTTACGTGCATCCAGCTAGAGCAGCAAATCCCACACAACTGCAGGGTTGGCTGGGAGATTATCATTCCCATATTCACAGTCCTCTAACTCAGGGTAACTAGGGTCCCAGAGTCTATCATCATTGTTGAAAGCAGAGGCAAAGAAGGCCTTAAATATCTCTGCTTTTTCTGTTTCCGTTTGTGAAATGACCATACTCATCAAGTAATGGATCAATGTTTTCTCTGTTCCTCCTTTTGCACCCTGAGATTTGGGTGGCCACATGTTCCCTTGGGAGCTCTGCTGGATGGCTGCATTGTTTCCTGTGGCTGGAGAGACCACAGGAGATGCAGAGGACATAGCTTTCTGCTGGGTGGATACCATGTTGGAGCTCCTCACAAGCAGGTTACCACTGCTGTTGGAACTAGCAGTTTTAGATATCTATATCGTCTACGTCTCAAAAGGTCATTCAGAGCTCACTTTATGGTCAACAGGGGAAAACAGGTTTTCCTTAGGAGCAGTTGTCCTGACCTGTTTTAAACATTTTTATTATGACACCTTATGAGTACCTGTCTGTCTCCAACTACTGTGAATGGAGACCTAGCTCAGAATTAGATGTCTACAATGTAGATTTCTACATTTGCCGGATGAATCTAGTCTATTACTTCTGTGACATGCTGACTGATAGTGACATGCTTTGGATTTCAATACTCACCAGATAGTGTAGGGAAAAAAAACAAAAGTTACGGTCCATCCACAGTATTACTAATATTGGGTATTTCACTGGTATTGGGCATTTCTTGCTTTTAGCAGGTGAAAAGTATGGACAAACTTTTCTGCTAAATATTGCTTCTTTGGGGCATGACCATAAAATTCTATCAACAGTATGCAAGAATAAAAGGGTACTTGAAATACGCATGCTAGAATAAAATTCCAGATTTAGGAGTATGGAAGGGAAAAGAAAGGGTAGAAGAAAAGAAGTGAGAGAAAGAAAAAACAAGATGTTGATAGATTAGGTAGATTGCATAGATAAACAGACATGCTTCAGAAAGACAGCAGTTGTACTGCTAACAAGCATTTCACTAAACCGGTTTTCTTTGTATTTTGTCAAAAATAGTCTGATATGAAGCTGGGTTTGGATAGTACCAGGCTGCTCTTATAATATAGAAGTAGGTGACCAAGCCAGAATGGCTCACAATGAGGCAGGAAGGCAAGTAGATGCTCTGGCAAGGCTAGGTTTGTTTCTGCTGGAGTGACAAAACAAGTGGGATTACCATTTCTGTTTCTGGAAAAGGTTCCTCCTTTCCCCAGCCTTAGACTTCCTTCTGCACTCACCCATTGGTAGTGGAAGCACAATAAGCCTCATTTATCTGTAGCAGTCCTCCTAAGATAATGGCTGCTTTCATTCCCTCACCTGTCTAACATGACTCAGGTTAGAGACTGCCTACCTTTGTAGTCAGTAATGTATTAGCAAAAGTGAAAATGTGAAATCTCCGTCCTCAGAAAAGCTCTTGGTCAGTGTTGTGGTTTAACCTGTCAGGCATCTCAGCACCACACAGCCGTTTGCTCACCCCCCCCTCAGTGGGATGGGGTAGAGAATCAGGAAAAGAAAGCAAAAGCTTGTGAGTTGAGATAAAGACAGTTTAATAGGACAGAAAAGGAAGATAAATTATAATAATTATGATAATAGTAATAATAATTTGTACAAAGCAAGTGATGCACAATGCAATTGCTCACCACCCACTGACCAATGCCCAGCCCGTACCCAAGCAGCAGACCTCACATAGTCCAGCCAGACACCCCATATTAATTGCTCAGCATGACATCAGATGGTATGGAATACCCCTTTGGCCAGTCTGGGTCAGCTGTCCTGGTTCTGTCCCCTCCCAGCTCCTCGTGCACCCCCAGCCTCCTTGCTGTGAGAAGCTGAAAAGTCCTTGGCTTAGTGTAAGTGCTGCTCTGCAACAATTAAAACATCAGCGTGGTATCAACATTATTCTCATCCAAAATCCCAAACACAGCACCATACCAGCCACTAGGAGGAAAATTAACTCTCTCTTAGCTGAAACCAGGACAGTCAGGAAATGAGGAAAATCTGAAGGTGGGGTCTGCCATTCACGCACAGCAGAGAGTCAGTGACACCTGAGTTAAAGACTCAGACCTTGCAAGGGCATCCCTTGGTACCAGGCATTTAATGATTGACACGGACACCTCAGTGCATGCAAAGCCTTTGATCAACATTGGCCGCACACATTTATGCCCTCACTGGCTTCTTAAGGGCAGAAAACACAATAGGTCAAAAAATACCATCCAGCAAGGTAAGTTTTTTTGGTTTGCTTTGTTCTTTTTGTTTTCCTGAGGTACTTACCCTCTTCTTCCATTTCTTACTAGAGCAGCATCAGTGAGAACTGAGCTTGCTGACAGCCAGTGCATTCATATTTGTTACACACATCACCTGTCTTGTTTAAATGTTTTCTCTGTAATATGGATTTTTGTCCAGTGTTTAGGTTGCATTTCTCTGTAGGTAGCTGAGGAAAGGGAGCAGAAGGTTATTTACAACCTGCAGAAGCTGAGGAAGGCTCTGTTAGAAAGTGAAATAGAAAAGCTGCTTGGAACAAAACCACCCTGCCACAGTGCACTGTGCTTGCCAGCCTGCCCCAGAGCCTGACTCTCAGTGTACACTGGGTAAGTGTATTTACTTCAAAGGGCTACTTCGGTTTACTCCTGCCATGAATTTAAACCCCAGGCTATAAAGTACTCACCAGACACGATATGTATTTTTACCTACGTTTTGCCTACATGTTACACATCCTTCTTTGTGATAGAGAACTGTTGTTAAATGAAACAGTGGACATTTGAAGGAAAAAAAATAATAAAATCAATACATGCACTGATACGCCTTTCTGTGAAATCAGACACACCACAATATTTCTATTCTGAATATTATGTTTTGCTTCTCAATAAAAATAATAATAATAAATCAGCTAGAATTATGGACAGTCCAATAAAAGGTAACAGAGTCTGTATACTGACACCCATTCTTTCAGAATGCATGCTCCATGATAGCGTGTTTTACTTGGATTACACAAAATGACACTTATAAAACACATCAGAACAACAGTGACTCAGTTCAAATCGATCATTCCAATTGTTACATTGCTGGCCCAGCGGGGGTGGTATGATTAGCTAGACATGCATTTACATGTTTATTTTTAGTTTTAAAAAAGATAGATAATTTCACATAGAAATTAAAATCAAAAGACGAATGATCATTTGCAAAAGTGTTTAGCCCAGAGCTTAATATTTTAAGCTCTCTACAACATCCTTTAGCTGGGCAGCCAAGAGATGAACTATTTATCAAGGCAATGAAGTTTATCTTTATGGTCACAGTAGGCATCACCTTTCAGTGGATGGAAATGTATGCATTTCCATCAAACTGACATTTGCTTCTTAAAAACTAAGCCTTTCTGAGCACACAGCTTAAAAAGCAAACACAAATGGTGAAAAAAATAGACTGTTACAGATGTAATTTTAAAGATCATCCGCAAAACATGCAATGTTAAGGGAAAATGTAACATTAAGTAGCTAAGGGAAGTGAGATTGGGTCTCCTAAGAGCTCTGTGAGAGCTAAGTCTCTAAACTGCAGTTTCAACACTACTAAGCTTTGATGGCAACAACAGCTTAGTAGTTTTATCACCTCCTTTGTCTTCTCCTCACCACAGGACACTCTCCCTCTGTCTGCCCTGTCATAGCCATTCATTGGCTACGCAGAGTTGTGTAGTTAAATCGATACAGACTAAAAAAAAAATATTTATGTTGCTTTCTTAAACCAGATTTGCTAGTGAGGTCACAACATAATCCCTCAAGTGACAAAGCATATCTTGGCCAAATTGTGGGATTATGAAGTGGTATCAAGCTTAGTGTGAAGCTTAGTTTCTACAAAAATCTTCATCATATATAATCACAACCTAAAACTAATTGTTCAGGATTCTTATGGAGACCTTGCAGATAGCAGAGCTTCGCTCTGACTTGCCAAGCTTGCTTGCACAAGCAGTTTCAAAAATGTTTGTATTTGACTCAAAGTAGACAAATTCAGTGTAGACATCTACCTCTTTGCTCATTGCTCCAAGCTATCTTTATAGTCAGCAGAGAGACAGATTCAGAGTGAAATTCATATGATGTTTTTTGTATGGCTCCTTCAGACTTAGATGAATTGAACAATAAAAGGGGCAATCTGTCTTCGCTGTCTACAAAAGGAGCCTGGGGTAATTAGTTCAGATAAAGACTTGAGATATCAAGTTTTGCTCAAAGGAAACCCACCACTTTTGTTCTATGAACCTGTTACTGCTCCTGCTTCATCTAACTGACTGCTGACTGAAAGCAGAGTCAGAACAGTGATTATATATATAACATATATGTTTACATATCACACAGTCAGTGGAAGGGACAACTTGCTGGCATGATGGAGTACAAAAGCAAGGTAATATAAAATTACACTGCATTGCACAGGTGTTTATGGATGAGTCTCTGTTTAATGTTCGCAATGTTCTTCAGCAATTAGCTGTTCTAAACTCCACCACCTTTCACACTGCCACAAGTAGGCAACTTTTCAGCTACTACTAACAATCAGCCATCTGAAGCTATAGAGTGTGCACATACATGTGTGTTACATCCCTCCTAACGTAGCAGATACTTGACAGCTTCTGAAGTGGGAGCACCATCTTGTTGAACACACGAAATCCCATCTCAGCAACTGGGAATTGAAGCTAACCCTGAGGATTTCTATAATGACTCACAAACAAGACTTTCATAAAACTGTCTGTCTTTAGGCTTGTCCACTCCAGCATATTTGCAAGGTACTCAGATCCAAGACAGGACATTTCTTTAATGACTATTTCTATAATGACTGTTTTTTCTGTAATGTCTATAAGGGCATTTCTATAATGTATTTAGCTAATAGCTTTATGAAAACATAAAACAGGGATAACAGTTTAAAGATATAATGTGATTGATCAATGAAATACAGCCATAACCTAGCCATAGCACCAAGGGCTATGATTCAGCATGAGTTTATCTTACCCATTTTAGGACAGGCCAAACTGCAATCCATTGAGTTACCCTGTCTCCACTAAAGAGTGAGGTGGCACAGATGAACAGATTAGACAGTATGTTATTTTTTAGACAAGTAAGCATTAACATGATATCTCCAGACAATGTGACAGTTTGGAATCAAGAGATATCATTTCTTTAACCACTATTGTCTTCTTTAATCTGAAAGCTTTTTTTATGTTGAAACTTAGATGAGAAAGATAAACATCCATGCGAACAAAAAAAAAAAAAGAGGAAAACAGATTAATCAAATTATAATTTTCTGCCAAATAATAAAATTAGATTCATACTCCCAACACATTCTTGTTAGAAGACATGAATTAATTTCATTAGTATTTCATTACTGACACAGAGGAAAATAAAAACTCTGTTCATACCTTTTTTGTTCAACAAGCCATAAAATGAACTAATAATTCTGTAGTCCTTTTTTGTTCTTGCTGTAACCTCAGTTGTTTTTAACTGCAAGACAAAATTTGACTTGCTTGTTCACACTATTGAAGAAAAGCAAAGATTTTCCTTTTTTTTTTTTGTTTCTGATTGTTATTTGAAAAAATAAAAATAAAAATAGGTAGGCTCCAACATACTTCAAAACTACTTTATAAAGCCACCATAACTTAACTCTGAGGTAGACAACACTTTGTGAGGGGATAACCTTGTGCCTTCTGAAAGACAAACAAAAAGTAAACTTGCCCAACACTTAGTTTTCTTACACTATCATTTTTCAAGGAAACAACTTATTTTTAATAGCATTTATTACTAACAATATTGTATTTTTAAGGGAAAAAAATCCACAGATTTATCCTCAGGTACTTCCTCAATTGTTCAAGATCTGTCTACATGACATTGTACAGATGCATGTTGGGGGGTGAGGGTACAGATTAGGGCTTTATCCTTAGCTAAAGTTACTAATTGCTCTATACATGCACCCCCTTCCAGACAGGACCAAGCTCCAGGACATCCAGCCAGCCAGCCATTCTCCAAGTCTGTTGAACAAGGAAGGCAAACTGAGAAAAAGCCTCCATTTGTTGCTTTTCCCTGTCTTCTTTAGTAGTACGGACCCAATTCCAATCTGTAGAGTTAGCCTGGTTTTAGTTATTACTATAGGGGTGTTGGAGGTGAGAGAAGCAAACTCCAAAGAGTAAGTTGATAAATGACTAGGTGTCTCCAGAGGGTGACATTGACTTCAGTGGGAGCAGGCTCATGGAAATTCAGCTACATGCTTAATTTTCACACAACTAAAATAATGAGAGAATTCCACTCCAAGCAAGTCTGTGTACAATAATACAGGAAAGTTTCCCTCTCTTCTTGGAGAGCAAAGCAGTTTTCTCATAATCTTCCCAAGAACCATGTTCTTGGGGAGTTATGGGTGCAGAAGCAGGCAAGGCTTTTATGACCAAAGTGTTCTGTACTGGGAAAGTATTTGCCTCCTAAAGAAACCTATTATTACAGTGCAAAATCACCATTCCAGGGGTAATGCAGTGCACTGTATACCAAGTTTCAACTCAAATATTTACAGCAACTGAAAAAAACCCTGGAAATAGGGTAGGAAATGGAAACACAGAAGCAGCCTTTCCTATAGTAGCATGAATGGTGCTGCTTTAACGTTGTTTAGAATTTTGGCTGGAGGCACTGAGAACATCAACTTTTTAATGAAAACTCAAAGCGTCCATAGCAGTGTGAAAATTCTAACATTGTTGTATTCCCACATCACTTTTTAACAGCTTGGGGGGAGAAAAACTTTCATTTTAAATGATTCTTGGTTAATTTACAAAGAAATTAGTAGAATAAAACTTCTAGAAGGTAATAGAACAGCATTACTTGTGCAGGTCACACAACATCAAACCCTGAAAAGTCACCATAAACTACTTTTACTTATCCTAGAATTATCCTGCTTTTTCATGGCCACTTATCAGAGACTCATGGATTAGGATCTGGTTTCAGATGGACTGATATCTTCAGGTGGCATGAGGTGGTGTAACTTCTCTAACTTTGCTTGTTGAGGCTATGGCCCATACATAAATTCCTAGAGAAAATTGTTGTATGAACTAAATGCCTGCTTTAAGCTGTAGTATTTATTTAGTCGCTCTAATCAGCACGGCAATGATCTCTTGAACTCCACATAGCTAAATAAAAGACAATAAGAATTGCAGTATTGAGCTGGCTATAAATATTTTGGAAGATGGGGAAGGTAAAGGAGTGAAAGAAGGCTTTGTCTACTCCATATAAAACAGTGCAGTGCAGGAATTCCTGAACTTGAAGAAACAATAAATCCAGTATCAGTAGCCAGGGAAGTAAGTCTTCTTTGTTCAGCACAGCATCCACAGCATGTGGATGTCCAGAAATTTTGTAGCCAGACGGCACCAAAAAAAAAAAAAAAAAAAACAAAGTAGTACTTCAGACAGTGGCTGGCATAAACGTGGCTTTCTAGGCAAGCATAGGCATGCCCTACTCCACTGTCTCCATATCCTCCAGTTTCATTGCGTAAGAGCTTAGAGTGTAGGAGCACTTCAGCATCCAGGATAAGTGGTTTGGTACCTTGCAGGGCTTGGCCCTAAATCAAGTGGCAGAGCAATGCTGAGAGAAAGCAGGTTATCCTCCTTTCTGATGATCCTGTTCTTGCTGTAGCTAATCCAGCACTCCTCTAACAAATCCTCTCAGTAGGGATGCATACACTGAAGGGATGCATCACTTCAGAAGGACTGTTGTTTTATTTTTCTTAATACCAGCCATTCTCATGCCCCTCAGAGCAAAGTGGCAATTTGCCTGGACAATGTATATTTACTGTGTCAGCCATGCATCCCCACAAATCTGACAAGGAAAAACAGTACCCTTACAGATGACAAATGGGACGGGAAGGGTAGTGAGGAGAGCATGAACATAAGAAGCTTCTGCACAAAAAAAGAAACATTAGATCAAGAACTGAGTAGAGTCAGAGAGAGGTAACACTACTGCTCCAGGCAACAGGTATTACATGGGAGAAGGTTTTTGCCTGCACTGTCAGAGTAGAGGTTGGAATGAAAGCCAAAGGGCCAAGGAGGGGGAATCTATATCTGGAGCACGCAGCCCAGTCTCAAAAGGCTGCCTGAAAAAAAGCTAGACAGAAGTTTTTTTCACCTGCATTCCTAAGGAAATTATGTTTATGCAGTCACAATATCTCTGTGTGTACACATTTCTATGTTCTCCAACTTATAAATCTTCAGAAAAAAATATAGATTTGGCAATAGAGCTGACCTATCAAAAAGTCCTTAGTAGCTTCATACAAGTGGGTGTCCAAAGTGTGGTGGTTTTACTCAGCTGTGTAAGGACAAAGAGACCACTGAATAACTATCATCATGGGCAAAACAGACTCAGCATAGGGAGATTAATGTAATTTATTACCTATTACTAACAGGCTACAGCAGTGAGAAACTAAAAGCAAACTAATAAAATAATTCTGCAACGATTCTACTCATTGTTGCATTGGATACCTGAATATAATAGTACAGTGAGGTTTAATTTTCAGAAGTATTTCTCTCAAACTCATTCTTATATTTTCCATAAATTTATTTCCTTTCCTTCCCATTCCTGTCTACACAAATAGGCATTTCCCCTCATCTACTTTTAATGAGGTTTTGTTAACTTGCCCAGGGTCAGACTAAACCATTTAATTTCTGCATTAAAGGGGCTAAAGAAGTATGTATCTTCAGAACCATGCTGTTCTGTGTGGCACAGAGCTGTTTTCTTAAAGATAAACCAGCTAAACTTGAGCACTGTACTTCAAGCTCACCACATTTTCTGGAAAAGAAAAAAATAAAAATAAAAATCACAGCTGTGCTCCCCCCACCTTTTTCTCTCTCTTTTTTTTTTTTTTTTTTTTTTATTGCAGTGGTTTCTTATTCAATCATCTTCATGAAAGTGCCAAGCATTTCAGCAGTCCAGCCTTTCTTAAGACTTCCAGGGAGGATTGGAATGAGCCTCATGGGGAAGGTTAGAAGCAGGCTAGCATGCTGAATTTTGGCAGACTCATAAAGGAAAGGAAGAAATATGTACCTACTTGGGGGTAATTTGGAGTTAAAAATAATTTGAGGCCTTTGTAAACAATAGCATCTTAAATTGGTTTCCACAAAGCTCTTTCATTTTTCACTAACAGCTTTTCAACATCAGATCAGTACTGAATTCACTACAGTTTCCTTCCTTTCCCTCTCCCTTTGTTCTCTTAGTAACTTCTGTTCATCAACAAGTAACTTTCTACATTATTTTATATTTCAAAACCTGTTATTTTTGTATCCCATCCTTCAGCTTCTCTGATATTACTTCTCTTGGTCTAGGTATGAACAAGAGACTCTCTTATGCACAAAAAAAAAGATGCTCTTAAGTAGAATTAAATCTCCTCTAGTTTGAACAGTAAATCAAAATAGAATCATGCTTGTCACACTCCACATGCATACTTAATAGTTCTACAAATAACTTTATTGCAATGTTAACTTTCTGGATGGAAGTCAGCTTTGAACACTGCAGAAGCAAGAAGCAAAGACCAGAAACACAGATCTGCCATAGTACCTTAAAACTGCATTTAAATCTCAAAAGTTTTCAAATAAACACACACCCAGTAACATTTAGATGGGGAGAGATACCTAAAATAAGTTTCTCAGTCCTATGTTCAGATGTCTACTTTAACTCTATGACAATTATGTTCAAGACAGTAAAGAAAAAATGACTGATTATCAGGAATAGTCAGCCACCTACAGACAAAAGAGAGAGAGTTTGTACTGAGATTGGCTTCTGTGGATTATTAACCCAAGTTTCACAGATAATTACTGCAATAACTGGAAAAGAAGCTAGCGTCTGTCTGCCTTAGAAAACTAAGATCTTGATCTGAACTTTTTTCTCTTGAACAATAGAGTACACAGATTCAAGCACCTAGTGCAGGAAAAAATAAATAAATAAATAAATAAAAGACAGGGACACAAATATATATTTAATGGTTTGTGTTTAGGCAACTGAATAAGACAGGTTGCTGAGAACCCAGCCACTGACATGAGATCTTTTAAGTTTTAATACCTGCTGTTATGTATACAAAAATGCTTGGGGTGAATGAAAAGCATAAACCCTGAACAAAATAGATCAGTGAGCAGAATGGAGGTGAAGCAGAGAAATATGTGATGTGTTGCATAGCCATAGGATGAAATAAATGTTCACGTAGGTATTAACTGTCCTTGACCCCCTACAAAATGCAGTGCAGGCAAATGACAACAGTAAATAACACACTTAATCTGCAAAGAGAAAAGAGAACAAATGACAGAGTGCTGTGAATTATCAAACAGGGAATGTGTGAAAAAGCCAGCAGCAGCACAGGAGAAAACTCAGTATTGTTAGAGTTTTTTCTTGGGCCGGCTCATGAGTTTCTGCAAATGGCAGTCGGTTTAGTCATTTGAGCTGGCAGTATGAGTTTACAAACAGCAATGTTCTGTCATCTTTTCCCCATGAAATATAATTCTTCCTCTCTTTCCCTTTTCTCCTTATTTTTATTTTTAAATGACTAAATATCCTTCCCTGTGTGTCTGAAATCAGTGTCTTGTCATACTTTTCAATCACACTCATGTATGTGAGCTTAAGCATTTCAAGAAGAGTTTTGTACAATCAGACTTTCAGATTAGAACATTTGCAAAACCAAGAAACATTTAGCATTATATTCCTGTGTTCTTTGCTATTGACTAAGATATTTGTCTTACCTCTACCAACAGAGCTTCCCCTGCAGTGAATTCATAATTGTGCATTACGGAAATACAGATGTTGGCAATAGAAGAGAGCAAAACAAGATCGTTTCCTTTCTTGTGAGTGTTTGTCATCGCAAGTGTCAAATGATTCAAGTGATGAGTCTTCAGCCGCAACCCTTGGGACACTGTTCCACAACTCAATATACCTCAATGTCAGGAAATTTGCACAGAGATTCAAAGAAAAAATTCCCCTCCATCTTCCATCCCATTACTTCTACTTACAACTACCTCTCTTGCACTACATAATTTCTCTCACATGCCTCATGTCAACGTTGTGGTGTGTTATTCTGTCCCTTCTGCCAAACTACTCATTTAGCTACTTGGATCTTTCCTCATAAGTCAAGACCTGCTAACTCCCTCGATCATTTTTGTTGCTCTTCTCTGAAATGTCTTCAATTTATCAGCCTTTTTTCAAAGCTGGAGTGCTCAGAAATGAGTGAAGCAAAGACAAAAACCTCCTGCTACACGTTTGGCAAAATTGTGCTTCCTTTTTTCCATCTCTCTGACATGGTCTCCTCCCATCCATATTATAAACTAAAAAGACATTGAAAACTCCATTCATTGGAAAATTTCAGGTTTGGGGCTTTTATTTCTAATTAAAATCAATTGGATTTGAAAATCTATATGAAAAACTTATTTCTTTCTGGTGTCTCAGAATTTCATAAAACAGTAAGCATTGTGGTGTTTATATGTTGCTGGGCAGATGAACTCCACCACAACTGCTTTCTATGCAAACATACAAAGGATCTGTTGGATCCACATAGCTGAATGGATTTACATTAGACTTGATCCATTTGAGAATTAGTTGCGATCGGGAAATCCCTTTTCTAAGTTTCCTATGATAACAGCCAATTCATATTCCTTTTAACAGCTAATATGTGATGGCTTCTTAGACTGGCAGCTCTTAATTTCCCATCATAACTGGGTGAAGAGAAATACAGAGAGCTACACAAAAAGCCCCAGATACCATCAGTGCTGAAAGGGAAAACTTCTGTAGTCCTCCAAACTTATTTGATTGCATCCATGTAATTATGGGTGAAGGAGAATCAACAGAGGTACTTTATTTTAGCTGTTTGATTGTAATAATTTGCATGAGCTCTTGCTGGAGAGAAGAGACAGTGGGATGAAACAGGTGGAGAGATGCCAGACTGATGGTCTGCATACATGTGACTAGAAAGTTGGACATAGAAATATAACTTTTAAACATTTGTATGAATAAAGAGCCAAACTAAATGTTTTGTGAAATTATTGTCCAGCAATAACTTTTAAAGCAGGATTATTTTTTCCCCATCAAAGGGCAAATCACAGTTTTCACCTCATCGGTCCATCACCGTCACTACTTATATGGCACTGAGTGTAAAAACTTCTTTATCCGTATAACAAAGAGTACAGATATTCTACATGGAATTTCCTGAGTGAAATTGTAGCAATATTTATTTGTTTCCCAAATATTTGGTTACATAAACTCATCAAAATAGGTACTTAAAAACTAAAGAATCTAAGAAGAGATAAGAAATATATATATATATTGTCTTGAATCAGAAACTGGTTAAAATATAGAGTAGGACTAATTTTTATTGGAGAGGGTAATTTTGTATTAAGCTGTACATCTCACAAACTGTACCTTTTGTCCAGCGCTTTTCTTAAAACAAACAAACAAAGAAAAACAAAACTCTTTTTACCCAGACTAAAACCTTTCAAGTCTGATTTTGCTGTGTGTGGGAGGAACAGCCTTCCCCTGGCAACAGACTACAGATAAGTTGACATAGCAGGTTTCTTCCTGATCTCATCTCTGATTCATTTATCTTTCAGGCATGTCATGAGCTTTTTCATCATCATTTCTGAATTATCCAGCAATCAGTGTTAGTTCCAAAACAACCTCACATGGTCCACAGTGCTTTTCCATACAGATTGAATTTCTGCTTCATGTTACTAACTGTCTTCATGGACTGGGGAAAACAGATATGGCACCAGAGCCTGCCTCTCTCCATTCTGAATCACCAGTGAAGCCCCATGAAGTGTCTCTGGCAGACATGAAAGCATTTGTCCCTGTCTCATGACAGGTACACTTGTGAGAAAAGGTGCTGTTGCATATTCATTCACCAGAGGTCAGCGTGGAGGATATAAACAGAATGTATTTATATGTACAATACCTCAACTTTCTAAAGCGTTATTTTATCTGTTTCCTTCATGAGTATACATTGTATTGAATATGCATGGGTCTGTATAAAGCATTCCTGGAGTCGTCTCCTCTAAGAGGTCAGGGTAGTAACCTTTCATACACAGAAAACAGCAATAACAACCAGCACATTTTATTAATATACTTTTAGGCTTGAAAAGTGATGAAAGAAAAATCTACGCTACTGTGAAGGAGATGGGAGAGCAGAAATTGGAATACTGGACTGGGATTACATACCCAGCACTACACCGGGCTTCTGGTGACACAACAGTAAATATTCTAAAGCAGCCACCACTTTTTGATTATTGGCTAAAGACAAAAGTGGTTTGGCTCCCAGAGATTTGTGTAAATTGAGCAGCCCTGTAACCAGAACCTCTGAAAGGTGTGTAAAACATATATGAAATCTGAAACACAGGTAAAGAGACTTAAAAAATATGGAGCTGGGCACAGGAGAAAATCTGGACATTCCTTTTCTGCGTTCTTCACTTCCCACATGCAAAATGAGTGACAGTACTTTATAGGAGATACTCTATTAAGTTCACTGGTGGTAGAAAACAGCATTTTACACAGATATACCATTTGCAGAAGTGCAATTTAATTATAATTTCCTACTTCAAAAAGGGCTTGTTTTCAGCACGCTCCTTTGTTTATGCAGTGCATCCCAACCAGCAAAACTATCTTGTCTTGAGAAAGTAGAGGTTAAATGTATTCAATACAGCAGGAGAATCTAACTCCATCTCTATTCTTTGCAAGACTGGTCTCTGAAGTAGCAAGGTAAAAGTTCTGAGTGAGAACCTAGTAACATCTGAACAAAATGCTTCTCTAAAAAAGAAGCAGCTCGATCCTTTCTAGATTGGTAGATTTTCTTTAAATAGGTCTAACATAGCAACTAACTTTTCAGTTCAGATAGGACAGAAGGCATGTTATAGATTACTGTTACATATGTGGAAGAGTTAAATATAGGCAAAAAGGATAACAAGGACACAAGGCTGTAAGGATTAAAAATAAATTAAAAAATAATATATGGACAGGATATTTAAAGGGAGAAAACAGAAGCAAACATTATTGCCCCAAAATCATACTGAATTAATGTCATAGAATCATACAATCATAGAATAGTTTGGGTTGGAAGGGACCTTAAAGCCCATCCAGTTCCAACCCCCTGCCATGGGCAGGGATACCTCCCACCAGACCAAGTTGCTCAAAGCCATATCCATCCTGGCCTTGAACACAGCAGCTACATCTGCCATTTCCCTCAGGACCTACGGATGTATTTCTTCAGGCCCTGTATACTTGTGCACCTTCAGGTTCCTTATCTGGTCTCAAACCTGATCTTCTCCTACTCCGGGTGGTTCATCATTCTTCCAGTCCTTGCCTTTGCCTTCTGGCTGGAGCTCTTGTTGGTGAAGACTGAGGCAAAAAAAGTAATTGAGTTTCTCAGACTTTCCCATATCCCAGGTGACCAGGTCTCCCTTTTCCTTCTGGAGAGGGCCTGCAATTTCCATAATCTTCCAAATTTAATTCTAAATGATCTTTGACTTTCCTAACCTGATCCCTGGCTGCTTGGACAATATCTCTCTATCCCTCCCAGTATATCTGTCCTTGCTTCCACTCTCTGAATGCCTTCTTTTTCTGTTTAAGCTTGGTCAGGAGCTCCTTGTTCATCCATGCAGGTCTCCTAGCATTTTTTCCCATCTTCCTCTTTGGTGGGGTGCATCACTCATGAGTTTGAAGGAGGTGATCCTTGAATATTACCAGCTTTCTTGGGCCCCTCTTCCCTCCAGGGCTTTGTCCAATGGTACTTTACCAAGCAGATTCCTGAAGAGGGCAAAGTCTGCTCTCCCGAAGTCCAGAGTAGTGAACTTGCTGTGCTCTGTCCTCTGAATACAAAAGACACTATTCCAGTCACGGTCCAGCTGCCTTGGGTATTGAATGAACACAAAAATAACCTGTGTCCCAGAAAAGGTACAGTCAAAGAGAGAGTAATGTATTACAAGCAGAGGTGAATAAGGTAGCAGCTGTCACTTTGGTTGCTCAATTTGCCTTGTGGTTGTGCTGTTTATTAAGAGGCTGGGAACATTCTTCTTGTAGCAATATTTTTTGTACCTTATGACACTGTTGAAGATTTACAATAAAAAGAATTCTGCATTGAATTCAATGAGATTTTCCTGTCTCATCTTCCTTTTTAATCTCTCTGAGGCTGAGGGAGTAGAAACCTCAGAAAGAATTCTCACCATTTTCTCATTTGGTTTTAACACAACTAAGATGTCAAGAATATTTTGAAAAATATTTTGTCAAAATATTTGAAAATGATAGGATTTCTTTGATTTTGTTGTGGTATAACCCATCAGGAAGCTCAGTACCACACAGCCACTCACTCGCTCTCCCCAGGTGGGATGGGGGAGAGAACCTGAAAGGTAAAACTGTGAGAATTCATGGGTTGAAATACAGTTTACTAGGTAAAGCAAAAGCTGTGCATGCAAGCAAAGCAAACCAAGTAATTAATTCACTACTTCCCATCAGCAGGCAGGTTCGGCCACCTCCAGGAAAACAGATCATCAAACGTAACAGTTTCTTAGGAAGACAAACGTCATCACTCCGAATGTCCCCACCTTCCTCCTTCTTTACCTTTGCTGTTATTGCTGAGCATGACACCACGTGGTGTCTTGGGACATCCCTTTGGCCAGTCTGGGTCAGTTCCTGGCTGTGCCCCCTCCCAGCTCCTTGTGCACCCCCAGGTACCTTGCTGGCAGGGCAGCACCAGGAGCTGAACAGTCCTTGGCTCTGTTTGAGCACTGCTCTGCAACAACTGAAACATTGGTTTGTCATCACCACTACTGTCATCAAAAATCCAAACTACAGCATTGTGTCAGCCTCAATGAAGAAAATTAACTTTGTCCCAGCAAAAAACATGACAGTTTTCAAGTTGCAGTTGCTTATGAAAAGTGTTTGTACAAGCTTCTCAGGTTTTCCAACAAGCTGAAGACCTGTGTGCTAACAAAGAGACCCCCCATTAGCATTCTGTATGAAGTTGAGGGGGCTGACATCACAGAACTGGAGGTCACCCCAATAGTCATTTCAAGTAATAATAAGATACTTTGGAGGTGATAGAGTTGTAAAAGCTGACAAAACAGAATGCAATCATGAAAATCAATGAAATCAAGACTGCAATAATGATCAGGGGTGTTAAGGAGCCTGATAGATCACAGGCCATGAATTTGGACTATGCTTTTTGATGCAGGTAGGAAGAAGTCATTAGAAATGTCAGCAAGAACCACTCAGTTGCATTAAGAGAATTTACGATCAAAGTGAAAAAGAAAAAATTCACAATAGTAATAGGCAGTACATTCACGTTATCTGGAGATGACAGGATAAAAAATTAGTGAATGGTTTGAGTACAAATCAAGGGTGAGTGTTCTGAGATACATGAAAAATAAATGGGGACATAGCCATAGAAGACAAGACTCTTATTAAAATATGTCAAATGAAAGGCTGCTGGTAGAGCAGCCCCTTAGATTGTAAAGGGCAGATGTCTTGTCCTGCAGTATATTTTTATAAGTTCAACCAAGTTGTTGCAAAGAAAATAGGAAATAAAATATATGGTGTGTAATTTAAGTAAGACATCAGTACCCATGGAAATTTACAGATTAGTTCAAATCACTGCATTGTAAGTTTACAAATGCACCAATGAAACTGATACATCTATCTTTGTATTTTGTTCTACTGAAGCTTGAAAGAGAAAAAGAGAAAGAGAAAGAAAATGAAGAAGATGAAGAGAAAGAGAAAGAGAAAGAGAAAGAGAAGAGAAAGAGAAAGAGAAAGAGAAAGAGAAAGAGAAAGAGAAGAGAAAGAGAAAGAGAAGAGAAAGAGAAAGAGAAAGAGAAAGAGAAAGAGAAGAGAAAGAGAAAGAGAAAGAGAAAGAGAAAGAGAAAGAGAAAGAGAAAGAGAGAAAGAGAAAGAGAAAGAGAAAGAGAAAGAGAAAGAGAAAGAGAAAGAGAAAGAGAGAGAGAAAGAGAAAGAGGAAAGAGAAAGAGAAAGAGAAAGAGAAAGAGAAAGAGAAAGAGAAAGAGAAAGAGAAAGAGAAAGAGAAAGAGAAAGAGAAAGAGAAAGAGAAAGAGAAAGAGAAAGAAAAGAGAAAGAAAAAGAGAAAGAAAAGAGAAAGAAAAAGAGAAAAAGAAAAGAAAAAGAAAAAGAAAAAGAAAAAGAAAAAGAAAAGAAAAAGAAAAAGAAAAAGAAAAAGAAAAAGAAAAAGAAAAAGAAAAAGAAAAAGAAAAAGAAAAAGAAAAAGAAAAAGAAAAAGAAAAAGAAAAAGAAAAAGAAAAAGAAAAAGAAAAAGAAAAAGAAAAAGAAAAAGAAAAAGAAAAAGAAAAAGAAAAAGAAAAAGAAAAAGAAAAAGAAAAAGAAAAAGAAAAAGAAAAAGAAAAAGAAAAAGAAAAAGAAAAAGAAAAAGAAAAAGAAAAAGAAAAAGAAAAAGAAAAAGAAAAGAAAAGAAAAAGAAAAAGAAAAAGAAAAAGAAAAAGAAAAGAAAAAGAAAAAGAAAAAGAAAAAGAAAAAGAAAAAGAAAAAGAAAAAGAAAAAGAAAAAGAAAAAGAAAAAGAAAAAGAAAAAGAAAAAGAAAAAGAAAAAGAAAAAGAAAAAGAAAAAGAAAAAAAAGAAAAAGAAAAAGAAAAAGAAAAAGAAAAAGAAAAAGAAAAAGAAAAATACTTTTCTGTCAGCTCCAACTGTAAACACTAGAAACATTTCCTGTAGTCATTGTTCACAGTTGCCATTTGATCTGATCATGAGAATTATAGTATATTAAGAGAAAGAAGTAAATTCTGGAAGCAGAAGAGGAAATAAATGAAGGGCACTCCACCTCTGGGAAATGAGTCAGTGATTAGAATCTCTTGGAGTTTGCTGTTGTACAAATATCCATCTTTTATTCAGTGTCATTTAAGCAAAATAATATTATCACAGAGAAGATGGCTCCAGAGTCCAGCATATATCTCCTAAACTAATCCTTTAGAAAGAATATGCTTAGAAAGACATGGTTTGGAAATTATTTTAATGAAAGTCTGCTTTCCAGGACCACAAAATGCAGCCTTTTTTTCATTTACAGTAAAAACATCAAATAAATGGGGTATATATGAGCTCCTTGGTATCGATATTTTGAAATGGATGCTCTTAAACAGAAAAAGTTACTGTACATCTCATCCTGCTAAGAAAGCAAGTTTAACATGAAAACATTATACAGAGTAGCTAGCATTGATTTAGAAACTAACCACTCTTAATATCACAGATGCAAGGAACATTTTTAATGTGATTATAGCAGCTTGTGTTCTAGGTTAGGCTTATTTCTCAAAAAGATTTACTTACATTATTTGTGTTACTGCAGTCTAGAATTTGTAAAATCCTAGAAGAAATATTGGTGCTACACCAAGGATGATATAACCCATGTAAAAGACACTGGAAGGAAGATAGCTATGGACAAATAGAAATACACAGAAATTTTGAGAGTATGCAGTAAGCATGATGGAAATAAACAATTAAAAAAACAGCAGTGAAAGCACAGTAAAGGAGATTTTTTGTGTAGGTGTATGAAGTAGAGAAACAAAATGTTTTTTAGTTGTTCACAGGTAGTTTCTTCCATGTACAAAGGACGGCACGGCAGAAGGACCCCAAATGTGTAATAAGTGAACCAATGATCAATGAATGGGTCAATGACAGTAGATATCATCAGCTAGAGGCACAAGTCAAAATCTAATCACAAATAGGAAGATGTGGGCCATAAAGCTCTTGAAGTTAAAGATGGCAAGTGTGCCTCAGAGTGAGGAAACATCAGGGAAACTGAAAGAGAGTGGACAGAGGATATCCACTATCCATATTCAAGATACGGACTAGAATAATAATGTTTATGGCAGCAGAATTCAACATTGACAGGGTGAGGCCAGGTCATATCTCCCAGCCAGCAAAAGCACCCCACTGTAATTAATGCACATGAGACTGGTAGGCAGATTCAGTCATTCATTTGAAAGTCATGAGGGCAATAATCTGAAAGATGTTGTCATATCCCAGCTGAAAGAGCGTACAGAGACATTCAAATTAAAGTTAATGCCCAAGCTACACACCTGAATGATAGGCAGTGTAATGACATAGTCCTGAGATGTCAGCACAGGAGACTGATAAGAAGGGACAAAAATTAAAAGCTGTCTTTTGACCACAGAGAACCTCCAGTAAGACATCCATAATGTGTCAGAAAGATAGGTAGATTTGCTAGCTTTGGCACCCTGGTTAGGTCCAAGATAAGTTGACAGTCCTGCACAAAAATCATTGCTAAGCTTGTGCTGCCAGATTCCCAGAAGCAAAATGCACAAGAGAGAAGACTGAAATCGAGAGCAGGGGATTTGTTAAAAAAGAAGAAGAACCACACAACTGGAGTTAGGTATGATTTATAGCTTTATCCCAAAATTCAATTCATTTAACACTGAAGCACTTTAAAAAGTTCTTCCTTGGATATAAGCCATAACTTTTGGTATCTTGCAGGATGAACTCATTAGTTAAAATACTAAGGTTCAAGAGAAGTATCAAATAAAAGAGTAATAAAGTGACAAAGAAATAAATCTTTGGAAACAAATTCAAATTAAATTGTTATAGCCTACACAAATATAGCATACAGTGAAGTTCTTAGCAACTGCAGGCTGCAAAGCACATTTGCTTGCTATTTGAATCTTGAACTATGATTGGGAGGTGACGGAGCAGAGGCTGACATTTTAAGCCTCTAACACAATGAAATTTCCCTCTCCTCCTGACTTTTTTTTCCCCGGTTGTTGATTTGTTTATATGCTAAAATGAAATTGTTGCCTTTCTTAAATTGGCATTTTGTTTGAACTTTTCCTTTCAAAATAAATCTTGACTGGCTGAGAATTATACTGCAGATTGCTCTGCATTTTTTGTTAACCCTGAGACCTGTTATTTTCATACTACTTTGGATATTTCTGAAATTTTTAAGTGTCAAACCACATAAATTTCAAATGTCCCTTTAAGCTATTTAGACACTTTTCTCATTATTGATGATGAGTTAAAATCATTTTGGAGGCCACACTGTGTGGTTTATTTATCTCATTTACCCTGGATATGAGTTTGTTACATTCCAAATTTTATAGCCAATAATGCAGCTGTGCTAGACATTTTCCAATTGTTACTATGGTGTGGGTTTTGTTTTGTTTTGTTTTTGTTTTTAACTTGTGTGCTAAAGGCTATGAGGATTTAATACTCCAGCTATGCACTGAAATGATACCTCTTGTCAAAGTACACACAGCACTATACTGAAGGAAGATCAAACTTTCCAGAACATTATAGAAAGCTTAGACTATCAAGTAATATCGGTTGCTTCTCTTGACTACCTTTCTTTACACTTGGGAACTTGCTTGCATTTTTTTCAAACACAAAATGAACATTAACTAAGCTACTCTTTTTACTAAATAATTTTCTTTTAAAAAAAAATAAATCCCCCTGTGAAGATGAAATTAATGGTCAAAATGAAGAGGGATAGCAGAGTACTGCCAGCAAGAGCCTGAAAGAGGATTACCCAGAGCTCATCTGAGTGCCTTAATCTCCAGACTGTAAAGCTAGCTCTTCTCACGTTCCCTGGCTGGAGCACTCTTAATTTGCATAAACTGTGCAGTAACTAACAGGAAGGCTGGAAAAATATAGGCAATGCAGAAACACTCACAAGGGTTTAAGCGCTGGAGTTAGTTTCCTTCCTATTTTTTTGACTATGTTTTAACGCTTTCTTTACATTCTGGAAAGAATTAAAATAAGGGTTTAAACCCTCATGTATTTCACAAGGCTTAAAGACTTACTTTTGGACTATTTGTGTCTACCACCATTCTTCAAGCTTTATAACTCCGTCTAAAGGTATAAATGCAGAAGTACGGACCACATTCATGAACATATTTAAATACTTAAAACCCAATTTGGACTTCTGTCATGCTGAAGCTAAGGGAATATGGACCTGTGTATAAATGCTTTCCTAAATTATCATGAGAGATGTTAAGTCTGGAATGTTTCTGAGAACAAAAGGAAAGAAAATATCCTTTTACTCCCATTTCTCCTTATCGAAGTCAAGGGAATTGGAGTTTCCAAATAATAGAGGCTGAGATTTCTGCAGCTTACAGAGATTTCATCAGTAAGGTATAAATTTTTAAATGTTTTTTTCCAAATTGGTACAGAGAAAGATTTGTCCCATGCTTGACACACAGAATATGGCTACAGCAACATTTAATAACAAATCTAAGATCCAACCTCACACATTTAGGGGTGAGTGTTCACTCTACAGTAAGTGAAGACACCAACAGACAGTCCTTTGAACCTAAGATTTGAAGCATCTCATGAAGGTGCCTCTGAAGGGAGCTGAGGATGCTTGGTTTGACTGAAGTCTAATTCAGCCACTTCTGTGAAGTACCCACCTTCAAGAAGGATAAGCCCAGGCCTAAATCTAAAGTCACAGAATCACAGAATCATCTAGGTTGGAAGAGACCTCCAAGATCACCTAGTCCAACCTCTGACCTAACACTAACAAGTCCTTCACTAAACCGTATCACTAAGCCCAATATCTAAACGTCTTTCAAAGACCTCCAGGGATGGTGACCCAACCACTTCCCTGGGCAGCCCATTCCAATGCCTAACAACACTTTCGGTAAAGTTTTTCCTAATATCCAACCTAAACCTCCCCTGGCACAACTTTAGCCCATTCCCCCTTGTCCTGTCACCAGGCACGTGGGAGAATAGACCAACCCCCACCCCACTACAGCCTCCTTCAAGATACCTATAGAGAGTGATAAGGTTGCCCCTGAGCCTCCTCTTATCCAGGCTGAAAATAATAATAAAAATAATAATTTTGTAAAAAATAAAATAAAATAAACAATATTAAATAATATTATAAATAATAATAAATAAATAATAATAATAATGATAAATAAAAAGAAATAAAAAATAAAAAGGGCCACACACACGCAAAACAAAACAATCGAACAAAAAATGGATAAGCATTAAAACAAATTAAAAACAGAATTATATTTTCCCCTAGGTCATTCACAAGGTAAATTGAAAGACCACAATGTTTTAGTTAAGACTTGATTTTGTTCCTGAAGACCTAAGTGGAAAAATCTTCCACTGACTACAGTAGATAGGGGATTATGCTTCTAATGTGCCATACCAAGATCAACAAAGCATGCAGAGGCAATTAATAACAAAGCATGCAGAGGCAATTAATACTAACTTATATCACCAGAAACTACAGAACTTGAGATAAACAACAAGAAAAAGAGTACTGTTTCCAAAAACATTGCATGCTTTGACTCCCTCTGGCAAATCCAGTTTTGTACAACTTTCCATATAGCCTATGAAGTTTATAGTTAAGTCAACAGACTTCATATCCAGTGAAATTGCTTGTGTTAAAATCCTATAATCCAGACTGAACTAATTGATTATCTTTACTAAGGCAAAAGCAAGCAGTTGCAAAGCTGTAAAGCCAAAGAAAAGATGGGTCAGCATGAGTCACTAGTATTTGCATAATCATTTTTTCCAGTTCTACCAAGTTTCTCTGAATTCTTCAACAATAACAGTAGGCTACCGAGATGTCTTTTATACCTACATGACTCAGAGTTTCACCAATGGTTTGTGGGTGTTTTAAATTTTTTTTTTTTTTGCGGGTGGGTGGATTTTGGGGGGGGTGGTTTTTGTTTTTTGTTTTTTTCCTTATCTGAAATAAGGCTAAGAAAACACAGATATAGAGATATAAAAGTCACCATCTGAAATTTTGTGGTTGTAAACAGAAATCAGTGATAAAGGACAATTAAGCCAAAATACTGTCATCTCTACTTCTCAGCAAGATTACAGATGCTTTCCCACTAACACAAATCAGCAGATATTTTTACTCCCAATAAAGACTGCAATACAGCTCTATACTATAATTGTAATTGGTCAAATTATTTTATACTCACCACCCAGTGCTTCACTAACCAAAAGAGCAGTAGTAAAAATACATCTGTTTCAAAAGAGTAAATCATCATTTGGTTTCCATGTATTGACTGGCTTAATTTTCACTCATTTAGAAGCTTTTCTTTTTGTAGACACACAGAAGAATATCAATAACTAGATTATCAGGAATTACTGTGAGTAGGAGATGGAGAAATAATCGGCTTAAAATCTTTGTGACCAGACATTATCACTAAACTAAAACAAACTCTGTTTTCCAAAGTTGCATATTTTAAAACTGAATATTTGGATTCCATGTTAAAAAAAAAAAAAAATTCTGGGTATGTGGTTAAAAGAAGTGTCTTTATTTTTTTATTTGCTTTTTCTTTGGGACCAAGTTATTCTTCTAAAAGCAGGGCCTCTACAAAGAGATGTGAGAGCTCAAGGTCATCTTCTTGTCCCCTGGTCCACATTCTGCGCAACATATATACTTCAGGCCTCAAACTCTATTCAGTCCAACTTAATCATCAAGCCTCCCACCCTAGTCAATCCCTAGTCAATCGAAAGAAAGAGGCATTTCTGAGAGTTTTTTATTAAGACTATTCTATACAGATATTGTAGGGTGTCAAGAAGTATTCTCTGGAGATAGTTGACTCATGCTGTTTACTGTGCAAAGTGTATAGACATCGCAGACAAAATATTTTGCATTTAGATAGCTGAAGTTAGGTATGATATATACCACCATAAACTTAAACTGCTACGTTTATATGAGAAAATAGAGTATTATGAGAATATGCTAAAGACAGTCAGTCAGATATTAAATTATATAAATACACAGATCTCAAAAGTCCATCCCAAAATGCTGGATGCTGGTAAGGATTCCAGCCCAAATGTAGAGCTAACTTCTAGTTCAGGAATCTGCAATAGCTCTCTTTGGAAGACATTTCTTGAATTCATACTGCATCATAGATCAAATGAGTCCTTTGAATTTGCACAGAATTGGGGGTAAGCACTTTACAGGATGTCATAGAATAGTGTTTGCTTTTAAAATTTTAGGTCATAATACTAATTTTGTATGCCAAACTGCTAAAGCAAGCACGTGTTCAAGACTCCATAGAAATAATAGCACAGTGAAGTAACTGCATTGTAGAAAAAAAAAAAATATGTTTATTTGTTTCCACCTCTGTTTTCTTTATAAATATTTGTTTTTCAGGATTTGCGATTCATTAAACTTCATTTGTATATTTCTTGAAGTCAAAGGCAATGTATCTTCATCTTAGTATGAGCAAGCTTTAGGTAAAAAAAGTTGGTATCAGCTGTTAACATCAGAAAATAAAACTTGTATTAGCCTTTGGGACATAATTATCACATCAATCTTTGTTTTAAATACGGAAGACTCTATCAAGCACTGGAAACAAGTTATGTGACATTTCCCAATCATGAAAAAGTCTTTCAGGGACATTAAATCACTTCTCAGCCTTTAAACGTTAACTCTAACCAGTACCATGAGTTAAGCAGCATAACCGACATACATAAACCTTCATGCCTTTTCTTTTGGGAGGGAAAATTATTGTAGTAGGAAGGAACATGTCAGAAGAAAGGGAAAATATTCAGGACTAATCAATTTTTTGTAACCTTTCTCTCCCTCTGAAACAGAGGGGGAAAATACAAACAGGTACATGCTGCCATGTGGGCGTTTTGATAAGAAAAGGCTGTTATCTCAAAGATAGCATGTATGAAGTATAAAGCAGTTTCCAAGGAAACTATTTTTTTGAATAGCTCTCTTGCCAGAGATTCATTGTTTTCATTGGCATCAATCTCTCTGTCACACATCCTCCTCCTTAGACAAGATGATAAAATCCAAATGTTTCCAGATTCTGAGTTTTGGGTTTGGCTATCACACCATCTTTAATGACTGACTGCTCACAACAACGTACAGAAATTTGAACACCTACTCCAATCCAGTCCTTTGTTAGCACAGCTAACTCAGCAGTCCTGATGCAAACAATTCAAATCTAAAAGTAAGTAGTTCTTTAAGTACCCAAGGAAAACTAACCACTAAAAAGGGCACCAAGCCATTTAGAAATGAAAAAAAAAATAAAAATCACAAGTAGACATTTTCAGATAGATTTTTTCTCATTTCTATATAGTTCAGTTAAAAAGGGAAAAGACAAAAAAAAAAGACTTATAAGACTTATAACAGCAATAATGGATATATGTTTCTGGTTAGGTAATGGTCAATTAGAGCATTAATGGCCTAAGGCAAAACAATGGGCTTTTTAGTTTTTCAAATCAGGTATAATCTCGCTTGCAAAGATCAGCAGTTTGAAAGCTACTTGGAATGATTATATGAGTAAATGTACTTCATGGCCATTCATGGAGAACAAGCTCAAGAACTGAACTCTGAAAGTGCGAAGCACCTGTCTTCAGCTAAGTAATCACTGCTACACTGAGATTTAGTTTAAATACACTCCTGAATGCTGGTGAGACAAGACCACTAGCACTACATGAATAAATCTGATTTATAATCCAGCAGGTCAGTGACTCACACTTACATTCTGCAATACCTGGATGATGTCATTTCCTTCCATATTTGAATAAGACCCTGTAACCTTTCAAGTAAAACACTTAAGCACATGCTTAACTCCATGGATTGACTTGTACACAGATTTCAATGATATAACGGTTGACTGAAGCCAAGCAGATGGTTATGTGTTTTGTTGGATGGAGGCCTAGATGCTTAGAAGGATGCTGGTGAAGCATTTTATGACTCCTTTTAAAGAGATAAAGTCATTTATCTGTTCTCTTTTTGTTTTGGATGCTAATATATGAAATATTTTTTCTTTAACCAAGTGTTTCCTTCTTCTGCACCTTCAGACTTCATCAGCATCCTTTAATTCGCATCATAAGTGCACTGCTTTGCTTTGTTACAGAGAAAGGTATGTTAGTTTTTATCAGTAACATTCTTAATATTATAAAATAATATAAAGTTTAGCATAAGAAACTTAGGGAATCTAAATACAAAATTAATCAGATTATCAGTTTTATCACACTATTAAAACTAGTCATCTAACAGGACTTTTTTTGTGCTAAGGAAAGTATTATCTCAGAACAAAACACAGTTTGTGCCTCAAGGACATTCCAGTGTATATATCACACAGTATAACAGAAAACTTCATACAGGCAGAGGATGAGAGGGAGAAATGGAATAATGGGATAACAGAATCACAGGATCACAGAATTGTAGGGGTTGGAAGGGACCTCAAAAGATCATCAGGTCCAACCCCCCTGCCAAAGCAGGTTCCTTAGAGCAGGCTGCCCAGGTAGGCGTCCAGACGGACCTTGAATATCTCCAGAGAAGGAGACTCCACAACCTCCCTGGGCAGCCTGTTCCAGTGCTCCGTCATCCTCACCATGAAGAAGTTCTTTCGCATGTTGGTGCGGAACTTCCTGTGCTCCATTTTGTGGCCATTGCCCCTTGTCCTGTCCCCACAAACCACTGAAAAGAGGTTGGCCAAAAAATGAGAAACAGCAGAGTGAACACCAAGGTCAGAGGAGGAGGAGGATGTACTTCTCCTCGGAGGAGGAGGATGTACTTCTCCTCAATCTGGCAGCTTTTCACTACTTAAAGAATGAAAATGTGAAGCCACCTTTCTAAGACAAAGCTCTGAGTCCAAACAGAAAATTAACTAAACGTTGCAGATTCTCAATAGCATAATGTGGGGGCAATCCCTTGGCCTGCCCAAGGGGACTTTTCAGGGTAGGTTTCTGCAAAAGAACTTCTAGAAAGCCCTGGGAACTTTCCTACACAGGTGCTGAAGCCCATCAACACAGACTATGAGTCCATTTCCAGATCAGTGTGTATGTCTGCCACTGTATGGATTTATGTTCTTTAACATCCCATATCAGCAGAATAGAAGAGATGTCAAGAAGCATCTACCCATCCCAGGTCCAGTACATAAACTGGAGAAAACAAAGTGTAAAGTTGCCACATTTTGGGCTCCAGGAGAGAAGAATGAAAGTCAGGTTCAATGTCATTATGGATAAATAGAGATATTATTAAATAAATCTGCTTTTTAATCAGTCTATTGTAATGAGTTGGAAGCATTTTTAAATTACCCCATAATTTATATGTTATTTGCTTAATGAGCTATTTCCTTATTGCTTGTTAATGACTATTATCAGGAAGACATCTAAAATGCAGACTCATCTTGATCGTGCAGTATTTCTGTATATGCTTACCTTAACAAAAAGAGGCATTATGCCTCTTCCATCTGTAATCAAAGTTATCAAAAAATCAAATCAGGAAGACATTTTGTGAAATTCTTTTTTTTTCTTTTTTTTCTTTTTTTTTCCTTTTAGATTTTATTAGCATTAGTTAAAAAGAAAATAGTTGTGTCAGGGTTTCAGTTGGGATAGAGTTAATTTTCATCAAGTATTCCCCTTGGCAGCTAACTTTTTGCTTCTCTACTGTGGAGACTTTGAGACAGGCTGTTGCTTAAGACTGCAGTTCTGTGTTTGAGCAGTAACATTTATCCTGGAGAACAGAAGCATTTCAGATGAGTAAGCAGAAAACATACTTAGGGATAAACTGTTTCCTTTTAAAGGATATATGTGTATGGTTGTTCATCGTTTTTGTTTGTTTGTTTGTTTGTTTAATTTGCTTCTTTTACTTCCCCCTTTAGTTTCTCAATAAGTATTGAAACAACATATTTTTTTGCCCTTAAGATAAATACTGCTGACAGAGAAATTCTGGATGCTGTGATCAGTCATGGTTCTGCACAGAACACAAGTCTCTGGCATCCTCTGCTTGAACCTTCCTTTCTTCTTTCTTTTTAAACATTATATAATGGTCAATCCTCTGGTCAGTTTTGTCACTTTTTGGAAAAAAAAATAAAAATAAAAAAATTAAAATAAAATGCCCTTGAAGGATCTAGGCATTAGCAAATCATTGGTGGTCTCTTTTACTCCAGGTAAGTAGTCTTTTCATCCAGACAAGGAATAGCAAGCCCCCAGATGTTCTGCAGTGCCTTGCCTCCATCATTCTTCAACGTAACAGGAGCACAAGGAGACCTAAAGATGTGTATATAGCAGACAAAGCACAATTTTGCTGAAAGCCCATCAGTTCTCCCCAAAGAAGCGGTGTGTGCATTGGCTTTTGGAATCAGCATAGCGTCCTCCACAAAGCATGGCTATGCAGGGTTCAGTGCTCCAGCCCCAGCACCGACTTCTCCAGCTACATAGCAAAAAACATAACCCTCCTCAGGGCATGATCTGCTCAGTAATCAGACAGAGCACCGTTAAAAATGTTATTGTTTTTATTATTGTTTTCCTTTTTTCACAAGACTTTCTTGCCAACACTGAACTCCCTGTATGTTACAGAAAACTCACAGATCACTTCTTCCAAGTATTAAAAGCTTCCTCCTCCCACCACCCTCCAAAAATTGTTGCAGCCATGCTTGGGGATTCAGGGTTTGATTGCAAGATGTGTAGACAGGCAAAACTGAAATTGATGTATATTACTTCTGAGGACGCTAGTCCCATTTCCAGTAATTACTGACAGTTGCTACAACAGTTACACCAAGTCTATGGAAATATGTCCAAGTTTAAGTGTTAGTGAAATTAAATGTGATGTTATTCACATTCCTCTGCATTTGGGAAAATAAATAACTAAATAAAAGAATATTACTCAAGGCCATGAACAAAAAGAATCACAGGAGGATGCAATTCAACCATTTACGGTTTAGCAATGGGTGTGGTTTTGCTCTAATATATTGTACTGGGACTCAATGCAAATTACTTATTTTCAAGTATGCATTTTGTAACTTTTTAGAGTGACAGGCTTAAAATTTGGAGCAGTTATCTCTGTATTTGTGTATCAATTTTTGTTTCACGGAATTTCTTTCAGTTACTTTATTTCTAACCTCACAAAAGTACCAAAGAAATCCAAAAAAGTTTCTACCTGAATCTAATGCTAAATAAAAAAGAAGGGTGTTTTATTGCATTATAGAAAAAAAAAAAAAAAAAAAAAGATTAGAGGGTAGTTGAGTTACAACTTCTCTGCAATGTCTGTACAAAATTTCCTGTGTTTCCCACAGCTAAAATATACCCTTTCTCAAATAATGTGGATGCAACAGACAGTGCAAGGACAAAGGAGATAACTACCATATATATAATCACGAAGTAACAGTCAAAAGGGCCTCACAAAGCAGTTGCACCTGACAACTGGTTGACAGGGTATTTACAACATGCAGAAAATTTGGGATGAGAAGGAAGACTCAAACTTTAGCAGGAAACTTTGGTCTTTCCTGGAGCTTGAAAGTCACTTAGAAAAGAAGTGCATTCGTAGATACTGATGCATTCCCTATTTATAGTTAGAACCAAAGCACAAGCGACAGACCATGATAAAGCTGCTCTTACAGTACAATCAGCCAGATCTGAGACAGCTAGAGCAGAAAACTGGCAAGAAAGTACATATATCTTCCTCTCCTTCCCTCTCTCCCCCATTATAGTGACAGCAAAGTGGAGATGGTTTACTGAGGATACACTCTGCTGCATTGCAGCCAAAGAACATAAACAGAAAAATGAAAGACCTCCTGACTCCAATGGGGCTGAAAAATAGATAGCTAGGGAAGAATATAAGAACAGGGTAGCTACAGACTGATAATTTCCCAGAATCCTTCCTCAGCATAAAAAAATTTATGGCTTGGGACTTCTTCAGTTTCTTTGTGAAAGTAAGCAGAAGGCTGCTTTCTGTGGTGCTGTGCAGAAGATGTGGTGGGTAATGTCCCCACCTCCAGACTGCTTCTTCTCCTATGATAGCCCACCCTTTGGCTATCTTCAGGACCCAGCACCCACCCACATCCTTTCATCCCTGTTTACTCAGGTGGCCTCGAGTTTACTTCTACACATGCTTCAGAAAGTCCTATGCCATATTTCCTTAGTGCCTGAGAACTTGATATGCATATTTGTTTAGTCTCAGAGCTTTTGTGGGGAAAATAAAATAGACTTTTGTCTTGGTTACAGGCTTTGCCATATAGCTGTCCAAGTGTAGAGACATGAACTTGGAACAGTAGAAGTATATACAGACTGATCCACAGAGACAGCGTATGATGTACGGAGCTTTCACACACAAGAATTTGGGGGCTGTTTCAGCCAAAAGAGCTACAGTAAGTTAGCAAAGGTCAGTCAGAACTGGGGCTGTGATCAACAGTTCCACAAAAGCACCAGCTCAGCACAGAAGGCAGCTCAGGCAGCAAGAGGAAATCAGTGTTAGAAATTGCAAGAAAGGGAACAGAGAATAAAAATAGAAAATATCATGCCAGATCACACCCACACCTTGATATTTTTGGTTCCAATGCCTGAAAAACAAACAAATGTACAAAAAAAAATGTAGTACTATAAAAGGATCAGAGAAAGGCAGCAAGGATAATTCAAGGTACAGAAGCACTTTCATCCAAAGAACAGCTTAGACTCTTCAGCTGGCAAGGAGATGTCCTGCTGTGCAATACAACTGAGGTTTCCAAATGTTCAGAGGGTTTCCAAAAGAGCAGACAAGGACTGGAGCTTCACCGTCTCCTTCAGTACAAGAACTAGGGGCCATAAAATGATGCTAACAGCAGATGGTTAAAAATGAATGTAAAGACATCTTTTCATGCAATGTGTTAAAACTGATTAGTGGTACCCCTTGACAAAGGATGTCATGAATACAAAAAACTTGTAGAAGTTCTTGGAAGAGTGTTTTGTTGAGTGCTACTAGATCAAATACAGCAGGCTTAGTTGTGAAATCCTGGAAGACAAATATAACTGGAAGCTAGGAACAAATAAGGGGAAGAATGCTTGTCTGGTTCTTGTTCTCCCCACACATACTTTAAAGGCAGGCTACTGAGCTAAATAAACATTTATTCCAAAGAAGGATGACCATTCACATAATTTTATGCTAGGTTATGAAAACTTTGTTCTTCTGCACCAGTTCAGGGACAGGCAATGGGAAAGAGGAAGAAGTGAGAAAGAGAAACCTCTTCCCCTCCTGGGTATACTGCTGTAAGAAATGGTAGCAGGGGAGTACTGTGGAGAGAGGTAGAGGTAAAATTATGCCTGTGCTTCACCAGTTGGCATACCTTAGGAGTGTCAAATTAGAGAGAAAGGTGTCTTTGGAGATTGAACACCTAAGTACATATCTCCAGCCAACTGCTCAGGGATGCAGAATCCCTTCTTTCCAAACTTAGCTTTGGAAGTGGCAGTTTGGTCCCAGAGAAAATACAGCCCTTAGACTGGGAAGAAAGAGACTATTTCCACAAGCAACCCCACACTGTGTCAGATCTCAGCACTACCAGCCCCGACTTGCTGAAAGGATGCCAGCACTCTGGGAGGCTGCCTCTTACTGCTGACAGGAGACAGCCCAGCCTGGATGACTTCCACCGTTACTACAAGGGAGTGAAAGCACTGTGTGCTGTGGCCAATGCTGTTGACACCATTCTTACAGACACGGTGCTAACAAAAGCCTTATTAACAGTTTCTTTGTTTAGATTCCCTTAATGAAAAGAAACATCAAAATGCAATGGAAGCTCTTGTGAGCAACGCTGTTAAAGCAGCAGCTTTCCTAATTTAGAAGCAACGTTCAAAGGGAATGTCACATAAGTGTGCACCGGATAGATAGCAATTCCAATATGCAATGGTGTCCTAAAATAAAAATGCAAAACAAAAGGCAATAGGTGCTCTGCCCAGTGAATAAAGTGTTCGTAAAGTCAAAGAAGAAAAAAATCTCAGTTAGAAAAGGAATGAAGGAGGAGATGGAGGCTGCACAGCTGCATCACAGGGTAAGGAACATTATAGCAGGCAGTGATAAGAGGGGACTACAGACCTCTCAGCATACCTCCTCCCCACGCCTATGTAGTTACCACCAGCAAGTGACCTACTGCCACTATCTAAACCAAGGCTGACAATCCTTTCTCAGGAGAATCTTTCAGCAAAAAAGACAGTTTCATAATCAGAGAAAATATCCCACTAGGATGCCAAAAAAATATATGACTATACATATTGTTCTTCTGTCTGCCATAAAGAGTGTCTTGAATAAGATTCTCCACTGACCTCACAGAAAACACCAGCATTATTTAAAAAGCCTGTTGTGTGTCACAGCATCTCAGCAGGAAAGCGTCTGAAGCAGAATGAAATCCTGGGACATTGCACAGCAAGGAAACAGTATCAGAGAATCTGAACAGTACAACAAAATCAGGAGCAAAACTAAAAGGGGAAGATACTGGAGTGGATAACTAACTGTGTCTTTAACCAGCAAATATACAGGAAAGCTGGAGAGAGACTCTTTGTCAGGCAGTATAATGATAGGGCAAAGGGTAATGGCTTTAAATCAAAAATGGGTAGATTTAGTTTATACTTCAGGAAGAAGTTCTTTACTGTGAGGGTGGTGAGACACTGGACCAGGTTGCCCAGAGAAGCTGTGGATGCCCCATCCCTGGAGGTATTCAAGGCCAGGCTGGATGGGGCTTTGAGCAACCTGGTCTGATGGGAGGTGTTCCTCCCCCTTGGCAGAGGGGTTGGAACCAGATGATCTTTAAAGTCCCTTCCAACCCAACCCAATCAATGATTCTATGATTATTGTGTCAGAAATGTATTATTTTTAATTAACAAAAAATCCCCTGGAAAATGTTTGGTTAATTTACCCACTTGCAAGATATCAGTTTGTTTCTTAGCTGTAAAATTTATTGCATGCTAACATATTGTCTCAAGTACTTTTACCTGTTCACTGACTCAAGCATCATTTCATATAATGCTCAAAGCCTTACCCACTGAGTGGTCCATCCATCAAATCTATGTCTCTCTAATTTAGAGACATGTATGTCATGTGGGACAGTGTCAAATACTTTGCACAAACCCCAGTAGATGATGTCCGTTGGCCTTCCCTTGTCCACCAATGCTGTAACTCCACTGTAGAAGGCCACCAGGTTTGTCAGGCATAATCTGCTCTTAGTGAAGCCATGTTGGCTGTCACCCATCACCTCCTTGTTTTCCATGTGTCCTAGCACAGTTTCCAGGAAGATCTGCTCCATGACATTGTTGGGCACAGAGGCAAGACTGACTGGCTCCAAGTCTTCCTATTTTCCCATTTTAAACATCTTCAGGGAGAGCCAAAGTCTGCTCTCCTGAAGTAGCGAGTTTCCTGAGCTCCCTCCTCACTGCACTCAGGATCAATTCCACCCCTCCTTGTTGGTCCAGCATAGCACGTCTCCTCATTGGCTTCGCTATCACTTGGAGAAGGAAGTTATCATCAATGTATTCCAGGAACCTCATGGACTGCCTATGCCTGCTGTGCTGTCCCTCCAACAGATACCATGGTTATTGAAGTCCCCCATGAGGACCAGGGCTTGTGAATGTGAGGCTGCTTCCACATGTCTATAGAGGGCCTCATCTGCTTCGTCTTCCTGATCAGGTGGCCTGTAACAGACACCCACTACAATGTTGCCTGTCCCTCTTCTCCTTTTAATCTTTGCCTTAAGCTCTGTCAGCTCCTCATCCATCCCCAGGCAGAGCTCCAAGCACTCCAGCTGCTCATTGACATAGACGGCAATGCCCCCACCTTGTTTCCCCAGCCTGTCCTTCCTGAAGAGCCTGTATCCTTCCACTCCAACACTCCAGTCACAAGAGCCATCCCACCATGACTCCATAATGCCAGTGAGGTCATAGGCCTGCAGGCACATGCATATCTCTAACTCCTCTTGTTTCTTCCCCATGCTACGTGCATTAGCATAGAGACATTTGAGTTGGGCCCCTGATGAAGCTGATTTAATGACTGGAGTGGCTGGAATTCCTTTGTGCTGCTCTTCAGACGCTCTCCTGCTGAACTATGACCCTTCTCCAGACTTGGCATCTATCACTGACACTGGCATCAAACTGCGAGGAGTGGAATGGATTAAGTATCACCTCCCCTACCAACTTTACTTTAAAGACCTCTTCACCAGCTTTACAAGCTTATGACCCTTTCTCTTCCCCTTCTGTGACAGGTGGGCCCCATTAGCCCCCAGCAGACCAGGTTTCTCAAAGTGAGTCCCATGGTCTAAGTAGCCAAAGACCTGACTATGGCACCAGTCCCGCAACCGCCTGTTGATTTGCCAGATTTGACTGTCCCTTTCAATTCCCCTCCCTTTGACCGGCAGGACTGATGAAATAAACTACCTCTTCTCCCAGATCCTTTCCTGCTGTTCCCAGGGCTCTGCAATCCCTCTTGATACTCCTCAGAATGCTCCTGGCTGCATCACTGGTGCTCCCATGAAACAGCAGTAGATAACAGTCATTAGACTGTATGAAACTTGGTAGTCTCTTGGTGACATCCTTGATATGAGCCCCAGGTAAGCAGCAGACTTCTCTCAAGAGTGAATTAGGTCAGCCAATGTGTGCCTCTGCCTCTCTTTTCTAAAGAGAATCACCTACCACTATTACCCGTTGCCTCTTCTTAGTTGCACTCATCGTTACACAGGGAACAGATCAAGCTGCCTTACTGAGCTCTCCCGTCCCTGCAAGGGGTCTTGCCTTTTCAGTCCGCAGAGGGGTGAAGCAGTTCTGTAAGGGCACCTCAGCATTCAGGGAAAGACTCTTCCTCCTGCTGGTCCTTCATGTCTCCAGCTTCCAACCTCCAGTGTTACTGAACCTCCTCCCTTCTGTGAGTGCTGGTGAGGGAGTTTTTAGCTGTTTGGCCACAGGATGTAGGTCCCCTATAGATTGTGCTAGGATCCAGCTGTCTAACCCCTCCTTAGCCTCCCTGATGCTACACAGCCTTCTCACTGCCTCCTGCAGCTCAGCCACCTGGTTCAGGAGGCCCTCCTACCTTTTGCAGGCAGTTCTGCCACACGTCCGTGCCCTGGGTGAAAGATTTAGGCTCTTCCAGCAGTCAGAAGTCTGCACTGCAGCCTCACCCCTCAGTAGCTGGGTCTGGGTGGAGGCATCAGCCACTGCTGGGGTAGACGGTGCAGACAACACCAACAGAGCCATAGCCTTTGCCCTGAGATGAGTGCCCATCATTCTACCTTGAGGACCAGGTAGGCTGAGCGCCCATGGCCTGTGCAGATGGTCATGGAACAGAGCCTGACCACAGCGTTAAGCTGTTCTCAGTGCCTCCATGCAGCCTGTGGAAAGGCCCTGCCTCACAGGGTGCACTCCCTGTGCCCTCCTCACCCTGTTTGCCCCAATCCTGTGTGCTCGTGCTCCCTAGGGGCTGCCTGTGGAGGAGTGTGGGGTGGCCACCATGAGACTGCTGGCCCCGCATATGCCTTGTCAGCCACTCCTATGAGGAGCAGCTGAGGGAACTGGGGTTGTTTACTCTGGAGAAGAGGAGGCTCAGGGGAGACCTTATTGCTCTCTGCAACTACCTGAAAGGAAGCTGTGGGCAGCTGGGGGTGGTCCTCTTCTCACAGGTAACTAGTGATAGGACTAGAGGGAATGGCTTCAAGTTGTACCAGGGGAAGATTAGGTTGGAAATTAGGAGACATTTCTTCTCAGAAAGAACAGTCAGGCAATGGGATGGGTTGCCCAGGGAGGTGGTGGCGTCACCATCCCTGGGGGTGTTCAAGGAAAGGTTAGACCTGCTGCTTAGGTACATGGTTTATTGGGTGACATTGGTAGTAGGGTGATGGTTGGACCAGATGATCTTGAAGGTCTTTTCCAGCCTTAATGATCCTATGATTCTGTGATTCTTGCGAGAGCTGCTGGCCCCCAGCAGGTCTCTGCACACCCCTGGGGCTGCCCCGACACAGGAAACCCCCCTGTAGGCCACATCACCCCGCTGTGGAATATGCCCACCCCAGAGCTGATCACCTTGGTAATCATTTGAAAAAGTTCAGATGATTGCCTATTCTTAAAGCAGTTTCAAAGTAGAACATTAAATCAGAACATAATAATGTTTGGGGGTTCATTCATGTTTCTGTTTAATGTGTAAAGGCTTGATCTTTATTTTGGTAATTTTTCCCTTGAAAATAATCAAGTCAGACGCTGGCCATTGTTTTTGTGCCTTCAGTGGCTACTTACATGTTTTCTTTTTAAATCTATTTCTTCTATTTTTACATGTGTCAAAGACATTTTTCTTAGCCACAGTTAAAAAGAGAGGATTGTGAATATTTGACAAAGCAAGCTTTTCTACCAACTGTTCCAGTCAGACAGATGTTAATCACCTACCTACTTTTTATGTCTGGTTTTCAATCATTCCAAGAGCCTTTAAAAAAAAAAGCAAATGTGAATATCAAATACATTTCTGACGCAGAAAATCAAAACAGGAAGAATTTGAAGTATAATTTTTAGACATCTTCATTCATCATAAAGAAAATGGATTAAAATATCCTTTTTTCTTTTATGCCTGTTCTTTGTCAACATGAAAGAATACTGTTTTTCTATAGTTCTGAAGTCTGCTAGGGACTGCAGTGCAGCTGAAGATCCTACCAAGGAGGCACAGGAAAAAAAAAATCTAAGATAACACTTAGAAACCTTGATAATTTCTTTATCCCAGTGTTCCCCAAAGTAGTCCACAGCTGAAAAATTTCTTCAGTTGAGAGCCCATTGCACCAGCCATTCTTTAGGAGAGTTTCAGCCTCTCCCATCCTTTTGACATCCTCCATTCCCAAGCCAGTAGTCTTATGGCTGTTTATGCTATATTGTTTTTCTTTTCTCTGGTAATGTGCCCTTTTCAAAAATTCTCCTAAAGGTACTGAGTTTAGTATAGAGCACCTCTACAATGGATACAACTTCACTGCAGAATCAAAGCAACTAAGTAGTACCAAAAATATAAAAACATAAAAATAAAAATCCACAGCTCTTATCTGTTCAAAGTGTTGACTGATGAATGCACATCCAGGTATATATTACTTGTACCTGGTGCATGAGTCATTCAGAGATAGCTACAGTTATTGTCTGTCATAAAACATTTAGAATATTGCAAAGCTGGATCATAAGATTTTCCCCCTCCAGAAAAGAATGTTGTTCTGCTTCATCTGGAAACCCTGATTATTTGAAGATTTATTCTGTAAAGTTGAAATAGTCTTAAGCCAGGTCAAAATTTAAAAATTTATTCAATTACTTATTTTAAAAGTTGGTAAAGTTCCAGAGATAACTCAGTGTTACGAAACAGGTGGCTTCATCATAGAAATAGCTATGTAGAGGTAAAAAAACAGAACATAAAAAAAATGTATCTTTATTTGTATTTTCCAGACTTCTCTGATGCTTAATCCATTACAGTCTCATTTGTTTGCTACCTTCACCCCCAATATAAATCTAAAATGAGTACTATGAAATACTGAAAGCTTTGTTGTAGTTGCTGAAAATGGCTGAGCTAAGGTAAAACTAGCTTTTCCCTTTCACTGCTGTGGAGAACTAATTTAACATCATATTTCCTTGAAAAGAATAGTTATTGGCAGCAATTTACACATATAAGGATGTAGTCGTGTGCATACGTATACACAGTTGTTGATATGCATTTCAGAAAGCTCTGTTTCATTTGAAAACTACTGGAATTCGGATGGCAAAAAAAAAAAAAGACAGAGGCTCCAGAGCATTGACACATGATTAACATAGATCGAAATACTTTTCAGTCTTTCTGTTTAAAACATTTTTGATTTGTACAAAGCTTTTCTAACCAAGAGCACACTATAGAAAAAAAAAGTTTTTTGTTTTTCGTTTTTTTTTAAAAAGACTTTAAATATCTCAGGAGACGGGAACATACATAGCTTGAGATGACAACTCCAAATGGTCATACAGAAGCTCTAGAGAAACCTCACAAGCCCAAGCTTGTCCTTTCCAATATTCCTGAGGTAAAACATCACCAAGGCTGTCTTCATACACTAGAGAGCAGATAAAGCAGGGAATGGAAATGTGAGATAAATACCAACTTGTAATGTAGATTAACACCAGACTGAGGATTATTCCAACTTCCCATGTTTAACGTGTGATTTTATTTATTTTTTTATTTATTGGAGTCCCTACACAAAGATACCTAAGCTTGATGGTAAGAATGGCACTGTTTCCAGTTACTTCTCAGATGTGTTCAAGAAAGCAAGCCATCGCTTAAAGCTTGATGAACACAGAACAAGATTGCCAGGGAGACTGCAAAATGATATTAAAACCAACACAGACAAATATGCTCTAATATGCTCTGCTGGGAGCATATTAGGTAGAGTGGATCAGCCCTGAAGGATGGGGATGGATTTCCAAACCCTAAACAGAGACTCCAGATCCTGATGTAAGGTCATCAGTAGAAGACAGATATTTGCTGAGGGTACAGCTCAAGGCTACAGGAACCCCACATAACCAAAGGGTTTCCAGGAAAAAGCTAGTGCTTTTATGGCTGTGTATCTCCACAATCCCAGCAGTGCACTACTTCCAGAAACACCACTTTGTCAAGTGCAGCATGATCTGTAAGATGGCATGGCTATCTCTGAAAATAAGTCTTTTTTATTTCACTTGTTCAGCAGAGTGTATGTATGCCATCCATTGTGTGTTTTAGTAGGTCACTTTTCTTAGTAGCCTTGCTTTAACTCCAGTGAATTGATAGTTAACTCATGGCTACAGACACATGAACAAGGCAGGAACCTAGAACAAATCTCCCATGGCATCTTCTGTGGCACCTCAGCAGCAATGAACAGTCTGTGCTGTGAAAGACAGACATCTGAAAGCACAATTTACTCCCAGGTGGCAAATGAGATTGCACCTAACTCACAGACATAGTGTCATACCATACAGAGACTCAGTTACACATACATGTAAATTGAATCCTAGTTCAAACATATCATGTTCATCTGTTTTTTTTCTTGCTGATCCCAAGGGGGAAAAGTATTAATAGGTTTATGGATGAATGTATCTAGCTTTAGTTTTATTAATCTGGCTTTTTTTAATTTATTAATCTTTTAATCTCTGGCTTTACTAATCTTTTCTTCCAAAGGTACAGATCTTCATAGACAACTCTCCCAGGAACAACAAATGGCCACACAGTACTATCAACAGAAAGTTCCATGCTATCAGAATTTGCCCACGCTGGGAAGCTTGACAACTTTAGCTTTCTGAGTAGAGAAATAAGAAGCACTGATATCCCCACCCTTAATACGGAAACAAACATTACAACACAGACATAGCAAATATCATCTCTACTAAAGCTTATTTCACTTTGCAAGAAAAAGTTGTTTGTAGTCATCCATCACACACCTGTTTTTATAACCACATGGGATTTATACTTATTTTTCATAAGTTAAATGTCCAAAGAAAGTAAATTAGATTTAATTAAGGTTATTTAGTAGAGTTCTGCAATTTAGAGCTGAATTACTATAAATTAGTACATTCAGTGATATCCTGAGGAGGGGAAGAGGAGGCTTAGGAGTATCATGGCCTCAGTATCATCTTATATAAAGCACAGAGCCATATGCTCAGTAGTGCTTCCTCCCCTGATCACCTTCTCCTCTGATAAGTTACTGAGGACTTTGCTGTAAGTTAGATAGCAAACAATGTGTATTAAAATTATACCAATAAACTCTGCTCTCCACAGACAACCTGAGAATGTTCTGCCTATGTTGGGGAAAGGGAAGAGGGTAACAAGGAGAGTTTTGTGTACAATTTTCATCCCCAGCCCATCCTACAAGTGTTTCTCTACTGTGACAAATGACATTTGAAATAAGCCAGTTCCCTTCTGGCAAGAGACCCTGAGTAAATTGTGACTCTTTACCCCTGCTTCACCTTTCTTTAGAGGTCCTACACTCGGGGAGCATGCTGAGATTTTAATGCTTCAGGCATCAGCAAAGAGTTCTCTCCCAGCCAAAGAGAGGTCAAAGACAAGGTTAGGTGCACATGAGGCTACCAAGGTTAGGGCAGCTCCCGGCACCAGTCCAATACCAGCATGTGAAAATGACAGAACCCCTTAGGTTGTCCTTTTTTGTTCTGCCCAAATGACCAGGGACATGCTTACAGCTCTATCGACTGTAAAGGGACCGAGTCAATACAAGGCTAAAGTAAAGCTTGAACTCAGCTCTGCCACTGCATCTCCAAAACATACAAGAAAATACTGACTCTGAATACTAACCATTCAGAATATATTTTCTTTCAGCAGGCTATGGTCTTCTGATAGATGATCTCCTTCCATCATGATGCTAAAGCAGTCCTGCAATCTAGAGATACAGGACTTGATTCATTAATGCCTGCACCCACGCTTATGTCATCACACCAATTATATTGGTCATAAACCATCTTTTTATTCCTGAGATCTAGCCACAGCTCTCTGTTCAGCCAGGCCGGTCTTCTTCCACGTTGGTTCATCTTTCGGCATGTGGGGATGGCCTGCACCTGTACCTTTAGGATTTCTTTCCTGAAGAGTGTCCAGCCTTCCTGGACTCCTTTTCCCTTCAGGAATGCCTCCCAGGGGACTCTGCCAACCAGTCTCCTTAATAGGATGAAGTCTGCCCTCTGGAAGTCCAGGGAGGCAGTTCTGCTAACTCTACTTTTCCAAGAATCAAAACTGTATTAATTCATGATAGCTGTGCCCAAAACAACCTTCAACCTTCATATCACCCACAAGTTCTTCCCTATTTACAAGCAAAATGTCCAGCAGGGCACCATCCCTAGTTGGTTTATTCACCATCTGTGTCAGGAACTTATCTTCCACACACACTAGAAAGCTCCTAGCCTGTTTCCTCTCTGCTGTGTTGCATTTCCAGCAGACATCTGGTAAGTTGAAGTCCCCCATGAGAACAAGAGATAGCGATTGTGAGACTTCTCCCAGCTGTTTGTAGGATATTTTTTGTGCCTCTTCAGCCTGTTTAGGCGGTCAGTAACAGACATCATCCCCCCCCCCCCCCAAGACATCTGTCTCATTGGCCTTCCCCCTAACTCTAACACATAAACATTCAACCCTGTCATCACCATTATTAATCTCAAGACAATCCAAACACTTCCTAACATACAGGGCTAGACATGTATGACCCGTTACCGTTTAAAACACAGAAGTGCTAACAAGAAACTGTGGGCAGGATTTCTGTCCCCTCTCTCCCCTCAGCACATAAAATAGTAAGGGAAAAATATTACTCTTAAAACTATCAGCATTTCCAAAGTTTTCACAATTCAGCTGTCCTAATCATGGTATAAATTAGAGGAGTGTAAGTGCAGTTATAAGAAGGTACCATGGTCCAAAAGGAAAACAATTTGACAGAGTGTTGGGAGAAATTATTTCCTATCACCCTCATTTTTGTCACTGTCTGCAAAGGAGCAAATTAAAAAGAATAACCTGTCTGCAAACATTACTTTCAGGTTCAATGCACACAATCTAAGTCAGGATTCTGAGAAAATGTTCTCCTCCTTAATGAAGTGACTCCAGCAGTTGCATATTTAATACCACTTTCTGTTCTGAGAGTTAGTTGGCATTGAATTTTTTCCCCTCTCTTTACGTTCTGTATGATTAATTGAGAAACCTCTTCCCTGGATGGCATCAATTCACCATAATCTCTGCTGCCTATTAAAAAAAATTCATTCCAGCATCTAATTTTTTATGTTTGAGGCTTGAATGTAATCAGTCCAGCCCAGCTGCTGGATACATGTGAGAAACAACTGTCAGAGGCACTAGCCATTTTTCTTCAGATTTGATGAGTTACCAATGATGCCATTTCATAAAGACTTCTATCTCATTCTATTGCTAAGTACCTGTCAAACACAGTGTATCTAAGGACATAGCAGAAAGGCTTTGTAGTCATTAGGATTTTGTTACTGCCTTTTTTCTTTTTTTTTTTTCCCTCCCCTAACACACCGATCTTATCAGATCTCTGCTAGTTTGCCATACTTGACTAAACCTTTGTCAGCCTGGCTTCTACGGAGCATCTCCTGGGAACAGTCTTGGTTTTTATTCATCCCAGGACTGAGATAATTAAGCAATCTATGAACTGTGAGGCTTGCTGAAATGTGATGCTTTCTTGTTGTCCTGACCTTGATGTTTTGGATGCTCTAAATCATGATGGATATACTGCCCATGACGATTCCTTCAAGGTTGTGGGCAGTTTTGTGCACCCAAGACAAGAATGGCAAACATTTGTGTTCTTCAAATTATCCAGTATTCTGCCATCTATCTGCTGTTTCTCCACAGAGCTATGGTCTATACCGTTATCTGACATGCTGTTAGGGCAGTTGTGGTAAGAAAAGAAATACCTGTCTCAAAGTCAGTTTCTCTAGCTGCTTCCTGCTAATTTTACCCAGTTCTTAAAATGGTCAAGTTATTAGAATATCAGGACTAAGAATTTAGACTTTCAGAGAAAAGATGCAGGATCTCTAACTGCTTAGTGGTGGCTGCTCATTATGGAGGCCTCTCCTTTCTTTAACTATTACAAAAAAGACCATTTAACTCCTTGGTGTGTGCTGATCATGAAAAACAGTGAAATATACTTCATCATGGAAGCAGACTTCAGACAGAGCCAAGAGCCAAAAGGGAAAGAGCCAGGAGCACCTCTGCAGTGATGCAATTCCTGCAGCAATAACCATCTCTGTGCAGCTGGTGAGACAGGTTTTCATGGAAGGAAATTTCTTTTCACAACAGAAGAGCAGATATTGCTTATACAAGATGAACACTAGGGTCATGCTTTAGCATTAACAGTTTATGGGATGTTGGTGTCTACATGGTTTTCTCTGTCCTAATGATAATCACTTGGTGAGGAAGCTGTGGGATCTAATTAAGTTCTGCACAAGGGGAAAAAAAAGTCTGGGATGTTCTGAAACTAAAATGACCATGTTGACATGTTGACAGCCAGCCCCAGGGAATATGCTGAAGGATGAGAAATAGCTGTTAGAAATGCTGGAGACCAATAGATCTCATGAAAGCTAGTGTCACCTGCAAGTACTCAGTCACAGAAATAAAGGTGGGGAACTGGAGTCCAAGAGCACAGTTCTCAGTTTTGCATTTTTTTATGAGACAAAGTTTACAATATCATTTTAAACTAGTATATTTCCTCCTTCGAAATGGGAAAAAAGCTCTACTCATAAAGTATTTGGATTCAGCTCTGCTTCTCCCTCTGCCAGTTCAACCTCGTCAATGGCACTAGGAGGGCATGTGTTAGAGCTAGTTGAAATCAGACATATAAAAAAGTACTGAAAATAAGAAAGTGAGGTGAAAGGTTTATTAAAAACATGCTTAACAAACTGTCAGAACATTCCATCATATTTTCTCTCTGAATTTAAACCTCTACCTTATTTACACTCATCACTTTGAACATCCTATTTATTGAGTTTGCTCAAGACAATCTGGTTTTCCCGTACCCTCGCAGTTCTGGGAAACTCGCAATGGCTTTGTGAATTCCTGCAGTCATATAAGATGTATTGTATATTTTATGATTTGCTTAGTATACTCTGAGCATACTTAATACAGGTAATAAAAGTATACACTGTCTTTTTTGTGTAAACTAACAAATAATTCACAAATAAATCATATAAAAGCAAATACAATTTTTCAATCTGTCATTAAATGTTCTATATTTAAAACAAATGCTGGGAAAAAAATATTAAAAGCTTAGGTCTAGAAATTGAAGAGGCACCATGAAAATGAAAATTGCATTTCTCCCTGAAAATCTAGTGCCTGTTATAGTTACAAGCAACTCCTAAAATTACTATAGGTGAAAGAAAAATGTCCTCTATTTCCTGCAGTTTGTTACATTGTGCATTTGACAGCACTTTGTGTGTAGTCATTTATTAAATCAATTTCTCCTCTGCTGAGAAGACTCCTATCAATACCAAGAGGGAACAAAACAAAACAAAAAGTTTTATGTTTTTAAAAACGAAGTTTGTAAATCATTTCCAACACATAATAGCTACTCTTAATCCACTGAAATCAATGAATCTATATTGATTATTCTCTCAGAGTCTGTCCTACCCATTAATAAATGGTGTTTATTACATTAGAACCTATATTTTCAGTACACTAACATCTCTTTAATGTTTTCTTGCTTTTGGGCAAGCTGGGCAGTACATGTGAAACGCAGCCAAGAGAAGATGCAGAAGAATCATACCAGCACAACTGCTATATTTCTCTTTAGCCAACACCTCTGGTCTGTTGAAGGTCTACTTCTGGAGAATCCCAGCCTACCTGTGCCACCAGTGTGCAGTCAGCCTCTCTGAAGCAGCAAGAATAATGCTGGATGGAGGCAGCTTTCTCCACAAAGGCACCATCATGTGCCTCCTGCCTTCTTGGAGTCTTTGAGGGATCCCTCATGGTTCCAGCTCACACTCAACGTGGAGTGTCCCATAGAACCTGAGTCTTATCCACCAGCCACAGAGGGATATCTAAGGCACTGCAGAAACCACATGAAGTCCCTAAACTGAGGTGCCTTCATCTGGAGGCAAATCCCAGCAGGTGCCCCATGATCAGAGCAGGAAATCTGTACTGGATTTGGCTGGGATGGAGTTAACCTTCCTCACAACAGCCCATTTAGTGCTGTGCTTTGAACTTGTAGCTAGAACAGCAGTGTTATCACATAAATATTTTGGCTATTGCTGAGCAGTGTTGGTACAGCATCAAGACTCTTTTCAACCCCCCTCCAAAAGCCAGTGGGCTGGGGGTGGGCAAGAGGTGAGGAAGGAACATCCCCAGGGCAGCTGACCTAAACTGTCCAAAGAGATACACCATGTGGTGTCACACTCAGCAATAAATGGTGGGAAAGGAGGGTGGGAGGGGGATGTTTCTCCTTATGAAAACATCTGTCTTCCCCAACAACTGAGGCCCTGCTTACAAAGATGTGGCTGAACATCACTTGCTGATGCAAAGTAGAGAATAATTGTTTTCTCCTTTTGCTTCTGAAGGGCCTTTGATTGTTTTTCTATTCTTTTAATTAAACTGCTCCTTATCTCAACCCATGAGACTTCTTTCATCATATTTTCTTCCCCTGTTGTTTTGAGGAGGGGAAGCGAGACAACGACATGGTGGAGCTTAGCTGTCTGTCAGCGTGGATGCACCACAGTCATTTTTGGTGCACAAGGTGGAGCATGAGGAATCTGAGATAAGGATGATAACTGGGAATGGTAACAGGCAAGACATGGACTGGACATTGTTAAAGACAGCAATAATTGTGAAGAATTTATGTTGTAGTAATGTAGTAAAGGGATGAAGGGTGACATGTGTAAATGGTTCCCACAGCAAGGAGGTGATATAAGGAATGTTTTATCCATGGCACTCACTGTAAAGTTCAAGCATGTCCATGATATTGAAGACACACTTACTGTTCCCCTTCTGATTTTATTTAATAAATAAATAAATAAGGAAGTAGAAAGAAGAAAAGAAGAAAAAAGAACACTGAACACTTAGTAGTGAGGAAATAAAACTTGTCAAGGGGACACTATTTCAATGTGACACTGTATCTGCAGAAACATATTTTCCAGCTTGCTATTGAAATTCTATAATCTGAATAGGAGAGGTACAAATGAGTTGGAAAGAAAAACAAATCTTTTGAATTGCACTTCATTTTTCACTTCAAAATTATAATGATTGACTGTGATCCATAACAGACGGATCATTACCTTAAACTGTAATAAATCCTCAGCTTTCAAGTCAAAGCACTTGTGGAGTAGAAGCACAACTAAAACCTCTGTGTTATGGACATTTCATATTATTCAAGATGTACTTGGAGCAAAACATGATACAGTTACCATAGTTTTATACAAAGGTGTGATTACAGCTGAAGGTCACCAGGAACAAATGTCCACTGTAATTTCTTCTGTGCTTTCCAAGGGAGTGCAAAGGCTTGGACTTGTTGGCTGAACATTAACTGGCAGGTCTGAAGTCAGGTGTGCTCAGCAAAGCTACCTTCACCTCCAATAGTCACAAGCACAGTTCCTCAGTCCAATTATATATTCATGTAAGATAGGTCTAGCTAAGAACTGGTTTTGTGTGTTTTAGGCTTCCTGCTAGAATACTGAATTTCTTCCATGGGACTTCCATAGTATCTGCACAATTTATTTGACAGATTTTTACTGGATACAAAACAACACCTAGGGAAGGACTGGTCCAAAAATATTACCTATGCAGGTTAAGTTAGCACAGAAGTTCTGCACAATGCACAGCATACAGTTATTTTTTGTAACTGGACTTCGACAAAGAGACACAATCCTCCTGCCCCCCCCCCCCCCCCTTTTTTTTGTTGTTCAGAAGGTATTTAGACTTTTTGCATTAATGACTTACAACACAATATATCAAACAATAAAGGTATGGGACATCTTGAATCTATGGCATACCTGAGACTGGAAATTCATAAAGGCAAGCCCAAGTGGAGATCCAGTGGGCTAGAGGAAGGGATCCCTACCATGAACATCAAATGCCTCCTGAGGTATTCACCAGGACTTGGATAACTTGCTGTAAACAACCCCATGCTCTCTCCCATCCTGCTTGAGGAAGGCACAACCTGTCGAAGCTGGTGAAGGGCCTGGAACACAAGTCCTGTGAGGAGCGGCTGAGGGAACTGGGGGTGTTTAGTCTGGAAAAGAGGAGGCTCAGGGGAGACCTCATTGCTCTCTACAACTACCTGAAAGGAAGCTGTGGGCAGCTGGGGGTCAGCCTCTTCTCACAGGTAACCAGTGATAGGACTAGAGGGAATGGCTTCAAGTTGTGCCAGGGGAAGATTAGGTTGGAAATTAGGAGACAGTTCTTCTCAGAAAAAGCAGTCAGGCAATGGGACGGGTTGTCCAGGGAGGTGGTGGCATGACTGTCCCTGGGAGTGTTCAAGGAAAGGTTGGACCTGGTGGTTAGGGACGTGGTTTAGTGGGTGACATTGGTAGTAAGGTGTTGGTTGGACCAGATGGTCTTGAAGGTCTTTTCCAGCCTTAATGATTCTATGATTCTATGAGTCTTGAGAGCAAGGGAAACCTTGAAGGATAAACCTGACACCAGATAAAAGGGGCACATGTATTAGTAGAGGGTTTTTCTCCAAAGATTTTTAGTGTTTGAGTCTTTTTTTCCATATCACCATGAACCATGAGTATCTGTATCTAAAAATGTCTGCTGAATTTTGATTATTTACATATAATATTTCTTACACTAACAGTAAATTCTTTGCTCCATACATATACAGTGTGTTCCCTATTGACCCAAACCCAGATTCTCAGTATATCAGAAGGAACAGAAACAAGGATGGGAAAGGACCACAGAAACACCATATACTTGAAGGGCTGTGATTTGGACCCAAATACAGCTGCTGAGTCTGACTGGCTGGATGCCCTCAACAGCATTTGCTGTGCTGAGGAACAGATTGAATGCAGGGAGGCCGTGAGAAGGAGGCATGTGGAGAGCCACCTAGTCAAAGAGTTGTGCACAAAATACATGAGCTCCAGGAAGAGCAGGGGCTGTCCAGGTTTCTCCAGGAGTAGGCCAGAAAGGGAGGAAGTAGTGTAGGGAAGAGACAGGGTTTTGGTCTTGTCTTTTCTCTGCAGCACCCAGTATATGTGGCTGGGACCAGAAAATAACTGAAAAATGCTTCCCAAAGCACAAACCTTTTTGTTACCTCTCTGCAAAGCCACTCCATCCCTTGGAGACAACTGAATCATGAATGCTTTGGCTGGTATTCTGCAAGGATTAATTCTTCCTCCTCCTTTTTCATCAGTATTTCCCTGAATAAAGTTCTAGTTACTGGTATATAAATCAAACACACAGGGAATATTAGTCCCATCCTTATAAAGAACAATTTACTGTGATCTGTTTGTCTGAAACTTCGGTGCATGATGGTTTGTTGCCTGTTCCTGTGCAAATGATACTGTAAATCACCCAACCAAGCAGCAATTTCTCAGCACTGTCTTTATATTTTACCTGTGCAGGAGCGGGGATTTTTCACTTGCAATATCATTTCCATCCCTGCGTAGTGAGTCTGCAGAATGAGCACCTGACCCTGCATCTGCAGTGAGCTCTGCTGGGCTCAGCTCTGCACTGGCTCTCTGCTGGTGAAGACAAATGACTCCCCTGTGCAAGGACCCAAGGGGTCACCACATAGGCAGAAACTTCTTAAACATCTGCCAGGTGAGGGGGTGTTTGTCTTCACAGACTTCTCTCATCTTCACAGGCTTATCTTGTGGACATCTACCTCTCAAACCATCAACCTTTCCACTTGAATTTCCAGGATGCTTCTCTGGCAGTTCTGACCTCTTTTGGAAATAATAAAAAAGAGCCTCAAGGACTCCTACAATGTGCTTAGTACATTTAGCTCTGTGTAGCTCCAGGGGCTTCACAAAATAAACAAGACAAATGTTTCCCAGAATCAGGCCCATGTAGGTTTGCTTTAAGCTTGTGCACTTAATACAACAAAGGTGGTGAAGGACTACAGTAGCAATTTGGCTTTGCTGAGAGAGAGAGATCGGTTACCATCTTATCCATTAATAAAAACCAAATAACTTTAAAATATAGATGACCTCATTTTTTAAGGGCCTATTGCAGGGGTGGTTGCACGTTTTTCCTGCAACACTGGTAGCATAAACAGCACTGGGAGAATGATCTCCATCTATAATTATGCACTAGATCTTCAGTAACCAAACTACATTACCCCACAGGACAATGTAATGGTTTCCATGTTTTGTCTTTTTTTTTTTTTTTTATTATATTTTAAACTTATATGGAAAGTGTATTCCATATCTCACTGCAGGGCCACTTCTACTCACCCCAGCATCATATGTGTCCATAATGAAATATCAGATGTTTATTTCCCCTTTTAACAATGTATTTACTATACAGTATGTTTTAGATTTCCTGTACAATTATTTTAAGGCCTCATGAAAAGTCTATGCATGAAAAAGAAGCATGATTAAGATTTTGCATTGTGGATGCTATAACCCTTTTAAGTGCCTACTAAAGCCTAAGGACAAAAGATAATGGTAGAGTAAGGCACTGTATAAGAAATGTTACCTGGAATTATTCTATATGTCCGTCTTGTGGGTTTTGCTTGGTTCATCACTCAATTCTACGTTAGAAATTACTGGAAACAAACCTTTTCATTGTAGCTGCTTGCTAGACAGCAGCCTATGGTTTAAATTATACTAACAAATACCTTCATACATATATCCTCTTTTCTTTATTTCCAATATATATCACATTGGCCAGTGGCAAGGAGCAAAATAGCAGAAGAAGAGCATTTGGAAATGACATGCAGACAAAGGCACCATAGTTTCCTCCAATTTCCATCACTACAGCGTCTCATCTGGAAAAAAAGAAAAAAAAAAAAACTTTTGACAGAAGGTGGGAGATACAGCAGACAGGACTAGCACCAAAACCAGTGGTGAAAAAGGAGAGAAAGAAGTCCATGGTGTTTTTCTAAAATGTTTGCTAAAGAAAAGTAATAACAGCTAACAGCCAGAAGACAAGCTAGCAAATAAGCCAATGGGAGAAAGAATTGTTAACCAGATGCTAGTATCATCCCCGTTTCTTCTCAAGTTCTTCAGAGTTGCTGTTGGAAAAGGAGGTGGTCCTTGACTGGCTGTTACCAGCAGAATATAAATTAATGATAATAAAATAGTAAGGAGTAGAAATCATGACTTGGAAATACCTGTCCAGTCATTTTCATATTTTGAGCAGATGAAGGATTATGTCTGATCCTCTTAGCAGATACTAATGACCTCAATCAGTATCCAAGTTTCAGTATTTCCAACTATTTTACCAACATACCCTTTTAACAGCCAGTGTAGCTGAAAACTGCTGTAAGTGACATGTTCAATCAATTAAATCAGTGATACAAATCATTCTTCTTAGTGATCTTCTGCTGCCAACAGATATTCCGTACATTAGAAATATTACAGATATTTCTGTAGTGTGCCAGTGCTCCACAACTTTACTGTACTGTGAGGAGCAACATCTAAAAGAGAAAACCACATCCTGCTTGTAGCATGGGAATGCAAGATTCTACACTTATTTTTCAGGAAAATCTAAGCAAAATTAACAGCAAATTAAATAATTAATCGCAGCTTTCTATTAACTGCTCTCCTCAACATTACATCCCTTCTGGACACGTGTGCAACCCTTCTCAACATCATCAGCTTCAGAATTACTTCTTTAGAGTTGTTTACTACATGGAGAAATTAATATACAATTATTTTTTACACAAGATCCTTCTCAGGAACACTGGATCCATATTTATTGTCATAGCTAATTAACCAACCACAGATTCAGACTTAGCATGAGGAGTCCATTCTCTAAGAGATAATCCATTGCAATTGCATTAGAGAATTACATTCAACTTGCAGATGAGAAGAAAAAAAAAATGTATTTCATCATACCAAACCAAAAACAACATAATACCTTATATAGCAGAAGGCAGTGTCATCACTGACAACAAACAAGCTGCTGATCACTGATCCTACCACCTGCCCTGCCAGTTTTGACCTTTTACACTGCCAAAAACTGCTCCTAGAATGATCCACGACAGCATGCTGTCAGTCTTCACAGGCTCCAACTCGTCAACCCATGCTGCAGCTCTGGGTAAGTATAAGTGACAAAACACTGCAAATACATCAGCTGTTGCTTGGCTTGGCAAGCCTCATTGAGGAACCATGAAGGTATTTAGGTGAGAGATATAAATTCAGTGAGGTATGGAGGTCTCAGCAATTTTATTGACTTAGACCTTAGCACTTTGCCCTGTTAAGGTTTGTATATCTCATTAGGCTTTCTTTCATCTGTTGACCTGCCTATCTACTCTTCATAACACCAACACTTACTGCCAGTCTTTCTGATTTATACTTGCCCAATTTGCAGCCTGGCAAAGTCTTCAGTTATTAGCTGAAGTGCTTGGGTCCTTTAATGTTTTGTAAAAATCCTTTTAGTTGTGTTTTTTAAAAAACAAATTTTTTTCCTTTTGCTTTTCATCTAAGATCGAGCCCCAATTTGTCAGTATCTATCTGGCAGTTATGTGTTCAGGAGTGAACACAATGTGCTGGTTGAGGTTATACCACTGTGATAGAAAGAAGAAATATAACTACAATGCTCTGAAACATGCCACCTTTGAACATGAAACACTGAATCACTCTGGCCTTTTTTCTATTGCAAAATTACCTAAAGGTCCTTTCCAGCACAATCACTTTCTTCTACTTCATTTTGCCACTGTGCCAAGTGGTTTCAGACTATTTCTGAAATTTCCTCTTTCATGTTTTCAAATTGTAATTAGTAACCTGATTTTTTTTTTTTGATCCTGAAGATATGTAAAGATTCTCAGATGATGTGTTCTGTCATAAACATATTAGCTGAAGTGCTGCTATGACAATTCAAACTGGCTGAGAATCTACCCTAATTATTGCAGTGCATGCTCTTGATGTTAATCAAGATAAAGACGGCTATGGGGATAAATCATTTTTCATGTGCTTTGTTGAAAAGGAAGCTCAGCTCCAGCAGCAGAAGTTCCCAGTAACAAAAAATTTGGAGTGAGATTTCTCTTTAGTCATCAACTCTTGCTCAAAGCAAAAATAAAAATAAGAAGCATGTGTGCATCCACAGACACATATTATATATGTGTATTTTAATGGTCATGATATTCTCCAATAACGCCATTCTACAAGCTGCAAGAGTCATGTAGGAATTCCACCCTGCACTTTACAAGTACTCATTGCTTATCAGTACACATCCATGCACAAACCACTAAGTATGGGTTATTACATCTAATCTTTGGTATTATATTAATCATATTCCAAGATAAACAAAATGTGTAGAAAACTAATTATAGTATTTGCTAACTTATAGCCAGCTAATACGTTCCCCCAACTGCATGCATTTCTCTTACTGCCTACTGTTTTTATTAATTTATTTATTTATTCTGAAGTTAGGAACAAACATTACACGAATCAAAAGTAAATAAGCACAGAATTTTAATCTCCTCCCCTTTTCAGATTTGAAATTCCGAACCCAATAAGCCTCTGAAAGCTCTCTGATTTTCACCTAAGTTGCTTTGAATTATCATAGCCCTGTTCTGGGCCTATGTCATGGCTTCCTTCAACAATATTTCTGATAGTTTAATGCTGAAAGCCTGCTAACACTTCCTCCCTTTGTTAATCCTGGGATCACAGAGACCATTTCCCCCACTTTTCTTGGTCAACATAGTTGTCAAAACAGATCGAGATTTGATTGCTCAAATCTTTCCTCCAGACAGCGTTGGGCGGTCCCAGTTTTTCTCATGCCTGACACTTCACTGATGAATAAGATATCCCTTCATCCAAGGCACTTGCATTTATAACGTATATAATCAGAATAACAAATTTTCTTTTAGGTAAACAAAGAACGTTGAAGGGGGTACCCAAGATGATAAAACCTACTGGTTTTCTGTTTGCAGAATAGCTGCAAAAACTTTTTTTTCCAATTTTTGTTGAAAATTGTTAATTTTCTCAAGCATCCAATACTAGTATTGAAATATTCTTCATTGCTTGTACATAGATGTGGGTTACAGAACACTTCAACAGAAAAAGCTCAACTTTTGCTGAAAAGGCAGCATGGCATAAGAAAAAGCACACTAAACTCTAGGGTAGTCATTCTATATTTTGTTCGGTATCTGCCTAGAGATAGAGCAAAAATCACTTTGCTTTTGCTTTTCTGTATCTAGTTTCCCTTTTGTAAAAATGGAGGTAATAATCCACTATCTATTCACAAGTGCAGTTTTAGCACTGTAGTTCGCAGCACCCTATTTTACATTTATCTGACAACACTGTGGGATTTTAAGATGCTGTAAATGTAGCCTTAAAGTTCTGTCAAAATACCTTAATAAGAGTAACACAGCAGCTAAGATTCTCTTCCTACAGAGTATTAAGCGTCCCCAAGGAAGGACAAGGGAGAAATGTGTGGAGCCATACAGTCACTGAAATCTAATTGCTGTATAGGTACAGTCTCTTTAAAATTGGCACATCAGAAGCAGCCCTCTTTAATGCCAGTGGTAAAACTGCACACATTCACCCTAAGTGGAATGAAGTTTTAGCCTGCACAAAAATAAAAATCAATTAATCATAATTAATTAGCATTCTGTACAGTCCATAGCACAGAATTCATCTTTTTTGCAATATCCTATATAGCAACTTAAGAAAAATGTAGGGAATAAGATGAGTATCTAGAGAATGTCACTGAGTAATTTTAAGAAACCCTGGGCTTTATTCGGTGATAATTCATGTAGGAACATATCTAACTAACTTTTACACTTATGATTCACTTCACTGACTCTTAGAAGTACCTTAATCCTACAGACAGACCAGCTGAGTTCAGTGAGATGTGAATCAGACTGTATGAAAGAGCTACAATCAAAGACCCATTCTGATGTCATTGGGGTACACTTTAGTGTATGTTATTTTGTTCATTTCAGAAACCATATCCATTTTTAAATCAATTTCATTTCTCCAGTGTCTTGCATATTACATTTTGGAAAAAATAATGTACAAATAGCATTAAAAGAATATTAGTTCAAGAAACTAAATTCTGAACAATTTTAACTTAAAAGAAGAATCCATAAACTCAAATTTCCAGAGCAGTCAGAGTAAAGATAAATGAAATATTAAATGTACTCAAAACATCTTGCATTTTGAAGCTATGACCATTTGATTCTAAGACAAACATCCCACAATCAATACAACCTTCATGAATATATTAAACTGCGTTTCCAGTCCAATTTAATAAGCTCCCAAAACATTTTGCTCCAGATATTGAAGTCATTTCAGCAGTAACTCTACAGTAGTTTATCATATTTAGTAGAACTGCATTTGAAGTTTAGAGGTTAGGTTTAAAATATCTGAACAATTCATGTTCTTATAAATGCAAACTACTGGAAATATAGCATAACTTTCATACTGATCTTCAATGCCATCTTATAAGTCCCTGGCTGCATACATCCTTCCACACGTTGAAGAGCAACTTACCTTTCTTTTGGACCATAAGAGGGGTAGCAGAAGACTTGTGCTGGTAAAGGGGCTGAAGAACAGTCCCACACCATCAGCAACAGGAGGAAGTAGATCAACTGGGGATCAATTTGGCTATGTTCCCCCAGCATACAGCTGCATCTGTCCTTCAAGGCAGATGCAGGAGGAGTTAATTACCATTGTCATCTCCCACCTGTGCTCTGCTCCTGGCAGTCCTTCTCTCTGTTCTCTGTCAAGCGGTAGCAGACTTTTAGCTTTCACACATATGACGACTTCTAAATATCTCTCATAGCTCAAGAAAGCACAGTAGTCTTTTGTAGGTGAATGAAGGAACAGTTTTTTTGTGGTTTCATGTGGATACATTTTTGGAATTATATGACATCTGTGGACTGTCTCAAGCCATACGAGCAGAAGCTGAGGCTACTGGAATAATGAGAGATAAGTCATGCTGACTATGATATTGGGCAGTGTCAGCCTTGTCCTGCAGTTGATTTGTGTCCTTAAACTTAACCTAACGTGATCAATATTTTTCTTCTCTGTTCATCCATTCCACCACCGACCCTTTCTATTCCTTCCATCAACCCTTTGTCTGGCACTGACCATCTAAGTTCAGAAGTCCAAAAAACCTCCCAGATCTTCACAAACTTGACTTTGGCAGCTAATGCACGCCAAGAACTTTGTCTCTTTTTGAGATCTTGCCATATACATTATGTATACTCACAATCATCTTAATAATCTGACATTTCCTCCATACCTAGTAATAATATAAAGAACGTTACCGCCTATGATTTTCTGCTTATTTTTCTTTATGTATGTTGTTCTGCTTTAAGGGTAAAAGTAGTACAGTAAACTAATAATAGGATTGTTTATCCCATAAAAAAACTCATATCTGACTACAGTGAAGTACCAGCCTCTTCTACTCCAAATTGTCTGACCATCAAATATCAAATAAACGCTTTAATTTTGGATGAGACTGTAGTTCTAATAAACCTGAAAACTTTTGTCAATGCACAAATCAGTGATGACACATTGTTCAAAGCATGACAGTATTTTTTAGAAAAAAAATAGTGTTTTAGCAACCTTTACTAGAACACAAACACCAATTACCTTATGTTATCTAATCTTTGCCTGACAGTTTTAAAATGTAGCTCTATATCTGTCTTTTATTTTTATTAGTCTTTTATGAATTAAGTTACAAATTACCTGCCAGGCAATCCTATTGTGTATAGATTTATGTAACTCATTTTTCTGATATACGTTAAACATTTGCTCATATGTTGTATAGTGTTGGGGTTTTTTATATTTAAAAAAAAAAAGAGAGAGAGACAGATATCGGATTATTTTTAGCGACTGTCTATCACATAGAAATAGAGAAGCCCAAGGCTTGTGTTGATCAGGTGCTCCACTTTCTATTTCTTTCTTGTACTTTTAAAATAATGTTTCTTTTCAGTGCTGGACTTTTTTTTTTTTTTTACTGAAGTAAGGCAAAGTTTTTCCATATCCAACCATTCACCTACAGAGCTAATAAAAAGCATTTGTTCCTGAAAAATACAGAGATCCCATACAAAAATAAATAGATAGATAGATAGATAGATAGATAGATAGATAGATAGATAGATAAAAGAGAGAGGGAGAGAGAACATATCCCTGATGATCTAATCCCTTAATTTTAGGAACAGTATATTTTTCCTGACATCACTTACATTTAACATGCTGTGGTGGTTTTACTCTGGTGGGCAGCCGAGTTCCACCATGGCCACTCTCTCACTCCCCCTCCTCAAAGGGAAAGGGGGAGAAAAAAATACGATGCAAAGGGCTCAAGGTAAGGACGGGGAGATCTCTCAACAATTATCGCGATGGGCAAAACAGACTCAGAATAGGGGGATAGTAAGATTTATTGCCTATTACTAACAAGCTAGAGAAGTGAGAAACAAAGGAAAGAAACCAAAAACACCGTCTCCCCATCCACCTTCTTCCACCTCCTCCCCCCGAGTGGTGCAGGGGAATGGGGGAATGGGGGTTGTGGTCAGTCTATAGCGCTTCTTCTCCACCGCTCCTTATCAGTCACTCTCTGCCCCTGCTCCACGTGGGGTCCCTCCCACGGGATGCCGTCCTTCCCGAATTGATCCAGCGTGGGCTTCCCACAGGCAGCAGCTCTTCAAGAACTGCTCCAGATATGGCTCCGTACCACGGGGTCCATCCCTCAGGAGCAAACTGCTCCAACCTGGGTCCCGCACGGGCGGCAGCTCCTGCCAGGTCACCTGCTCCTGTGTGGTCTCCTCTCCACGGGCTACAGGTCCGGCCCGGGGCCTGCTCCGGCAGGGGTCTTCCACAGGCCGCAGCCTCCATCAGTGCAGGTCCACCTGCTCCACCGTGGTCTCCTCCACGGGCTGCAGCCTGAAACCCTGCTCCACCGTGGTACTCCATGGGCTGCAGGGGGACAGCCTGCTTCACCATGGTCCTCACCACAGGCCGCAGGGGACTTCTGCTCCAGCACCTGGAGCACCTCTCCCCCTCCTTCTTCACTGACCTTGGTGCATTCAAGGCTGTTTGTCACTCCTCTCACTCTCTTAGCTGCTGTGTGGCGCAGCATTTTTTTTTTCACCTGTCTTAAATATGCTCTCACAGAGGCACAAACAACATCGCTTATTGGCTCGGCTCTGGTCAGCAGTGGGGGCCGTTACCCAATATGGGCCAGCTTCTAGATTCTTCTCACAGAAGCCACCCCTATAGCCCCCTGCTACCAGAACTTTGCCACATAAACCCACTACAATGGCTGCAAGAAGAGACTCAGAGTAAGAGCACCAATGTGCCTTGCAGCCAGGATCGTATTGAGGAAAGCAAAGACATTTGTGACTCTACAGTGGAGGGCCATGATACGTTCATCTGTGCCACCAACCCAATCCACCAGCCAGGGAAGGAGTAGGAGCCACAGCTTCAGTTCTCAAGCTCACTGTCAGACTTCATTTTCCTTTTCCTTTGAGATGCTGATATTCTGCTGAGGAATCATTTCTGAATATAAGGTTGTAATCCTGGCCTGGTCGTACCCAAGACCAAGGAACTCCAAACTTTTCCCTTCTCCCACTGTGCAAGTCAGTCAGAGCTTAGCCCTAAAGGGATATCTTCTCCAGCAAAGCAGTGTGAAACTAGCAGAGACCAGTTTTTAATGAGCTATCTCAGGAACCAGCGGCAGCCTCTTTCAACACAAGGTACCTCTCAGCACGATTTAACCTATGCTTTGGCCTGCTGCCAGCTCCTGCATCTCTAATTTAAAGCAAGTCTGGATGTTTCTCTGCTGCATAGTAATTTCCTCTGTAGCTGTGAGATGAAACTCCCGTAAGCAATAGATATACTGGGGATTAAGAACTTCCACGCCCTAAGTGGCAGTGCATGCACTAAGTCATCTCTCACCGAGGAGACGTTGTGTGTCATCCGTGCAGCAGAGGCTATCATTTCTACCTACGTCAGAGGGTACAGTTATAAACTTGTGAAGACTCAGAAAGCAATATTTTTAGTGACTTATTTTGATACTTTCAAAACCCAGTGTTTTACATTGTTGTTGGAAAGACCCAGTATAAATATCCATCATTATGATCTGTTTTCTGAGAACAACTGTGACTGCAACCTCCCCTTATCCAGTCAAAACAACTGTTCTCCATACCAAATTTTCATTTTTCATTGCACTCCTGCCAAACAGGATCTTTCTACATGATCATTTTGCAAACCCTGTTACAGTTCCCCAAGCAGTAATCCTGGGGAGAGAAAAGGTGGCATCAAGAACTGAGAGGATCATCAAGTCTGGTTTTCTTTTGAAATCACAGGCAGTACGATGTGCAAATCCCTCACATGATGAGCTCCTTCAGCCAGCTGAATGAAGTGTCCTTGTTGCTGGAAGGCCAAAGGCTTCAGGTGACCCTATGCAGCCACTCTGCAGCTCTCTGTGTATTTGAGATGCATGAGGTGAGTGCAGGGAGATTTCAAAAAAGCGCACTCTTGTGCAGATAGGCACAAAAGAGTGTAGATAGTCAATTCATGTGCTTACATAATTTAGACACAAAAGTCTGGCACAAAGCCACAGCAGCCATTGGACTCGCAAGACAAATTTGAATTAAAGAAGTTAAGATCATCTCTTCCTGCACAAAGAACTGCAGAAAACAGTAAAAATTGAATTAATTTTAAGAATGCAAATACCTACTAGGTGGGTTGCAGGGATACACACCTAGTAGCTACACACCTGGCAGGGGCATTCCTTGGAAAAGGCTTGGATCTCAGCATTTCACCCAGGTTTGGGATATTCAATGCCTCTGCAAAGCTGATGTTATTTATCACAACACAACTGCACAGAAGTATCACTTGTCCTATCTGATCCTGCTGCACAACTGAAACAGACAAAAAAATGTTAACATCAAGAAACTGCAGATTAATTCCTATATCTACATTTCACAACTTTATTATGACTAACCTGATCTCCTTCTATGACAAAGTGACACACTTAGTGGATGAGGGAAAGGCTGTGGATGTGGTCTACCTTGACTTCAGTAAGGCTTTTGACACCGTTTCCCACAACATTCTCCTTGAGAAACTGTCTGCTCTTGGCTTGGATTGGCGTAAGCTTCGTTGGGTTAGAAACTGGCTGGATAGCCAGGCCCAAAGAATCGCGGTGAATGGAGTTAAATCCAGGTGGAGGCCGGTCACTAGTGGAGTCCCCCAGCGCTCAGTATTAGGGCCAGTTCTCTTTAATGTCTTTATTGATGAGCTGGATGAGGGGATCAAGTGCACCCTCAGTAAGTTTGCAAACGACACCAAGTTAGGTGTGTGTGTCGATCTGCTCGAGGGTAGGAAGGCTCTGCAGGAGGATCTATATAGGCTGGACCGATGGGCTGAGGCCAACTGTATGAAGTTCAACAAGGCCAAGTGCCGGGTCCTGCATCTGGGGCGCAACAACCCCAAGCAGAGCTACAGGCTGGGAGATGAGTGGTTGGAAAGCTGCCTGGCAGAGAAGGACCTGGGAGTATTGGTTGATAGTCAGCTGAATATGAGCCAGCAGTGTGCCCAGGTGGCCAAGAAGGCCAACAGCATCCTGGCTTGCATAAGAAGCAGTGTGGCCAGCAGGGCTAGGGAAGTGACTGTCTCCCTGTACTCGGCTCTGGTGAGGCCGCACCTCAAGTACTGTGTTCAGTTTTGGGCCCCTCACTACAAGAAGGACATGGAGGTGCTCGAGAGAGTCCAGAGAAGGGCAACGAAGCTGGTGAGGGGTCTGGAGAACAAGTCTTATGAGGAGCGGCTGAGGGAGCTGGGCTTGTTCAGCCTGGAGAAGAGGAGGCTCAGGGGCGACCTTATTGCTCTCTGTAGGTACCTTAAAGGAGGCTGCAGAGAGGTGGGGGTTGGTCTGTTCTCCCACGTGCCTGGTGACAGGACGAGGGGGAATGGGCTAAAGTTGCGCCAAGGGAGGTTTAGGTTGGATGTTAGGAAGAACTTCTTTACCGAAAGGGTTGTTAGGCATTGGAATAGGCTGCCTAGGGAAGTGGTTGAGTCACCATCCCTGGAGGTCTTTAAAAGACGTTTAGACATAGCCCTTTGTGACATGGTTTAGTGGAGGACTTGTTAGTGTTAGGTCAGAGGTTGGACTAGGTGATCTTGGAGGTCTCTTCCAACCTAGATGATTCTGTGATTCTGTGATTCTGTGATTACTCTTACCTAAATTACTTGTGTTGAACTCCATCTCCTCCCTACACAATTCTACTTAAAATATATAGATGTCATTCACATTTTTATGCCCTGCATAATCCTAAGAGCACTCTGATGCCTCCAAGGCTTGACCTCACATTTATTTTTCCCTTGACAAGAGATAAGGTCCCACCTGAACTTTATGGCGCCTATCAACCTTCTCAACCCTTGTGATAGGTGAATCTAATGTCCCAGAAAAGTCTTGGGCCATCCTGTCTGCCTGATGTTAGTGTTATGTGATAGAGATGGTGAAAATTGGATGTAGAGAAACATTGTCCATCTCCATGGTACCCCAAACCTGTTTATCCCAGGAGAATGAACAAAACTACTATTGACCAGCTTTAAATGCACCCTGGTAGATAAGCTGTATTAAAATGTCCATCCTGGATGGCGTTGCTACCCAATGGGCTAGACATCGCTGGGATGTTCCTGCTAAGAAAAGGCTGGCGGACTACCACAGGCTCAGGGAATTGCACAGCACACTTCAGTCAACCACCGGAGGGTTGACTGGTCCAGCAAATACTGACCAGTGAGTGAATTTGCTAACTATTTCACACCTCGGTGACTCAGCGCAGCCATCTGCTGCAGGGAGCTCCTGAAGCAGCTAGGAGCTGTAAAGATGGACAAAAGTAACCCACTGGATGCTTGCCAAAATCCCCATAGTGCTTCAGGCAGTCTCTATTTAGCTGATGCATACTTGGCAGATTTGCCTGAGACTTTTCCATTAATACCTTTCACAGTTTGAGAATCTCTGCTATATCAGCACAAAATCTTCCCTCAGCCACTAAAAATGCACCCTGGTTCCTCGGGCAAATGCCTCTGAGACCAAATCTGTCTGCTCCCTATTGCACACTCATTGGCACTTATATCTTTTCTTAGGTGTGATGTTCAGTGTTGTTTATAGTGCTCTAGGTGCAGTCTAACTACTTTATATACAATAATACTATCTTCTCTGATTTATATTGTATTTCTAGCAATTCTGTTTGCCTTCTCCTATACAGAAGCACAGTGGGTTGAAGGCCATGGGGAATATCTCCACAATAACTCCCCAAATTTATTTCAAACTCCTAGTAACACACTGCAGTGACATTCTATTTGTTACCTCATTGGCTTCTTTGCTATTCTACATTGTCTCTTAGAAAAAGGCATTTAAATGATTTAAACCCTCTGAGCTGAGCTTCATTGTTCTTCATTATTTGCTGTATTTCCTGCATTAGTATCATATCCACAGCTGAAAATTCAACTCTCAATAGCATTAGGTAAACTATTAAAAATAACAGAAAGCTGAGGTGGGTACATTGATCCTAGTGATCCTTTATACTTTCTATTTACAGTTAATCAGTTCCGTCCTTTCCTACAGAGGACTTTTATTTTGTTGAGCAAATGTTCTTTCTTCTTCCAAGACTTAGGCATTACAAGAATTTCTTCTGTTCTTGCTCCTGGCAATATTTTTTTCTCCATAGCAGATTTTTTCTTCTCTGCAGCAAGATAGAGGCAATGGCTTGTGCAGTATTCATCAAAATGTGTATTTGGAACATGCAATAGCCACTCAGTGATACTGGAACAGAGGTGGTTTTAATCCATCTATCTAAACACGGATTTAAGATCCCTATTATAGTGACAGAATATATTGCATAACACTATGAATTATTTAAAATGATTTATACCCATAAATTACAGTAGAATATAAACCAGATCTGATAAAGTAGATTTCAAAAACTAAACCTCAAATTTAAAAACAAAATGGTTTTATTGCAAGCAAGCTAGTAAAGCAGGGATGTGTTTGGAGGCAAGGGGATTCTCCTACAGAATGTGTTTCTTAGCTGATGCCACCATTCATCATGACCAAGATGCTTGAACTTCTAGAGCAGGAAGAGATACCAAATTTGGTAACCAACAGTTACCACAGTGGGAGAGCAAATTTTCAGAAACCTAAGAAGATTGCTTAATATGCCTTAATAGAAATATGAGTCAATAAACTGTCCACCAGGATTTCCACTTGTTAAAATGGTATTGAAACTCCAGATAGAGTCTTCCTTAATAGACCAATAAAAAATGCACTTGTTAACCTATACCTTGCTGTACTCTATTCCCTCCTGCCTTTATGTATTTGTGGTAGTCATACTGCAATTCAGTATATTAGAGACCAAGTAAACAGGATTCTGATTGTGGATGTGGCTACCCATCCTTTCTGAGGAACAAAACAGGTTTCTCTTCAGGACCAGCTATGCGTCATTTGTTTCCAATGTCAAAGACTATGTCTTTAATCTTCAAAACAACTAAAAATCAAGCCCAATTACATTAAAGATGAAATTCATATATTAGAGTCACTGCAATATTTGCGCTCCCCAGGAAATAAGGCAGGTCCAAATGCCCATAATGAATTATATGAGGGCCAGCTAGCCCAGCCACATGACAAGCTTTGAATGGAAATGTAACATATCTGGTGTGCCTTGCTTTAGCAACTGTTACAGAACATTTCCCATCAGGAAAGGCATTTCCACAAACACAATTTTTAGCAAGAAAAAAAATCCCAGTGCTCACTTCCCCTTCCACAACCAAAAAGGAAATTGACCAAATCTAAAACAGAATTTTATCCCAAATAATTTTTAGTGAGAAAAGGCGTGATTGGGAATTTATGCACACACAATCATAGAAATAAGGCTGAAAGGGACATTGACTGGTCATTTTCTACAATAGTGTGTGATTATCTTTCTATTTGGTAGTATGCTCTTGTTGTCTCTGAGTTTACATGGAACGTAAGGAGATGATGTCCTGTGGTGGATGGTAGTATGACGGTAGTTCAGCTTTAAGGCTGTACTTTTTTCTAAAATTTTAGCCCACAGGAACTTGATGTTTTGCTCTTTGGAACCCCATTTATTGGACCATAATCCTTACCTACAGTTTTTAAAGAATGCCACAGTGATCATGTCAGTATCTGGGGAGCACCTACGTTGGTATATAATGCCAAGTACTCTATCTCAGTCATTATCAGAGCAGGGAGAAAAAAAAAAAAAAAGTCTTCCTATGGAGACTTCCCTGAATAATTCCATACCTAACCCTTTCAATGACATAATTTACAGGCTTCCCATAACTGGAAAGCAACTAGCTAGGTAGCCCTTTTGAGGACTTGAATAAATAACCTGGAAAATGGTCACTTAACGTGGCAGGAAAACTTTTTCAGTGAGCAGCAAAATCAGTCTTCAACACCAAAAAATACCTTGCTGTCAGGGTGCTGCAAGGGGTGGCTGTTCCTGAAGGGAAGGGAGCTTGCAGCCACGCCATTCCCCATGGGGTGACATCCTGCAGGTTGCAAATGTGGTACATAGAGCCAGGTCTCAGTAACAGGGTCCATTGACAACCACTGACATGGTAAGCAGTGAACTAGGGTCAATGTCGCTGCAGGGAGCCCCAATAGGAGCAAAAGGAGACAGGGCTGGAGACAAAATTACAGCATGGGTCCAAGGGATTAATCCAGGGCATGAAGCTGGAGACAGGGCTGAAGACCAGGACTCCAATAGCATTGCTGGGATAGGGACTGACAGCCCCAGGATGAGCTAAAATGGGGTTCCTGGGCCCATGGAGGGGTGGAGGGAGTCCCAAGGTGAGGTGTACTGCTGCGCTGAGGACCCTGATATTTATTTATTAGGGCTTCGGTCACTATTTTTGTGATGTTCCCACACCCATAGATGTTGTTACCTTTCAGCTTAGTGGCTTATGCTAGTGGGAGTTTCATTAATGAGAAGGTCTCATTGTGTGATCAATCTGTGATCATAAGATTGTGTTATCTATAGTCACACAAAAAACTGTAAAGATTTCTCTTTGTGTACTGTACATCCATAAGATAAGCCTCCAAGGCTTACACACTAATGTATTCACATTATCCTCAAAAATATCTGAGGCAAGTAGAGACTTAAATTACCAGGACACATTTTCAACATAGCAGGGATTGAATCTTGGCTTCTTCAGGTTCAAACCAAAGCCCTAACCACAAACTAAATGTGCTTCTGTTCTTGGAGTAATTTTAATTTATTCCCTGCAGTTATGACTGTACTGTTTCATTACTCAAGTGAAGGCATAAAAATGTTACTTCGTCCACAAGACTCTTCTATTACAATGTAATTCCAAAAAATGCAACATAGCACGATCCAAAAGATTTGCCGCTTTACCTCTAGCTTTCACAGAGAGGGAAAAATATATTCCTGTTTCACACATCAAATATTTGCAACTGCAGTCAAAAAGGATCTGAAACCTGAATCAAACTCTATTGAAACTCATGGAGTGAAAGATTTTACAGTTTATTATTTAGATATGAGGTATTTTATTGGGATGTAAAATAAAACTCAATTCTGAGTCCATCTCAGGTGATAATAATGGCGTTTTAATTTCTATTGGAACATGGAAAAAAATAAACGTAACTTCAAGTGTGAATCAAACACTGACAAAAGACTGAAAATAAGAAGCCATGGCACACCAGTCTAAACCAAGCAGCATGTAGAGAGAGAAAATCTCCTAGACTGTCATGATGGGTAATTAGCCTCAAAAACTGGACTACCATGCTTCTTCTCAGGAGTAAAGAAAAATAATCTATATAGGAGTCTAAATATGTTTTGCAGTTTAGGATATTCAAAGAGAAATGGCAGAGAACTTATCAAAAGATAACACTTATCTTTTATTTTAAGAAATGCCACATCCAATTAACCTCAATATGCCTGATACAAACTACCCCCCAGTGTGAGAGCAGCTGTTTTGGAGTGGTCACCTTGGAGACTGCTAGATTTCTGGAAGCTCTTATAAGAGAAAAGGTCCCTGTGACTTCGGACGAAGGCATGAACTGACTTTAGTGTAATTCTACTGCAAAGCTGTGGGACTGCAATTTATCATGGGGAAAATATTATGGATTTATTGTTTACAGGCTTTATGCACAGCTGTATTGTTTGCTTTGAATTCACTTCTTACCAGAGACCAAGCCTGGGACCAAGGCTTCAACTTCAATAGCTAGTGATTTAATGTTTATAAGGAATTGAAATCAGGATTTTCCTTAAGATGGTACCATTTCCTGTTTCACTTTAACCATTGCAACCCACTTGTGTGATATTCAGGGCTCAGTTTCACCCAGCCTAAATTCAGTTGAAGTCCCAGTGCTTCACCTTCCCATTAGTTGTCTCCAGGCCTACAATACTCCCTAGTCAATAAGGGAGTACAGAGTAAACCTACTCAGATGATATTTAGGCCTGGGAAGTCTGGATCAGTTTATTCTGTGAGCCCTGGTAGAATGATGACCCCACTCACCCTGTTAATGTGAGCTTTGTTCACTGGGAAATGTTCCTATAAATAATGGCTGACCTGTTGTTTCACAAGGAGAATGCCTGCAAATACATTTTGCTTTTTATGGAACTTGTTCATTCAGTCTATTCTGGAAAATGAGTGTCATTAAGAATGAAAGGGAGACAGGTAGTACTATTAATGAGAAGGCAAGTGCCATATACAATACATGGAGAAAAGCCAATACAGAGGGTTGTCATTTATAAACACTACTAAAATAATTCAGCACAGGACTAAAATTGGTAAAAAAATATATCCTGCCAAACTGACAGGAAAAGTTACTGCACAGTATTCATTTACAAAAAATATAACAGGGAAACTGCTGTATTCTACTTTCTCTCTTATGGAAATTGTCTCCTTTCATGTTTATTCACATACCTACAGAGAAAGATTGGTTCATAGGCGTTGATTTTGAAAGATTTTGATAATTCCTATTTAGTTCACAAGATTTTGTGCAACTAGCCCCAACTGGACCAAGAGTCAAAATATTAAGCCCAACTTGACAGACCCCACTAGGAGGTCTCTGTTGGGATTAAAACAGAACTGCTTTTCATAACCTGCCTGGGCTTTGGAAAGCTGCCAGTAAACTATTTTCTCTTTCCTGAAAGGTCTCACAACCACCACTTCTGTAGACCAACAGGAATAGAAAACAAGGAACTCAAGGGCTGGCGAAAACATGGGAGGCTGAGGAGAGATCATGCTCTTCATCTCTGAGGAGAACTAGCCAGGCAGCTGAATTTCAGTTTTGCAATAATGAACCAAAATGAAGTGTTTGGGGTTGGTTTCTTTGTATGTTTGTTTTTCCTTCTCTAATCTGTCCAGAAGAATATGATTAATTCCTTTAGAAATGTCTTTTCCTTAAAAAGGGAGTAGGTGAACTTTAGCAGATTAGCAATACTAGAAGTAACAAGTGCCATTGACTTAAAAGGATATGATTCCCCCCAATTTTGCTGTTACTAAACACTGATTTCCCTGGAGGGGGTTAATGTGACCAGGCTCATGTTACACTGACTACTCAGTAGCCTCAGGTGAAGGTGCCATCTCAGTAATGAATTGGGTGTCCTGAAACATTTTTTCTGCTGTTATTCATCAAATCATGCTAATGGATAGATCATACCTTTGTTTGTGGACAACAGCCCAACCCACCTAGTCCCCAGAACCATTTAACCCTGTTGACCATGTTTTGAGCAGGGATTAGATTAGGTGATCACCAAAGGTACCTTCTCAGCTCAGCTACTCTGTGATTCAGTGGTTCTATGAAAGCTAAAAGCAGTCTTGGAAGCTGGCACCAAAACCCAAGCTTTCGTTGCTACACAACTCTCAATTCAAACAAGGTGGCACAAAGAGGGTTAACCAGATCTGAGGATTTCACATGAGGGAAGCTGCGAACACCCTTCTTCCCACCTTGCATAAGATCTAGACAAAATATGTCCTTGGTATTTTTCCACGATGCATATTTAACTGCTGTCACTGTTATTTTGCCTAAATTATGTGAAGATCTCAGCCCCTGGCTCTTTATGCAAATCTTATGTTGCAGGGCAAGAATAGCCATCTATATCTTTCTGCCTGATACTGCAACTATGAAAGCAGGTGCAATCTTTGGCACATAAGCAGCGGGGTACAGTGAAGTAAAGAAAGATTATTACTACGGCATATAGAATTAATGAGACTTTGTCTGGAAACATTTGCTGATGTTTATACTTTGTAAAAAGAGACAGAAAAAAAAAATGGAAAGTTTTTTTTGAAAAAATACAGAATAATGAACTATAGTTTCAAAGCAGCATTTAAGTATAAGAAAGTAATGACACTTCATTTCTTAATTTCTCAAAACATAGATTAGGTTACACCTTCACTTCATCACAGCCTACATGTAGTAGACAGAAAAAGATTTCAAAGAGCAGAGGAAGCCTGGCAGTAGATAAAGTATATAGAAATCAGTTATCTGAAAGCTGAACCTAGACAAACTAGGGGGAATAAATAAGGTGTCAATCTCTGAATGACAATAAGTATCCAGTGTAACAATTTAATGATGAACACAATGGATTTTCTATCATCTGAATTTAGTACATCACTACTGGATGACAATAGCGTTACTAAATATATCCAACTAAGGTGATCACTTGAAGGACGTGAGCTGACAGACCACATTGATGCCTGTTTTTAACACTTGATTGATAAATCTGATTCTGAATCTGAGAGGCTGTTTGTTTGAGTGCTAGTAATTATCTTACCATTAATTGCTATGTCATTAATAAGCCTCTAATGACTGGTTTATATTCAAGATGTTTAGCATGAGTAGTAGATGGTCTGCAAATAAATAAATCACCTTCTATGTTAATGTACATAATAATGAAAAGTTTCATTTTCTCAATACAGTTTTTTGGTTTTGTTTTTCCTTTCCTCTTAGCATTGTATTATGACTATGAAACAGAGACAAAGTTAATCCTTCGTCTCTTTCCTGTTGTTAATGTCCCAAAATACCAATCACAAAGCTCGAATACTAATAAGATAAATGCAATATGACCTTATACTGCCTAAGTAATAGATTCATGCTAATAAAAAGTTAGACAGTAATGCATCAATTTCAGCTGGCTGTGAACAGTGAAATACAGACACATTTGGAATGGTGTCTATGCAAAGTGAAAGCAGATGCTGGGAAATATACATTGCTGTTCAGGTCACTGTACCAAATTCAGAAGCCATTTGGCCAGTCCTGTTTTAGTCACTGCTTTCAGAAGACAATAGTTGCTTGGTATTCTACCCAGATTATCATTTTTGAAAAGTTGTGGAGGTCAGGGTTGGTCCCTGACAGATGATGAAAGGTTGCACACACTTTAAAAAAGGCCAAGAAAAAGATCCAAGGAACTTAATATTGAACAACATCACTTCAGTCTCAGACAAATTCATGGAGAGAGTCCCAATGGACTGTATTTCTGCACACGTGGAGAATAAGGTGGTAGGGAACAGTCAGCACAAATTTACAAATGTTAAACCAAAACCAACCTGATTGCTTTCAAAGACTCGATTTCTGGATGAGGGAAGACCAGTTCATGTCATTAGTCTCATCTTCAGCAGGGCTTGCAACACGTTTCCCCCAATATTGTTGTATCCAAGTTGGGACGTGATAGTTTCGATAGGCAGATCAACCAGAGGTGTTCGATCTTGGTTGCATGTTTGTGCTCAGAGGGTGATGGTTAATTGATCATTCCCTGTCTCAGAGCTGGTAATGAGTAGAATACCACAGGGGTCAGTCCTGCAACCTGCTTAACATCTTCATCAGTGACTTGGAGGAGGTGACAGAGTGTACTCTCATCAAGTCTGCAGAAGACACAAAACTGCAGGGAACCAATCAATATGCTGAAGGGCAAGGCTGATATCCAGATGTACCAGAGCAGGCTGGAGGAGTGGGCCAGCAGGAACCTGAGGAAATTCAGCATGCACACCAGCCCCCGGTGCCTATGGAGAGGTCATCAAGGTGGCAGAGCTAGGCTCTTCACAGCGCAGAGCGGGGAGGTGAGAGACAGTGAGTACAAGCAGAAACAGTTGAGACTGGACATAAGGAGAAACTTTTTCCCTATGAGAACAGTCAGGCAGTGTCACAGGGTGGTCAGAGAGGATGTGCACTCTCTGGCCTTGGATGTATTCAAGACTTAAATGGCTTGCCTGGAGCAAACTGGTCAGACCTCATAGCTGACCCTGTTTTGACCTTACCCTCCTGAGGTCCCTTCGAACCTGAATTATCCTCTGCTTCTGTGAGTCTAAGGGTAAGTCTGCAGTCCCTCAGAAATGTAACTGACTGCCCAAAGGATTCTCAATGGATTTTAAAGCAGGAGATCAAGTAAGGTGAGCTTTGACAGTTAGGCAATAAAATGATACTGGGAATAATATAAGCTTGTTAGAAGGTATTACTCATAATTAATCACACATGAATTGCTTATAACAAATATGAGGGAATTAAGGAGAACTGTGCTATTAGTAAAGTCTTGGGAAATGTTTTCTACTGAAGCATCCTGTATGGCTGGGATGGTGAAAGGCAAAAATTTGTCTGAATCACAGGAAATGAATAAAGCAGTGTGAGATCTGTCACTATATTAAACATATTTGGAAGCTGATCCTTTCCCAGTCAACACTCACTGCAAAATCACCAAGGTATCTACAAACATTTCCCTTCTCTCTCGCCATCAGCAAAAGTATTTCTGCAGTGTCACCTTTTCCCTGTGTTAATTTTCAAGTTCTACTAGAAGTAGGTCCATGAGCATTTCTATACATGTAAAATCAGGTAGAATTAACCTCATTTAACACTAGGTGCCTATAAAGGAGATACGTGGCTACTTGTCCCAGCCACTTTCAGGTCTGATTTTCAACATCTCATTTAGGATGGTATTAACTGCACCCTAAATGTAACTCCTCCACTGTAGGTGAGTTTTTCAACTATAAATACCAGCCTTGTCCATGATTATGTACAGTCAGATGAATCCTGTTCAACGTGTTTCTTGTACCAGCTGGAGCAGTTTTTAAAGGCTGAATGGTGAGATGGCAGTAGAAGAAGAAAGGGTAGTAATGCTCTACACGTACAGGCCAACCTGTATTTCATAGAATCATAGAATGGTTATCATACAATGGTTTGGGTTGATCATCCAGGATCATAGAACGATTTGGAAAGATCATCCAGTTCCAACCCCCTGCCATTGGCAGGGACATCTACCACCAGACCAGGTTGCTCAAAGCCCCATCCAGCCTGGCCTTGAACACTTCCAAGAATGAGGCACAAACAGCTTCTCAGGACAACCAGTTCCAGTGCCTCACCACCCTCTGAATAAAGAATTTCTTCCTCATGTCTATTCTAAATCTACCCTCTTTCAGTTTAAAACCATTACCCCTCATCCTATTACTACAGGCCCACGTAAAAAATCCCTCCCCAGCTTTCCTGTAGTCCCCTTTAGGTACTGGCAGGCCACTGTAAGGTCTCCCTAGAGCCTTCTCTTCTCCAGGCTGAACAACCCCAACTCCCTCAGCCTGTCTTCACAGGAGAGGTGCTCCAGCCCTCTGATCATCTTTGTGGCCTCCTCTGGACTCGTTCTAACACATCCATGTCCTTCTTGTGCAGGGGACCCCAGAGCTGAACGCAGGGCTCCAGGTGGAGTCTCAGGAGAGCAGAGCAGAGGGGGACAATCCCCTCCCTCACCCTGCTGGCCACGCTGCTTTTGGTGCAGCCCAGAATACAGTTGGCTTTCTGGGCTGCAAGCGTACATTGTCAGCCCATGTCGAGCTTCTCATTCACCAATACCCCAAGTCCTTCTTCTCAGAGCTGCTCTCAACCCATTCTCTGTCCAGCCTGTATTTATGCTTGATATTGCCCTGACCCAGCTGCAGGACCTTGCACTTGGCCTTGTTGAACATCATGAGGTTTGCACAGGCCCACCTCTCAGGCCTGTCCAGGTCCCTCTGGATGGCATCCCTTCCTTCCAGCGTGTCGACTGCACCATTCAGCTTGGTGTCATTGGCAAACGTGCTGAGAGTGCTCTCAGTTTCACTGTCCATGTCACCAACAAAGATGTTAAATAGCGCTGGTCCCTATATTGACCCCTGAGGAACACCACTCATTACTGATCTCCACCTGGACATCGAGTTGTTGACTGCAACTCTTTGAGTGTGACCATCCAGCCAATTCCTTATCCACCAAGTGGTCCATCCATCAAATCCACGTCTGTCCAATTTAGAGACAAGTGGCCCGAATGGGCCACCATTGTTTAGCATGACATCAGATGGTATGGAATACCCCTTTGGCCAGTTTGGGTCAGCTGTCCTGGGTCTGTCCCCTCCCAGCTCCTGCTGCACCCCCAGCCTGCTCGCTGGCAGGACAGAGCGAGAAGCCGAAAAGTCCTTGGCCTGGTGTAAACACTGCTCTGCAACAATTAAAACATCGGCATGTTATCAGCGCTCTTCTCATCCTAATCCAAAACATAGCACCCTACCAGCTACTAGGAGGAAAATTAACTCTATCATAGCTGAAATCAGGACAATATCATAGGGGAATTTAGAGACAACGATATCAAATGCTTTGCCCAAGCCCAGGTAGATGATGTCAGTTTCTCTTCCCCTGTCCACCAGTGCTGTAACCCTATCATTGGAGGCCACCAGGTTTGTCAGGCATGATCTGCCCTTAGTGAAGCCATGCTGGCTGTCACCATTCACCTCTTTATTTTCCATGTGCCTTAGCAGCGTTTCCAGGAAGATCTGCTCCATGATCTGGCCAGGTACAGAGACGAGACTGACTGTCCTGTAGTTCCCTGGGTGTTATTTTTTCCCCTTTTTGTAAATGGGGATTATGTTTTCCCTCTTTCAGTCAGTGGGAACTTCACTGGACTGCTACAGCTTCTCAAATGTGATGGACAGTGGTTTAGCAACTACATCCGTCAGTTCCCTCAGGACCTCTGGATTCTTCTCATCAGGTCCCATGGACTTGTGCACCTTCAGGTTCATTAGCTGGTCTAAAACGTGACCTTCTACAGTGGCCAAAGTAAGCATATTTGGCCAAAAGCATGACTGTTCTCCTAAATTTTGGGTGTCTGCAGTTTACCTTTGTCTCACACATGATGTCCAGCCTCAGAGTGACTTTCTCCAGCACTGGCTTGTGCTTCCAAGTTCCTTGGAAGTCTGAAAGTGACTGAGAAGTCTCAAAAGACTACTGTACAGACACTGTTCCCAGCATGCTTCCTGGCCACATACTGAATTTACACAGACAAACATAATATTAAACCACTTCTGGCCCAAAAGGTGAATGTTCCAAAGAAAAAAGTCCCAAGGTGTATAAGGCAGCCTTAAAGACTTGCTCACAACATTGCCAAACCAGCCTTACTGGAGCCCAGACAAAGAGGTACAGAGAGCCCCACACAAGCTCTAGGTTATATCATAGAATCATAGAACCACCGAATGGTTTGGGCCAACCTCCCTGCCATGGGCAGGGATGTAGCTCACGTTCAAAATCAGACTGTTCATCTTGGCACATCACTAAACAAATGCAGCCAGAAAGCTTCTGGATCCAAATAAGTATTTCCTGATACCACAAAGCTGTGCCATGATTGCTCAGGCTTCAAGCAACGCTGCATTGCACTGCACAGACAAGAGCCTGCTGCTCCTCTCCTCTTTGCTCAAGCAGGTGTCTCTGGGGGTTGTTTGTTGCAACATCACATGTGAAAGCATTTGCAAAGAGACAATGGGTTTTTAGGGTTAAAGCACATTTTTACTCAGTCACTGCATCTCTGCACCAAAAGGACTAGTTATTGTTTTCCAGAGAAGTGGATGTGGCATCACCAGCCCCTGAAAGTGGCCCCAGCAACAGGGTGTAAACTCCTAGTTGTGCTAAACTCAGTCCCAGTGTTAAATTACAGTTTAATTTTTGTGTTGGTGCACCCGGGAGCCCAGACCATTCAGACCTCTACGGATATATATGCACTTTGCAGCAAATCCAAGTCCCCACTTTCAGATATTCAGATCAGAATGTGGCAGAAGTGCAGTATGACTCCTTTCCACCCACACATCCCATTTTTCTTCCCAAGGAGAAGAGCACTAAAGGGAGACATGGCTTTTGCTCGAGTCTCACCTTGGCACGGAGGCTGGGTACAGCTGGAGGTGAATATGTGCAGCTGCACCTGGGAGCTGGCACATGTCCCAAGGTCCCACAGTGCAGCACGTCGGCTGCCTAACTTTGTACAGTCAGCTCAGCATGGAGTTCACACAAAGTTAAAAGGGAAATGCCAAGTCTTATTCATTCTAGCAAGTGTAAAGACAAACACATAGCTGTTATATTTTTGAAACAAGACTATAAAAAGAAAATTAATAATTGCATTAACCCACCACTGGAAACCTTAGACTCACTGGCCCTTGAAGTTTCTTTTCAATCTCTCCATCAGTCATACAGACTCAGGAATGATTCCCTCCTCTAACAACTCTCCTGTTAACACATAATGTCCTGGAACTGAGCAGTGGGATGTAACTCAGCATGTGGCTGTGGTCCCAATCTGAAGAGCATAATCCTCTTGCCTTCCTTACTACCCATCCCGATTTGCACTGTCTCACTGCAGCTTGGAATAGCAGAGGGTTGTGGTAGGGAAACAAATCCTTCTGGCTTTTCTCCATCTTACAGTTTAACTTTAGTAAGACCCACTGTAACATCCTGATACAGCGATGAATGAGCAAACACAGGGGCACATGGGAGTGCTTTTCAAATGGACTACAGAGAGGTGACTCCACTTTTTGGGAGGCTCCTTTGATTTAATTGCAATGTGTATGAAGGCATCAGGAGGGTTGCCTAACTGCACAGCTGTTGGTTAGCTCTGCTGCTGTTAGAATCTTACTTTTTCTCAAATATGGAAGTTCTGGAATAATTTGTGGGCTCATTTTACTACATAACACAATATTTATGAAGCATCTATCTTGAAAATATTCCTTTGCATCCATGTCTTTATAACATCATTTTGTTCTTGATGCACACAAAGGGTAACTACATTACCCCCAAAAAAACAGAAAACAGAACAACTACTGCCCCGTGGTTCATGGCTCAGAATTTTTGCCATTTGCCATTGTTTGACACAGTAAATCTTTATCAATAAAATGCAGAAAATGTGGAATTTTAGAATCAGAATGACCTATTACAGTGAAGATTGTCTTTGTACAATGTTTTGCACAACAAAACCAAATTAAATACTTTCTGTAGTTATTTTTTACATTTTTCTAGAACATAGATACACTCTGAGAATTTATAATATGATGAAATCAAATAAGTCAACAAGCAGAAATAGTGAAATGATTTCTACTTTGGTTTGGGATAAAATGTGTTTCAGAAACTGTTTAGAAACCAGAGAGAAGCCTATAATTAAGGAACAAACAGAATGAGTGCAGTGAATTTAATCTTGCTGATATCAAAACAGATGAAAGTGCATTATGCATTACTATTGTTTAGAGCTGTAAAGTGTGGCTTTTTATAAACTAAAGCGAAGGCTGTTGGAAAAAAATAAATAAATAAAATCCTGTGTTCAAGTTGGAATAAATAGGTATAAAATAATAAACAGAAAAGCAGTTAAAAGAATAATCAAGAACACAAATAGAAATATCAAAGGTTGAACTTCCAAATATTATTCAAGTAAAGGCTTTTTAAAAATACATTCTCTACAATTACTTAAAATAAACATGCTCAGAAATGGTGGGAACAGATGAAGGAAATGGTGTACTTGTTCTAAAGAGCTGCCTTTGTTTTGTCTTTTGCATGAAAGAGAGGGGGAGGCAACCAGAAAATCCTGGGCAGTGCAGGCAGCAGCAAAGAGATCAGGAGAGGTGGCAGGCCAGCCTCCATGGGTGAAGCTGCAAAAACTGCATGCTAAATATTATTCTAATGCAAAGTCCTGAAGCACTTTTGTAGATGGGCTTATTGACCTTTCACTAGTCCCTCAGGCAAAGTGAAGTATTGGCCAGCTTTGTCTCTGCCAAAATGAAACAAACACACTCCAAATTTGGACTCTTTATGGTCTTCCTTCATCAGTCTGAAGCAAAAAAAAAATAAAAAAATAGGAACTTTATAATCAGACAACTACATTAAATAAGAACAGAAACACAGGTTAACAAAAATTTATAGTCAACAGATTTTCTGTTCACATTGGGGTGGGAATCACATTTCCTTTCTCTCAGTTCTCTGCCATAACGCTTCAGCTTGACAACCCCTGCAGCTCTGTGAGAGTCGGTGGAGTTACACTGCAGTAAAACTGGAGAGGCACAAAGGAGACTCCAGCTCTTTTTTACTGACTGCTCTGAAAACTTAAAATAACTCGTATCAAAAAAAAAAAAAAATCATTCTCTCCCTGTTGCAGGTATGAACTGTTGCCAGGAAAAAAGCATAGAACCTGTGATTTTAAATTGAGTTTCTTCTGTGAAGTCTACAAGCAATTCAACAAGAAAGGCATTCAAATTACGCTAACCCGGAATGTTCTTACCTAAATCCCCATCCTGTGCACTTCCCGTTATTATGTTAGCACCTTTGCTATACCCAATAAAATCAGTGGCAAATTTTCCATTCACAAAAAAGACTAACACGGCTTGTCAGGGAAGTCCTGCTCTTTCTCTGTCTCCTAGGAGAGATCTAGCAAACTTAAGAGCTTCAGGGGACTGTGATGGGCCCTTTAATGCCAGTTCCAGAAATACCTACAAGAAATAAAACCATACAACTTTGTAAGCTCCTTCTGCCAACTTACTTGCTACTTCCCAAAACATCCCTATTGCCTTCTTTTCTGGTATGCTTATGGCACAAACTCAGGGGGCTCAAAGCTACACCAGACTGTGGGGGTTTTATAGAGACAGGTGCAAATCATTCTGAGTTTCTCTAGTTCTGAGCTGATGTCTGGAAAGGAGCAGTCAGAGATATCTTCAGAGATTGTCTGGGAGATTTGTTGGGGATGATATGGCTTCATTAACTGTCTGGCAAAAGGGGATAATTTCATTATCTAAGAACTGATGGGAAAATGGCATGAGAAATCCTGTCAAATCAAAACCCCAAGCTGATCCAAAAAATGGATACAAAATTATCACATCACTGAATTGGTAGTGCTATGGATCCAAACACAGACGGTGAGGCTTTCTATAGATGAGCCATGTTTTGTCTCATTCAGGATGTTAATTTGGTCCCAATCCTACAGTTCTTAGCTATATAAGGAAACTAATATCTGGGGAAGAAATTCTACCAGATTGCTCCTGTTTATTAGGGTAGTAGGATCTAAATCTGTACTACATGCTTCTGGAGTTGTTTTCAATATGGGAAAAGTGATACAAAATTCAAACAAAGCAGAAACTGGCTGTCATGAAAAAAGCTGCTTTTGCCAATAAACTAGTGATTGGCATCTGAAAGCTGTTTGTCTTCTGTCTGGAGACCGGCAGCATGTAGACTATGACATCTACATCAGGACTATGAAGGTTTACAGCCAATGCAGTTCATACTGTGATACGCTGACCTCATTACATGCTGTTTTGGTTCATAGGTGGTTCTGGAATCTACGTATACACATACTTTTGTGTAACTCTCTTAGGCCATACAGAAAACTTCAGCCACTCAGTCACGTTCCTTGGTTTGTTTTGATAATACCCATGTCTTAGCAATAACAATTACAGAAAAAAAAAATAAAGATGCAAATTTTGTTTGGAATAAAGAAGCAAATACAAAGTATTCAGAAAAAAAAAAAAAAGATTCTCTGTAATGCTGTATGTTGTTCTGAGTTTTTATGAGTAAAGATAATAACTTCCTAGCAATCCTGTAATTTTGAATTACCCAATAGTTTCCCCAATTATCGAAAATATTTTTATTAGAAGAACCCAGTAGAAGTCAGATCTATATTTTATTTCTGATGCAGATGGAAGGATAGGTATTGTCTTTGTATCCATTTGGAAGTTTTTTGTTCATTTTTTGATAGGGTGAAAGAGGAACGTGAGAGCTTTCCCGTTTGGTCCTAAACAGATACTTGCAACAAACACAATCTATTTTTGTTCTGGAAATGGGAAAAGTAAGCCTACAGGCCAGCTGATAGTGTTCATGTAAATAAGCAGCAACCTCCTGAAATAACCAACTCCCTGTCGCTTACAGTGTCTCTGAAAAATGGTCCTACAATGCTGCCCCTGCAGACCATAGTATAAACTCATGTACAAAAGATAGTGATTAATAGAGTAAGAACAGAGTTCGTTTTATCTCATGTTAGATATCTCAAAGTCTAAAGTCATTTTCTAGGATCACCCCAATGGTCTCTGGGGTCACTGTAATCAATAGCAAGAGACACATGGGGACATGAATCTCACCATCCGCAAGAGCTTCTTTATGAAAGGCCGCATTACCCAGCAGAGCCGCTTACCTCTCTATGGAAGCTGAAGCAAAGAACAGGTTCAGCTATACCAAGGTGATTCTTAACATTAATGAATGGATAATTTCAAGTCTCTGATCCAGAAAATTTAGAAAACTTCAGAAAACTACATTATGGAAACTTTTGTTAATTGATCTTGGTTTTTGTTCAATACAGTAATAAAATACGGTAACATAGTTCAGTCGGAAGGGACCTGCGAAGGTCAACAAGTCCAACTGCCTGACCTCTTCAGGGCTAACCAAAAGCTAAAGGCTGTCAATGAGGGCATTATCCAAATGCCCCTTGAGCACTGACAGGTGTGGGGCACCAATCACCTCACTAGGAAGCCTGTCCCAGTGTCTGACCACCCTCATGGTACAGGAATTTTCCCTCATGCCCAGGCTGACCCTCTCCTGGCGCAGACCTGTGCCATTCCCTTGTGTTCTACCATTGGTCCCAGAGAGCTGCAGGGAGCAGTGAGGCCACCTCACGGCCTCCTCTTCTCCAGACTGGGCACCCCAAGGGTCCTCAGCCTCCCCTCAAAGCACATGCCTTCCTGCCCTTTTACCAGCTTTGTTGCCCTCCTATGGATGCTTTCAAGGGCCTTAACATCCTTTTTATATTGTGGAACCCTGAACTGCATACGATATTCGAGATGAGGCTGCACCAATGCTAAATAGAGCAGGAGAATCACCTCTTCTGACTGCCTGGCCATGCTGTGTTCAATGCACCCCGAAATACAGTTTGCCCTCTTGGTTGCCAGGGCACACTGCTGGCTCATGTTGAGCCTGATCTCAGCCAGCACCCCCAGGTCCTTTTCTGCTGAGCTGCTCTCCAGCCACTCATCCCCCTATCTATTCCTGTGTCCGATACGGTAACCATTGAAAAACATCTAAAAATATTAACATGCTTTGGTTACTTTACTATGCAAAGATTCACTTGAAGGCTGTCGGTACCAAAAATCTCAGCCCCGGGATCATAGCCTACTCTCAGAAGGGCAGCAGCTATTGGGAAGAAACTGTGGCCATACCACCTGCTCCAAAACTGCCCGGGTATGGGCAAGTCCTCCAGACACTGCTGAGCTCTCCATTACATACACTCAGCAAAATACACTTTTAGATGTGAAATACATCAACATTTCTGAAAGAATAGGAGTAAAATGAATAGGAGTGAAGTGAGTTGGGTATCCCCAAGATCTCCTGCACCATCACACATCTTGCCTGCCAGCCCAGCACTGGGGGCAGGCAGATGGCACAGCTCTAAACAAAGCAGCAGATAGAAGCCCTGCCAAATCCACACCTCAGCTCCAAGGCCATGAATTCAACGAGCCATTTACAAAAATTGTTTTCTCTTGGGTCATCGCATGACATGCTGCACTGTTTGCGAGGAGCTGGGATAAGACCCTCTCGCTCTATTGTCTTGGCCTCTTCCAAAGAATCTCATTACTAACCTGAAGAGCTCGGCTAATGGAGTTTAAAGTGACAGAGTCTTTTATAGTGCAATAAAACCTTTTAGGATGTACTTCAGGGGCTTCTAATTCTCTCAGCAACACAGTAAATATAATGAACGTAAAAATTATCCTTGCAGATGTTGTGGTGTCAGTAACAATAACAAAATCTCAGCACGGCATAGGCCCAAAATAGCATCTGGGATTTTGATTCACTCAATTTAATCACACAGTGTTTGAACATTTACGGTTTTAGAGTTTTTGTTTATTGATTTACAGTATTTTAATAAGATTACTGTGAAAACATATATGCTGAACTGGTACTTATATGGGACATATACCAATGCCCATCACTTCCCTCATTGCTTTCTACAGAGTGCTAATTTGCAGCCCTCTGGAGCTCACAGGGAGATTTAACATTAAACAGCCTGCTGCCTAGCATGAGGGGAAGAAGATGACTAATAACTATTTCCCAAGCACATCAAAAGACCATGAAGCCTTCTAAGACTTTTTCAATAAGGGAAAATAAAAAACACAGAATGAAGCCATTTATATTTCTACTGATTTAAAACCGAGTGGGGAAGTATTAGCGAAGCAACACACTGATCTATCAGTCACTGCTCAGGCAATTTCCAAAGCATTCCGAGTATAAAAGTCATTTGTTGCTTTGTGGCCTACACAAAAGTGCTGGTAGTTTCACATTTGTGAGCAAGAGGCCACAGGGAAGCAGCACTTCCCATGTCCCTGCACCTCAGCATGCACAGGGATTTGTTGAGTTTAACTTTTGCTATCAAAAAGTTACGTATCTAAGTTAGGCGGCTGCCCATGCTTGGGGAGTAATTTGCATGTCAGTGACTTTCATGTCAGGTGGTGATTCATGCTACCTACTAAAATGCCACCCAAATCTCATATAAAGGTACCCCTGCCTCTCTCTCAGCCTCTCTCTCGTTATTGCCTCCACTGACTCTATTGGGCTATTCTTCCCTTCTGATGGCTGCAGTTGAGGGAAAAGAATTCCGAATCTGAGTAGCAGAGGCGAAAAGCTGCACAAGATATGAAGAGCAAGCTACTCGATAGACTTTTCTAAAAATGAAGTCCCTCCCCTTGGTGATCAGGGCACCCTGGGAAAGCAATGTAAGTACCCATTTTCTGCAAGCAAATGGAAAGTTTTGCCTTGAGAGCTGCCATGCTGCCACCTCCCCTGAGGACATCTCTCAGGTTTCCCTCAGGATATGTGAACTAAGTGCTCAGGGTGGTCTGCAGCACTGCACAATGCTGCCAGGGCTGTACTCAGCACCAGTACCACTGCTGCTTCCAGTCTCTGTCAAAAACAACTCTTCTGAATGACTGCATTAAAGATAGTAGGGAAAATGTTAAAATTATCTTGTTTCCACAGACATGAAAATTACTGTTTGTCAACTACATCCATGGGAACTGTTTTTCACCTGAGTCTCAGATATTTCATGTCATAAGGATGGTTCTGTGAAAGCCAAGGTCTCCCAGAAGATTTGCCAGCTCCTGCCCCATGGCCGAAATTCCAGAGAAAAGCAAACCTTGTGCTCCCTGTGCTCCCATCACACGATCCATCAAGCCCCTTCCAGCACCCATCATAAGGCCGAGTCCCAGGAGCTGTAAGTCAGTGTAACTCCAGGGCAAGTACATTGATTTCTGACAGTTTAACAAGCAGTTAAAGTAACATTATGCTTGCTAAATGTGGAGAGTGCACTAGACAAAAGAAAGATTTTGGCATAAATTTTTGAGCAAAAGACATTTTAGTTAGAGTAAAGAATGGTCATTCCTTATATTACTGGAAATATTTTCTTTCTTCCTTCCTGTGTGCTTGTCCATAGAGCAGCTACAGGTCAGATTTTTATTTTTTTTTCTTATATTCTGTTATTCTTTACATCTTCCAGGTGACACAGGACTTATTACCATGGCAAGCTGAAATTTCCCTGCCACTGCTTGATCCAGCGTCCCTTCAGCTGCGTGACAGCACATGGCATAACCTCTTTCCTCTTTGTGGTGGTTAATGTTCCCCTTGTGCCCTCACATGTCTGGCAAGGTGTTTGGCCTCGGAGCTTGATGTATGTGGTTGGAGATATTAGATGAAATCAAGTTTCCTCTCCTTGCAATGAATGCATGCTTGAAGTAGTATTTCTTTTCTTGTGCTGGTTCAGAATAATCAACAGCAACGTTAAAGTGCTTTTTATTCTTTCCCAGATAAAATCCATATGCTTTACTTAGCTTCTGCTTTCTAAAGAAGTTAGCAATATCAGCTGGCCCACTTTGGCATCTCTTGATGAATCAAGATCATTATTATTAACATCCCAACTGCCAGAGAAGCAGAATATAACTTTGTATGCTCTGCTTTGGGTTTTTAAGCCCATTCACATGGGAACTCTTTAGTTGATAATTCAGTAGCATAAGGCTTTTCATGTTACAGGCAATAATTCACTCATGAATCTACCTCACATTTTATTTCTTTCTGTCATATAATAAACAGCAGTTCATTTGTATGCTATTCTGTGTCGGTAACATAGCTAAACAACCACTTTGGTGAAAAGCGAAAGCAGGCTTGTCAGAGAAGACAAGAAATTGGAAATTATTTAGATTTTTTATCCTTTATTTTTTTCTATTTAAAAATGTCAATTCCCTTACAACAAAAAAGGGGAACAAAAGGAAATGTCAGCTATTACTATGAACAAAGCATAATTTACTTTAACCATGAATTTCACTGTTATTTCTTAGTCAGAACATCCTATGAACAATAAATTTTGGTATCTACTGACATTAGCAATAAAGGCCACCGCAGGCAGAGCATTTATTTCAGTCAAGCATTATGTATTCTCAAGCTGTCAAACATGAGATCTGTCAGAAACAGCAGCTGGGACACTAATGACAGCTACATACTGATCTATCACAGTAAGCTCCTCAAGAAAAAAAAAATTAAAATACATTTCAAAACTGTTGAAATTGTTATTATGCTGAGTGGGCCTTGCATTTTCCTTTAATAATTCTATATTGAAAGTTCTTACATTTCAGAGAAGTAAATGGGTTAGTGGATGAAAACAGCTGGGTCTTTTTTATTAGAAAAAAAAAAAAATACTCCTGTGGAGTTTTATCCCCAAAAGAGAATTACTTTTTATAGTAAGAAAATGTTGTTGCTTTTTTTCTTTTTTTTTCTCTTTTTTTTTTTTTCTTAGCATTTCATAAACAAATATTTAGTCTCCTGCATACCATTTCTAAATACATACTTGCTTTGATGTCTCAGTGCTGGGACCTAAATACTTTGCTGATTCATACCCTGTCAAATCAATGCAGCAATTGCATGTAAACTATTATATTTCAAAGCCTTGTCTATCCCAGCCTTGCAAACTCAGCTATATGTTAATATAAGGAAATTATATTGTACCCTGAATAGCTTCCTATTTATTCTGAACTATCTTGTCCATGATGCCCAAGGCTGGGGGATGTGTTCCTGCTCACTGTTGTGCTCCTTGGAGTGGAATCCTGATCTGAAGAGGGCTTCCATGAGCATTTTACCATTGGAGTTTGTTTTTTTTAATTTTCATATTCTTTTTCTTTAGCTAATATAGGATATTGGTTGAGATTTGGGGTCTTAAGTGCAGCAGTGTTTTAAAACAGGAATTGGAGAGTTAAAATATAAGTTTTCTCTTGTAACCGATGAGCCATTCATGACCTTCCATCTGTTCCATGTCACCCCACTGTCACCAACACCCCCATGAAGGTCCCTGTCAAACACCAGCCCCCGGAGAGCTGCACAAGGGCAGTGGCTGGGGTGCACTGAGCAGCTCTTGGTACCCAGCACAGCTCAGCACCGGGCCATCTGTGGGATGTTAAGCAGCATTAATGTAATAAAGATGCAACAACAGATTCAGGAGAACAGTCTCAGGAAGAAGTACTACATCTGTCTTTCCAAGCCTCCTTTGTGAAGTTACAGAATTGTCACCAGACATCAATCTGACATCTTGATAAGGCAGAAGAATCTATAGTCACTTTCTTTTCACTGGGGCAGAATTATCATTACTTTTTGATAGTATTTCTTTGGAAATTCATTTACATTTCATGAGGCAGAAGGAAGAAGTTTTATATAACACCTCCAGTTGGTCAAGTCACATCAGAAGTGAGAAGGAAGTGCTGATTCTTCAAAAGCAACATTTGGCACAGGAATACATCAAGCTCTGATTAAATTTCACTGGGAGAGGTTTCTTAGCTCCAGGAGGATACTCTTTCCCTCTGTTAAAGCCATCCCAAACTGTATATATAATTAAATATTCATTATGTGAGAGAGACAGAAACACAGACACATAGATAGGGAGGGAAGCTGCCTCCAGAGCCCAGTGGCGAGAGCAGTCATCTCAGAGGTTGGAAGCCGTAACACCAGAGGCCAACACCATCTCTGTCAAAGACTTATTGAAGACGTCACACGTAAGGGCAAAGGGTATAACATGTACAGTAAAGTGCATTTGAGAAGTTTTTGTTTCTTTCCTTAACATGCCACTCTAATAGTCCGCCTTAACCTAAGTACAGCAGAAAGCTACCAATCTCTTTTAACGGTGTATGGCACTTTGGGGGCAGTTAGTTTAAAAATAGATTTAAATAATTTTTTTAGGACTTCTGTGGAGACAAAATATACCACTTACATACATATATATATTGCCAAATGCTGACATTTGGTTCACCTATTTAATAGTGATAAGGATAAATTCTAGAGTCATAAAATATTGATGTTGAAAACAGAGGTGGTCACTGTAAAATACATTTCACTTACTATCTGAAGGCTACTCACATATTCTAAGGGACTCTGTGTTATTGACAAATTTATAAATAGCTGCCATTTTAACATGCCAGGTAAAAAAATGCTATTGCTATTATTACGCACATTTATAATGTTTCTGGGGAGTGTAATTGACCCATCAGGATAATTATGACTTTCATTTTTCCTTCTTCCTGTCCGCCTGCTGTAATTGTTGGTTTGTTTCGTTGTCCTCTTGGTTTATTTCAGAAAGCCACTTCTCCTCAGCAATGAAACAGTTATGTACCAGTGCTGGACCCCAGCATTAAGCAAAAGCAGGGCATTCCTTCTGACTAAAGAGTGAGGGCAGGGGCAAAGGGCAGCCATAAATTATGAAAGCAGGTGGAGGAGCCACCACAGAGCCTGGCAAAGCCTCAGGTCTGAGCTCCAGTGCACTGACACTGCTGTCTACCCCTGACAGCAACCAGGGTGATGTTTAACCCACTTCTCTATGTTACCCAAGTGTCATCTCAGATTGCTGCTTAAACGGTTAGCTTCCTTCGAGTCTTTGCTCAAAGAGTTGGTTCAGTCTAATTAGTTGAATAGTGTTTATATATATCCATATATACACACCCATTCTTAGTCAAAGACATGTACGTACAAATATATACATACATAGAATGGGTTGGGTTGGAAGGGACCTCTAAAGGTCATCTCATCCGCCTGCCCTACCAAGCACAGGAACACCTTCTACTACATCAGGTTACTCAAAGCCCCGTCCGACCTCACTGGAACACTATATATAAAATTTATTTTAAAATATGTGCATTCACAAACATATGTGACCTTGTCCTATCATCTGAAAGAGGGAAGAAAAGAGGGGAGAGAATGAGAGAGGAAGAGGGATAAATGAGGAGAAAGTAGAGAGGCAGGAAAGCTGGTAGGATAGCAGGGAAAAGGAGGAAAGGAGCAAGAAGGGAAGGAAGGAAAGAAAAGATGAGACCTAAAACCCACTAGTCCTTTATTCTGTCTCTGAACTGTCCGGCACAAGTTGTTTTTACAGAAAGGCATGTGCTCTCTGAAGTGCCAGAACATGTGCTCATATGAGCCCTTTCTTCAATAGATAAGAATCTAATATATAATTTTTAAAGACGTGGTTTCATTTCCACAGCATTTGATAAAATGCTATGATAAAACAGCCTTTAACATGTTTTCCTGTCCTAGGTATACAAACTCTGGATATACTCAACATGACCGTAAATGGGAAATCTTTTTTTTTTTTTTTTTTTTTTAACTGCAAGCATGAAACAGAAAGAAAATTTTGCATATGAAGTACCATAAATTATCATGTTCTACTAATCTGTGTAAGTAAATAAATAAATAAAATAGAATAAGTAAAATAAAATACAATAAAATAAAAATCTAAGGCCAAAGCAGAAAGAGAATAATAGCATTTTATATAAGTTTATTATATAAAAGTAAGTGGTGTCTTGAATCTCAGAAGGGTCCCTGGTTTATACAACACACCTTGTAGCCTGTATACCTCAGAAGAATTAAATCATATTCCATTTCCATGAAACAGAACAGGAAACTACAGAGAAGATTACTGTTTTATCAGGTAGAAATCTTTTCTTTAGGGTACATTAAAAAGGAAAACAAAAGGCAATATGATTTTACTCTTCTCAGCATGGTATTGAATAGGCCAAAAATATACAAAGTGATAGATTAAAAAAATAAAAATAAAAAGAAAAAGAAAAGAAAAAGAAAAGAAACGTTGTTCTGGGGCAGCTAGAGTTCATCTGCACACAACTGACATGAGCAATGAAGCAGAAAGTTAAATCATTTAACAGTACCTGCATTACACTCTTTCACCCAGAGGTCCTCACCTCACCAGCACTATGAGTATCGCTTCCAACAGACACCACACTGCTCCACATAAATCTCTGCACAACTTGGGGCTGTCTGCAGACAAGGAAAGGTGCAAATGGTACAATTCTGGGAGGGCTTAGGGTAATTCACAGGAGGAAATGGCCTCAAGTTTCATTTCCATTTGTGCATATCCCTCATATATTTGCAGATAATAAATGTTCTGTGAAAAGAAAATCTCTGGTGACATTTTCCATATTCTTTGGTTTATTAATGACTTTTTAAAAAGTACCTGTTATCCATAAAAAAATAATTTAAATGCATGTTGCACATTAAAACATCCTGAGCATATTCAGGATACTCCACTCTGACAATTTTTGTGTAATGGCTCCATATTTTTACGAGATATTAATCAATAAAGAAAGGTGAACAGATAAAATAGTTTCAGGGAGAGAGCCACATTTCAAACCCTCTTTCCTAGTAGAAAAGCATGAATAGAAATGAAAATTGCATGAAAAATTCAAAGGCCCTAGAAGCTACACCTGTCTGGAATTTCACACAGTCAGGCTGTAAAGAAGCAGAAATCCTGCCCTATTTTAAACACATTTTAACCCTTCAGTAGAGAGCTGCTATCAGTAAATAATTATAGAATAGATATCTTACAAAGGAAAGGTAAAGCACTACCTATTTATTATCTATTTCTCTTACAATGAAATAAAACTATGTGTAACATGAAAGATACTAAAAACGTCATAATCATATATATTGTTACAGCAGGGAAAGTGAGGCAGAATCCCTTGTGAGTTGCTTAAGAATTTTCTGAAGTCTTTTTGCCTCCAGCCTAAGCTCTGTGGATTTACTCTGGGCTAAAAGTCTCCCATCTTGTTTCCTCCAACAAACCCAACTCAGTTCTTGGCAGCACTGGAGATAAGCGGGAGATTTGGAGCTAATGGTGTAAGAGAGAGTGAGATAGAACCTAGAGGAAAAAAAAATGCTACTGAGATTTTGTGGAATCTCATTTAAAAAAAAAAAAAAAAAAAAAGGAGAGGTTTTTATTTTTCCTCTAGACAGGATTTTATAGATTTGGTGTCAGTAGGAAACATGCTGTGCCATTTCTCCTACAGTCTAATTCATTATGCAGAACTATTAAAACATGAAATATTTCAGCATTTGGAGGAGAAAAAAGAAATGGGTTGTTTATTTTCATTGTGAATTATCTCTGGAAGGAAAGGAATGTGAAGAAGTCACTTGCAAATTTGGCCGAGATGGCACAGTGAAGGAGAGGTGAAATATGTCCTGAGTTGCTTGCTTAAGATGAAGAACCAAGCTTTCATCAGAGCAAGACACTGATACTGGGTCATCACTTGCCATGCGGTGATTTAATCCCCTGTGCTTCAGAAAAACTTGATATCTTCTGTGGTGTACAAAGTGAATTAGTTTATTCCTAAAATGTTGCATTTCCCATATAGCTTTGTTGCTGCACCAGGGGTCTCGGCACAATGGTTTAGTGCCGGGGCATATGCTGGGTAATCTATCACATCATAACGAGTTGATACAAAATAATCTCTGTGCCAGTCACCAACTTGCTGCCTGACTGCAAGTACAGAAAGGAAAAACAGATCTTGGGACTGTGCTGCTGGACTGTCATCCAAGAGGCACATTGAAATGCCAGATATTTCCATGGTCTTTGTGATTTCTGGCAAGCCAAGCAATTCCTCTGTACCCTAGTCATTCATCTGCTAAATGGACATGTGCTTCAAGCGGACTCATCTGAGGATGGAGACCATCTCCTTCTTCCATATCCAAATGCCCTAAATTTCACCCACATCCGTTCACCCATCTGTCCTGTGTTCCCTGCTGGGACGTCACAGCAAGCCCATGGGAAACACCAGGCTCAGGGTAGCAGTAAGGCTGTCTGTAGTGAGCTGTATTCCTGACACTGGACCTAGTACATCCTGAACTGCTGCTCATCACTATAGACAAAAAATAAAATTTCACTATTACACAGCTCTGTCATACGTGTATTTGGGTACAGATGAAATGTGGAATCTTCCCAGAATACATATATTTTCACCACATAGAAATGCTCAACATGAATAATAATAATAATAATAATAAAATGTTCTGTTTCAAACATGGTTCCTTCCCCAGAAAAATAAGTACAGACTTGTTCTATTTTCTTGAGCTACTCACAGTTTCCTCAGTTTCATTTCTGTAACAATGATCCAAATTTCCTGTCAGGGTAATTGGACTAACCTAGTTAGTGGTCAGCATTTTCTTTTCAGTTCTTCTGCAAACTGCAAAATGAGCAATTTGTCAAAATGCAGAGAACTTCATATTCAGGTGGCAAAGGAAACCAAGCCTGAACATTTCGTGTACATTTAAATGTGCACTCAAGCAGTGACATGGAAATCAGTAAAACAGCGACTAATGATCTGGTTCCATTAACAAATGCTCATTTGGATGGTAAGTGACCTGAGACAGAGAGGAAATGCAATTTTGGATGCCAATACAATAAAAAATGGCTGCTATTAGTGCTATATAGGGATTATAATCAATTATATCTTTTATTGGCTCAATTCAGTTACACTGTAACCAATTAAACCTCTGTTTTGAATAAAGAAAGGAATATAGTGGGTTTTACAAAACCACCTCATGTGCAGTTCCTTTAACTTATGTTATTAATATCACCTTGGTTACTGGGTTGACGGATCTTACTTCTCACTGTGATTTTAGCTTTTGCCTTATTAGCCTAAAGTTTTTCAGAACACTTTTACCAAGACAGGAAGTATGTCTCTTCTGGACATCAATTTAAACTTAATTCACATAAAACAATGCAATCACTCTAGCCAATGACTAGAACATTACCTATTTCAGCTACCCTACTTTATACTCAGAAGTAATTTATTCACTTAATGGTAATCTGCTGTTGACTAAAGATGTCTATAAATATGTATTATGACATTTATTTTGATATAAAATGTTTTTCTTAGTAACATCTATTAACCAAAAAGTTTAAAGCTACTGTGCTGCATGCTGCAGAAATTCATATAAAATTATCATTTTCCCAAAGAGCTTTGAGTTGCATACACATGTGAACATAGTGAAGGTTAATGTCTCTATCACAGCAGTACCACTTTGTCCTTTTCTGACATCAGTCTTAGAGAGGACAAATCCAACCCACTGAACAACCCCCTTGAAATCAGCTTAAATGACTGCATCAGGAAGACTACATATATTTGGCCCCAAGTTTAAACAAACAAAAGTTTACAAATAGGCTTTAATTCACAGCCCTAATCTATTCTTCAAGTCTGACTGGCAGGTCTAAAAGTGGAGTTTGATTTTAAGTAAAGAATGAATTTTCTGTTTCTAGTTAGTTTTGGAAATGAATGGTCCCTTTCCCTATGCTTTCTGATCACATACAAAGATACAGCTATTTTATTTGTGAGTGTCTTTTTCAACACGAAGCTTTTTTAAAACTGGAGCCTGAAAGAATAAAGGAAGCTTTTGTTTATAGTTAGAAAACAATGTGGGTAGCAAACATAATGAGTGTGGGATGAAGAAGGTGGTTGAAGCTCTGGTAGAGTGTATGCTGGGAAGATCAAGTACGATGAATGACAACAGAGGAATTCAGAAGCGGGAAAGTGGAGCTGGAAACGGTGATAACAGAAAAGTCAGTAAGGCAGTTAAATCACAGGTCTCAAAGGAAAATATGTAGTCACAGGCAAATTAGAGGACCTTTCTCTCTCATGATCTCCTCAGTTGAATTTCTGAAGTTCTGAGTAGTTTAGGTGAAAGCATGAAGAGGAAGCAGGACTAAGACCAGGTCCAACATCCATCCTGAAGAGAGATGTAAGGCAGATGCAGCACTCTGCTCTTCCCAGATGTTATATCAGAGCATGATCTAACACATCACATCAGTAGAAGTCAAAGGAGAAAGACCCTCAAGTTAGTATATGTCAAATTTAATAATGACTATGCAGTAATAGACTGGAAACAAAAAAAGCCCACAAAAAAAAAGTCCTCTCTGCAGATAAAGCATGGGGTAGTCCTTCAGTTGTCAATCATATAACAAAAGTTAAAAAGTCAAAAGACTGACTATAGGCATCACTCATCCTTAGAGAAAATGGACTCTCAGGACTGTATCAAGTAACTTTTGAGTATGATCTGGGCCACGTAAGATTCTGCTGAAAGAAAAAAAAAAAAAGATTACGGTCACAAAACAGGACAATCTGTGTGGCCAGTGAGTGTCAAGGGGTTATAACAAAAATCCTCCACAAAGTTATAGCCTCACTTACCCTCTTACCAGATACAGAGACTTTGAACACATTACATTAAGGAGCACCAAGAAGGAACAAGTTCCGCATCACGTAGACACATCCATTAACTTCAGCAGGCTTTGGAGCAAACCTCTGGGAGAAGACACTGTCATTAGCTTTCCAACAAGTCAGGGTGTTTTCACTTCTCCCTTTTACTGATAAAGGTGCCTTCATATTAAATACTTTATTCAAGACTGATTATTGGAAGGACCCCAGACACCAACAGTTCAGGAGATCTTCATCTGAATAGCTGGCTAGAGCTTCTGTTTAGAACATATCTAGCTATAGTCAAAAGGTTGCACATTCACAGTTACCCCCAGTGGGGCATATCTCCACCTACAGTGTTATTTCCACACATCTGTGTCATGGTTTCTGTGGAGGGGGAGTCAGTTGCTTGAAAATAAAATACTCACTTAAATATTTTCCTACACTGTAACTCATTCTAGCTAAGTAAACACAAGCTAAAAGAGTCAAGCTGCATTTTCATCGTGAGCTCAATTTGATTTTCAGTACTCACTGCTAATGAAATATCTAAAAGTGATTTATTGGAACATACCAGTTATATTTAAGCAGCAGCCAAAACAATTACATTTAATTAAAATTAAGGTCAAAGAAACACAACAAACTAGTGTGACACTTCAGACAGCAGCCTGGAATAGATGTTATGTTGTTTGATTATCAATTAGGCGCAGTAAACACAAATGTGTTCAGCAGGCAGTTCTCAACGAAACCAGTTCAGGCAAGCAAACAAATGCTGTGCCTGAAAATTTTCTCACTTTCTCTGGATTCAAAATCATCCTGCACACTGTGCTGTTCTTTCTATCCTTACCCTACTTGAGTGATTTATTCTTTTTCCTTGAGGAGAAAGTAGTCTGCCAGAAGCTCTCACTGGAGAGCCAGAGAAATGCAAAGTTGTGGGGGAAGGTGTTTAGCTTTCACTGTGTTTCATCTCTTCACCTTGAAAGCACAAAAAAAAGAAAAAAAAGTCATCTTGTCACAAGCCTTAGGCTAATCGGGCTGTGAGAGGTGTTTGAGCACCTTCTACATGGCTGCATATCAGCAAACTTGGAAGCAAGTTTTATTATGAAATGGTTAGTGGCTTAGTCCTTTCTGTAGCAAAGATTACACAACTGTGATTTTCTCTCTGTGATTGTTTTAAGCATAAGTCATTGCTTATGAATGTATATTTTAAAACTGTGAATTTTCACCTTATATATTTATTTAAAGAGACAAATACCTCAAGGCTCGATGGCAGCCTTCTTCTGAACTCCTTGATGATGAGAAGGAGAGGATACCACATAAATAAAACACTGCTCTGAGCATCCCCTGACTGCAGGGGTTCAATCACATTGAAAATTCCTTCAAGTCCCTCAGGCCTGAAGTCAATTCAGGGATCTGGCAGTGGAGTAAATGGATGCAGGATCTGACCTTCATTCTCTCTGGATCTTATGTTTCCCACTTACAAAAACAACTGTGGAAATATTACAGAAATAAGTTCTCCTGCAGCCTCCGCCTGTCATGCAGGGACAGTAAGCACGTCCCCATCTCCCTGTGGAGCACACTGCAGAGACCCTCAAGCTCACACAGGTTGTCGGGTACATCCACACACTACAGCATGCACACTATTTTGAAATACTAGCTGATATGCCAAAACCACTGCCCCTGCTCAACTGCAGTCTGCACCCCCCAGCTCACCAATACCCAACCCAACTTCCAGCCCAGGTGCAGCAGTGCTCATTCAGATCTGCTTGAGCTTCCAGAGGGAGTGTGTGTGGTGCTGTCTGGGGGACTTCTGTGCAGCCATCAGATGCCCTCATAGCCCCAGCACCAGGGACTTCTGATCTCCACTGGGACTTGCTGGTGATGCCTCAATGTAAATAGCGACGTAGAAATTTCTTCTTTGAAGCCTCCTCAGACTTAGCGATGCTTCATGAGGTTCACAGACACAAATGGAAAAACAAAGCTGAGCTATAGAGCGAAGGGAAAGAATGACTTATCCCTTTTGTGCATTTGTTGGAACAATACACCTTTGGGGACATGCCAGACCCAATCTGAATACAAATCAGAAAGCATTAGCATAGCAGCTGGGGCTACGGACAGCCAAGCTAAAATGCAGCAAGACCACTACCGAGGTCGCTGGAAATTGAACACAGGACTGAGTGGAGGAAAGTCACCAGCAAAGCAGGAAAAGGAAAGGCAGAGAGAAAAGTCACCCTGACTGGAGGGCAACAAAGAAGGAAAAGTGACAATGTTTCTGTATTGGTGATTTTTTGCTTTTCCTGTATTAAAGTTCCTGTAGAACCTAAGAAGGTTTTGCAAAAATACAAAAGCCCTGACCTACCTGTGGTGAAATGCTCATTTCTTGATTTTCTTGATTACCTTCCTGATGTAGGTTATCCTCATCAAAGCAAAATATCATGATGGAATAAATCCTAATATATGATAAAATACCTCCAACCTTCAGCTAGGGCAGGCTTTTGCTTTTCCACTGGAGACAGAAGAAAGCTGAACATCTTTGCTGGAAGATCCAGATTGTATTTTAGTCCTTCAGGCGACGTTGTGTACTGCTAACAAGTGTCAAGTTGGTAGTGACTAAGAGATGAGACAGGCATATGCTACTCTGAATCCAGTGACCTGGGATTTGGCCTAGGTATCTCTACTATCATCAGACCAGCCTGAGCCACTCCTCCAAGCCATCATTCAAAGTGTTTCAACAAATTTCTGTGGCACTCAAATACTGAAGAAAAGAGATGACACATAAAAGAGTCTGGAAGGGACCTCAAGTCCATCTGGTCCAATCTTGCACAAAGCAGGGCCAATTTTAAAGTTACACTGGGTTTTACAGGTCTGCATCCAACTGAATTTGAACACCTCTGAGGATTGAGGCGCCATAGCCCCTTTGGGTCCTCTTTTCAGTCTCTGACCTCCCTCACTGTGAAATAAGTTCTTCTTACACCCAGTCATGTTTCCCTTGTTGCAGAATTGTGTTTGTTGCCTCTCACCTTATCACTCACTCAATACCTCTGAGAAGAGGTCTCTAAACTGTCTCATTAATATCTGTAGAGAGCTATTAGGCTGAGCCCAGCTCCCCCAGCCTCTCCTCACAGGGCAAGTACTCCAGCCCTCACCATCTGGGTGATTTTCACCATCTCCTGAACTCCTTCCAGCTTATCAGCATCTTTCCTGCACTGCAGACCTTAACCTGGGCATAAATGCAATTTCAGAAGTGCCAAAAACAGGGGAGGAATGACTTGCCTCAACTTGCTGGTGCTAAGGTTTATAGCCTGGGGAGGAGGACTATGACTGAGTTTCACAAACTCTCAGAGAGAGTGGGTAAACTGAATGCAAAACAGCTGTTTATCAAACCCTGCAATGCAAGGAGTAGGAGGCACTTGCTGAAACAAGTTTAAAAAACATCAGCTTAAAATAGCCAAAAGAAAGTATTTCTACACACAGCAGGTAGTGAATCTGTAAAACCTACTGCCACGGGAAGCTGAGGAGACAGTATCAGGAGGCTCAGAAAGAGACCGGATAAATTCATGGACAGAAGACACTGAAAGTGCTAGGCAGGGATGTACACACTTAAATTCCTGCTGCAACACTTGTGCTCGCTGGGAAATACGAAGGGACCACAGGAAGCAGTTGGGTTTGCATGCTGTTCCTGTGCAGCCTCTCCCCTCGTCAGTGCTGGAGGCAGATGGACCACTGGTCACTTCTTGCTTACCTATTCAGCTGAGCCCTGTGGGAGGCTGCTGAGCTGACACATTAAAGAAAAGACACTGAGACAGTAGCTGATGTCTCTTACATGAGAAATGGATCTTGCCATATTAAGTATCAGCAAAAATTCAGACAAACTGTATCCAAAATTGTTGTCCTGTGGAAGTTAGACCAGAAAACTCTAAGGTCCACTTCATAAGAGGGTTTAATGCTAGTGATTTTTGTGGACTGCAGGGGTGTGATTGCTCTGCAGGATGTGGGGCTGGTAGTAGGGATAGTGCATCAAGTATAGCTAATCTTCTATCTCCACAAAAATAAACAGAAATCACTAGCATAAGAATAGAAAGCTAACTGAAACAGCTCATAATTTTAAGCTACTAGAAGCATATTTAAATGTGCAGACCTGCGGGGCTTAACACAGAAACTTTATTTCTTTTTTAGATACATTTTCCTCATGTTTTCTATTTCCAAACAATTCCAAAACCATTATTTCAAAATAATTAAAATATGGGTCATGACATTTGTGAATAGTTTGCAATCCTGTCAGTAGGTTTAAAAAAAATAAATAAAATTAAAAAAAAATGAAAATTCCCCAAAATGTCCTAAGAAAAAAAAAAATAAAACTGGGAAAATGTGTTTTCTGACCAACAAAATATGATGGTAATTTTTTTTTTCTTTAATTGTTTCAGTAAGTCATATTTGAGAATGCCCTGGAAGAGCAAATCTTTCTCTAATAGCAAAGCATGGCTTCACTTCCATGATGTATCACTCAGTTGAGGAGTTTTTCTATAAAGGAGAATGTCAAAATATGCCACGAAAAAGAAAAACAAACCTTTAACACAGCAATAAGATGGAAGAAAGTAATCTGAAGTTTCCCTTTGAGCAAGACACTAGATAAGGAATTATAAAAATGTAAATTTTCTGACTCCCCTTCCCCATAAGACTTGAATGCATTTCAACATGGTTATAAAGCAAGTTACTGGAAGGAAACCCATTATTTATGTAGGTCTGGTATAACCTAAAAGAAGTTTGCCAATCATAACACAGGAAGAACTTTCTAGTGTAGCTGCAAGTAGTGAAACTGTGCTCTCTGGTACAGCCAAAACCAGTCTTTAAATAAAGTCAGGAAGGTGATGCTTTTTTGTTAGTTTTAATATATATGGGAAAGACTTTTGACTTCATTAAAAAGTAAAATTAACGAGCAAAGAAACAACAACAACAAAATAACAGCATACCAAAAATATCTTTTGCTTTCATTAAAAAAAGGAAAGAAGAACCAACAAATCAAAAATAACAGATCCCAAGCAAGGTTCTTATACTCAGAAGAATATTTTATGCAACTTTTCTAGGTTTTGTTCATCCTCTTTCAGGCAGTATAATGACAGTAAAGATGATCACAGTAACTATGTTAACAAATGTTAAGAAATTACTGTTTATGCTGTAGGAAGTGAATACTGCTTTGCATTTCAGATCTCTCTTATTGTAAAAAAGTTATCTTAAACAACCCATTTTGGCTCTAATTTATGCTGACCACTACAGAATTGGTTTAAACTCTTTCACTCAGCCTAAGCAAGCTGAGAACAGTAATCGGAGCAGTTATGATGAATCAGCTGAGATCTGTAGAAATACTATAGGAACTGCTCACAATTGTGCAAACATAAGTGAAAAACTGGACTAAGAATTTAGAAGAAAGTGGAATTACAACCTATAAGGATGAAAGAAATGAAAATTCAACATAAATTGCCAGTTCTCCAGTGCAGATAGTATGGCCTGTGAAAACATCAGTTCTGACAGTGTTTTGTTACCATCAATTATATGCTATGGAGCCTGTAGTACTGTCTTATCTATTGACTAAATAACTTTCTCCAAAGAAAATGAACCATCAGCTTGAGAAATTTCCCTAGTTATAGCTGTGTCAGCCTGCTTAAACTGACCTTTAGAGAATTCACATGAGAATAAAGGACATATTATTATTATTCAGAGAACAGTTTTGTTAGACCAACCCAGGAACTGTCGACCTTAGATAAAGCACAAGATTCCTTCCCAGGAGAATCTCTGAAGATTTGCAATTAATCACACTCTGGAGTAGTTCATAATCTCACAATAGAAAACAGCTGGGGAAAAGTAACCCTGAGGCAACTCCATTTTTGTGCTATAGGGTAAAATTTGGTCTATCCCAGTGTGTTTCTACTGGCCATCTCAAGGTATGCATAAAGGAGTGGGGAGAGTAATTTGTTATAAGGAAGGGAAGCTGGTCTTATGTGGAGAGTGTACTGTGTACATAGGCCAAATAGTCTAAAAACTTGGGTTGTTATACCAATATGTTCGTAATATCAAAACAACATTCGTGTGCTTTTTATTCCATAATTTTAAACTCATCTTCAGGCCTTAATGTGCCAAGTCATAATAGCTGCATGAGGAAATTTAATACCATATATCCCCAGTTGGTATAAAGGCAAAGTTGAAGCAGAGAGCAGTTCATTAAGTTGTTCTATGTTCTTGGGAGGATAATTTGGGCTTCCAGATACTTCAGTTCTTGAATAAGGCACAGTAGGAGAGAAAGGAAAAAAAGGTAGACTACACCCAATACTGATTTTTACAGATAGTATCTGAGATCTGAGGAGTTACCATGAAAAAAAAAAAAGAAAAAAAGAAAAAGTTTTCTCATGCAAAATGACCTCCTGAAAAACTGGCTTTGGCTCACTGAAGATATAAGGACATCTCTCAGCCCATGTGATTTCACTAATCTGAAAATAAATAATCTCTTTGAACTGATTTTGACTAATGGCAGTGAGCCACCTGAATCCTGGAATGATGACAAAAGAGTAGTATGAAGTGATCAGGGAGCATTCAAGCATTGCATCTGAAGTAAAGCTAAGTTGGTTTCTGTATTTCAGAGTTTAGGGATGGTGAATGGGAAGAGGGAGAAGGAAGCAGGGAAGACAAGACACCGTGGGCTATGTTTCCAGCCCTGATTTCCTCTGGCACTGGTTACACTAACAGTAAACCATTATTTTTTCATGTACTTGCAATTTTCAGAACCTTAAATTGAAAATGGGGTAATTGATACTTTACACTGTTAATTTTCTTATTTGCTCTAAAACTAGTCAATGAGGAAAAACAGAACAGAAAAAGCACAAGGTAATTTAAGTAGTGTTTCAGCTTCTACAGTTCCAGCATGCATGGTACCCATATTCCGATGGACAGAGGAATTCATCGTAGGCTATTATTGTAATGAGTAGCAATGAATAACGATAAGACTATGGGAGTCCTCTCTGCACAGCACCATTACAGGCATGAGTGGATAAACAGATTGTGATTGAGCTAGTGCCTAGTAAATCGGGGCTGATTTTTTTGCTATGCCATCTGAAATGGCTGCTAAGTATATTTTTATCCTCACCCCCATCATTTTGCAGTTTCTTATCTTCCATACTTATTGCCTTAGTGATTTCAAAATCCAGGAGATTGCTAACTACTTGTGTGTCAGAAACTGTTTAGAGGACCTTCAAGTTTACCAGTGGAAGATGGAAAGGAATGAGCAAGATTTTGTCTGACTTCATGCTTCAGTTTTGCCAGTGACCTATATACTAATAGGAAAACTTACGCTGTTAATAAAGGAGGGAATGTTCTGGAAAACTTTGTTAGTTAAAAATCCACCACAGAAATTGTGGCTTGCTCTCAGTTACAGATCTAAGAATGCTCACATTTCCTGAAATCAGTGTTTCGGAGGGAGGTTTATCTGGATATGGCCTTTCTGGCAGCTGAGAGGCAGCATGGCAACAGAGGTCACAGGCAAAGGTCAACAGGAACTAAAGAGGCTGGTCACCACATAGAGTGACAAACCCAAAGGAACGCATAGGAATCTCTCTACTTCCTGGAAACGTAGCAAGGGAGATAGATGCTTGGCAACACGTGACATATTGCATGTCTCGTGCAGAGATATCCCTGTGTGTAGACATCCATGAAGCAAGAGGTCACGAAGGCATAACTTTCAGAAAGAGGCAGCCTCCTTCTGTATTCCTAAAGAAACAAGTTGTTGTCATTTTTCCTCAACTGCTTTTAGCTCGTTTGTAGGTCTTCCCATTTAAATAGTTAAAGAAGGGTTAGATGAAGCCCGTCACATATGTCCACACTACATACATAATACAATGAAAAATCACCTGAGCAGTATTAAACAAGCAGACTTATACTGAGAGACAGCTAGATGCATGAGCAGGGGAAAAAAAGGAATAAACGGATCTCCACAAAACACCAGGGTCCTGAGGTGAAGATAATCCATGTGCCTGAGTCAAGTAAGTCTGTCCTTACATACAGTGCAAGCACAGATGTGCCCTTAAAAGACAGCTCTTGCCTGCCTTGCTGCTAGGGCAAGGCAGTGATGTTCTCACCTTCACATGAGGCAGAAGAAGAATTCAAAACACAGCACAGAAAGCCAGGGACGCATTGAATTTGGCAGACATTCAGTAAACAACTGAGGGGAAAGTGAGTAATGACTTGAGAGCAAGGAAAAGTGAAAAAAAAAAAAAAACAGAAAAAAACACCAGTGCACTGGTAATACTTCACGCACAGTGCAATGTCCATGTCTTTCTGCTTCAGGTCTGCTTTGAATGAGGAAGTTTGAGGCTGTGATAGTTTCTACTTCTAATGATACATTCAGTTAAATACAAAGGTTTCATCAGCAGAATCACATCTCTGAACATGATGAGTCAGCTGAATATTGCAATTTAAACTCTACAGCTATTTCAGAGGTAATTCAAATGCAGTCTGATGATTCTTAAAAGAAGAAAAAGACATTGATGAGGTGATTATTAGTTTTCTTGAGATATCTGTGCATTGGAAAGAAGTAGACTTTCTGAAAAATTTAGGGTGCAATTCATCTAACCAAATGCAGAAGTCAGTAGTGCACTGAGATCTAACCTAAGTCATCCACATTTCCTTTATGGACAGAGAAGAGAGATAAGGTCCTCTACCACCTCTTCTGAAACAAATATTCAAAGCAGATAACCAAACAGTGCTCATTTCTTCTGGAATGCCTCCATTGTAAACAGCTGAAATTAGGCAGTGTTTATCTTGCCTAGTCTCAGCAAAATCTCTTTGCCTATAGAAGCAAAAGGTAACTGAGCTTTTAAGGTTTTCCAGCCACTGAGGCTGAGGATCACCAGTCACTGTGCTCTGAAACACTGTCCTTGCCTAGACTCTCCCTGGCCATAGCTGGTCCCTCCCAGCATCATGCCTTGACGCGAACAGCCCCCAGGTTCAGAGGGAACATTTCCACAGCAGAACAGTAACTCATGTTGATCATACAAAATGCCAGTGCACCATCTTGAGTGCCTTCTGTAGGTACATCATTTAAAAACAATTTGTTTAAGCACCAGCATGTTAACTAACCTATAGGTCCTGTAGATTTAAGGATAAGTTGAGGGCCGTATTTTTCTGCCAAGAGGCTTTACTTTCCCAGAAAGCTTTTCCCAACATCTGTCATAATCTCTTATCGTAATCTCTTGCCCTAACTGGGGCAGAAGTGAGGTGGGAGTGAGGAAAAGCCTTTATATAAAACTCTGTATAGAAACAAGGTATTAAGGTGTTCATCCAAAGCCTTCTCATTCAAAAGAACATTAAAGTCAGCAGAGATTGCAATAACATACACAAACATTGTGCAGAACAGTGGGGAAGGGGGGACACCCAATCGTTACTCCTTGAGATCAGAGGCTGGGCAAACCTTGCCTCTCAGGCACAGAATAGCCTGACAAGCACAAACAGGGCTTATTCTTTTGATTTAACTTTATCAAAATATAAGGAAACATCTCCCACTTCCTCTCATTCTCATATCCTCTCTTGATCTTCCTATCACCTTGAGCACATCACCCTATAGCCATTCAGTTTTATCTAAGGCAGCAGAGTTTGTAGATAGAGAATTAGGATGATCATGGAATGCATGGAAATGACTTGGTAAGCATTCTAATTTTTAAATGTCATCTCCTTTTTTTTCAGGGGTGGGAAGAAGGGAAATAACAGCGTATTTTTATATCTTTCTTCTATTCTTTAGATAAACATATTCATTCTTTTTATAACATCTGCTTACGTGATTTCTACATGCTTTTTCATATAATAAAATATTCTAATAGCGGGCTTTCATTTCCTTGAGTAAAATAAATGAGGACGGACACGCTCCTTGAAAAGATGTGGAATAATTGAAAAAGGGTTTTTTGGAATAGTGCCTAACATCCGAAACTCCCTCATATTGCCATGCAAAAGTCAACTGATTATTTCTGAGTGATGTATGCTATGCTGTTAGTCTAATTGCCAGCAGTGGCATTGCTCAGCCATAAAGAAGTTCACTGCATCAACAAAATTTAATTGGAGCATCTCAATATACTGGCATTTCCTTGCAGAGCTAGTTAAAATGAATACAGAAACTGTGATGTACAAGGATTGAAGTGTACATTCTTCACTTGAACGAGAGAAATTCACAGAAAAAGGACTCAATTTACAACAGCGTGCTGTAATTCTGCTCCCTGCTCTTAACTCCTGCAACCATTAGCTGATTATTATTATTAATAATTCAATAATAATAATAATTCTGACTTTATCAGAGGACACTTTAAGGCTATATAAGTAATTAGGTCATTGGCTTTACTCTGCTGCAAAAATTTTAGCAGAGAAAGGAAAGAAACAACAAACAAAAAGGAAAATAAAAAAGAAAACAGTAATGAAAATGGAAAAAAAAAAGAGAGAAAGAAAGAAAAAGGAAAAAAAATGGTATAGCCATTTTGTCCAAACTTAATTTCATTGAATATCATAATTAATCAAACAGTCCAGCATTGTTGATGACATCTGTATTAATGTGCTGTTGCTTTCCTAATGGACGGAATTGCTCATAAGAAAAATTACACAAAAGAATAATTTGGTATTAAAAATTAAACCCAGCAATCCACAGGACTAAAAATATTCTATTTTTGTTTCTTACATCCTCACTGGCAGGTGTGGGAAACCTAAAATGTCCACTGACATTAAAGTCATCAACAGGCAAAAAAGTAAATAGTAAGTTTAAAAAAGGAGAAAATTTAATTCTCTCTCTGTGAGTACATGAGAGAAAATGACTGCACCAGAGTCACCAGAGTTTAAATGGGTAATAGGGCATGTTTCAGAAGTGCTGTGTTGAAATGCTGAACTTTACTTTCTCTCATTAAGTTGATTCATTGAGTGGGTAACAAGGGAATAACTGGTAAATGCTGACTGCTGCGTGAGCCTCCACACTGCCAACATCCATCATTCAAAACTTTGAGGCAAACATGCCCACCCAGCTTTGTCTTTCCACGCTCATCTCTCTTTCTCCCACTAGCATGCTACAGTTTTTTTCTTTTAACATCACAGTTAAGGGAAGCCACTGCCTCACTCCTGAACTGTTTCAAATAAAGTCTCCATAAAAATAAAAAAAAGAAAGAAAGAAAAAAAAAGTTAGAAATCCTTGAAGGAACAGCCCCACATGTTGTTGCACACAGCAGAAATACTCCCCTGGGCTTTGAGAGTCCCACTGATGTTCAAAAGAATTTCCTCACCTAGAAACTCTCCTGAAAAGTTGAAAATTGGGCCCTAACTCTTCTCGCTATAATTATTTTTCAGATTGGGTTTTTTATTTTTTTTTCAGAAATGGATAGTTGGCAGTGATTAAGCAAAGGTAGAAGTGATGTCTTTTCACTTGAGTAGGCTGAGTTGAGGGTCAGGGGACTATTGATTGTTCTGATTAATACACTGCACTTCGACGTCTGGAATGGCGACTCAAAATGAAGGGGCCATATTCTGCCCTGTGCTCGTGGGCACAATTCCCCACTGAAATCAATGTCTCTAAGAAAAAAGAGAATCAATGGTCCTAGGCATTAGTGGAGGTCAGAGTACAAGACATACAGGGCAAATCATTGGTCATTGTAAGTCATTGCCACTCTCTTAACTCAGTGGATCTATTGCACTTATGTCAGGGATCTGACCCTGAGAGTAATCTCTGTTTTGTTTTCACATCTATCATTTCCTCGTATACTTTTGATTGTTCTTTGCTTTTGCAAGCAGTTTTATTTGAAATGGATTACACTCAGTGTTCCGTGTATTTCTAATATTCACAAATATTTCAAGAACAAAGTTTGGGTATTTTCTATACCTTTAAATTAAACTTCCTATGCTGCATGGGTATATATTCGCTACCATTCACCAACCAAAGAATAGCTCTGATCTACAGAGATTCTGGGAACCTAAAGAACGGTGCTGAGTATTACAGTTTCATATTGAAATGTTGAGGATACTCAGCAGCCTGTAGACATTCTCTTCATTCGTTTATTCCTCTTGGATTTTTGTTTTTCTTCTTGTGTTATATTTACTTAAAATGTTTTTCTATTTTCATATTCTTTATGTCCTTAGAAATTTAATATTTTCCTGAATTCTGCTATCCAAAATTCAGGAAGTTTTCTACACAACCTCATACATTTTTCCTTTTGACACCTTAGATGAAAAATATTCCTAAATCTTCCTTCAAGGAGGAAAACTCTCTAAGGATGAAAATATAACTCTTAGATAAATAAGAGCGTACAAACATTCCTTGGACCTGAACTTAAACTGCAAATGTAAGGAAAAAAAAATCCGTTTGAAATTTCATCCTAAATCATGAGAAGAATGGGATGGTTCAGAAAAATTTCACTGATATTTGAGCAAGCTTCTGATAACTAGATTCACTTCTGGTATAAAATGCCTTTTTAAGCAGTTCTAGTGTTTTCTTTCAGCATGAAGAACAGAGGAAACTTCAGTTAGATGTTTCTCAGAAAAAAAAATCAAAATTCTGGGACTGCAATTTCCAAAGCATGCTGAAAGACCTGATTACTTGTCTCCCACTAAAAGACAAGTACAGTCTCAAGTAACACTTACAGTTGCCTTTGGAAATACCAACAGAAACTTCCCTGGCCTCATTAACCATTAGCCCTGTATAAGAAATAGGACAGAGAATGAAATACAAACAGATATGGATGGATGAGAGTCTAATTTAATAACTACTCAATATAACTACCCACTGTCTGATGCATTGCTGCATAATGGGCTATTGATTTGGGGAAAAAAGATTATACGATAGCTAGGAGCAAATGCCTGGCTCTCTTCCTCACAAGATTTATTGTTTTTGATAATGAGTAAATACATTTTATGCATGAAGATCTAGCAAGGCTTTTCTAACTGTCTTAATTCTGTCATCTCCAAGGACAAGGCCCCTTATAACTTCACGGTCAGTGTCCATAAAGAATCTGCATGTACTTCAGTCAGCTAATGAAGGCTCCCACAATGTGCAAGTAACTCCAGCAGACAAGAGGGTCTGACAGAGGATCCTCTTGCATACTTACTTCCTGAATATGGTATTGCTTCCAGCCCTTTGGACAATTCTGATATAAACTGGACAAAGGTGCTCCTAATTCACTGTTTTTCCTAAGAAAGATTCCCTTGGGATGAGACCACCAAACAGAAGACCCTACAATTCATTCATTACTGTACCTTAAAGTGTCGCCATCTCTGTTAGTACTTATATTGTCCACCTAAGTAACAGTTTTAGCTCCTTGAATTTGAAAGATATTTAGCTAAACATTTTGTCTGCTGCAGCATTTTACTGGGAAGATTTTGAAGCATATGTCACTGCATTAGCAGATTTAAATCACTGATTTCTACATACTTTAACTGGATTAGGATGGTTGGGAAGTAGAAAAAGAACTGAGGTTTTTCCTCCATCCCCATGATGTTCCAGACACCCATATGGAGCAGTGCAATAATATCCTGAAAGGCATAGCTCTTAACAATTGTGTTAAAATCATATCTACAATAATTAGGGAAGTGTGCCCACTGCTGGGACAATGCAAAGATGCTTTTCTTTTAAACACATCTTTTGTATGCATATAGATCTATGCAGATAGTTACAGACATCGATTTGGATTATATAGATTAGAGATAGAGATAGAGGTATGAATGCATATATTTAAGAATATGAATAGGCTGAGCCCCAAATTTCATAAAGCTCATTATCTTTATAAAATATCTTCACCTGTAATACACTGAGCTTTGAAAGCCTGTTGAAATGCATAAGAGGGTATTTTGAAACTGCGTAAAAAGCAATTTCAGAGCCACTAGCAATTATACTGGAAAGCTCATGGAGAGCAAATGAAGTTGTGAAAGAAAAGGGGAAAAACATCTCTTTAAAACAAGAAAAGAAGAGGATGTCATAGTCACAGCTCAACAGCTTAACTCTGAATTCCTACTGGAAAAAAAAAATCTGTAAGCATCAAGAAGATAATAAAGTACTGAGCAGCAGCTCTGCAAAAATCAGTCTTATTTCCTTCTGTCATAGAGCAACAGATCAAGTGAATAGGGACAAAGAACTGCTATTCTTTAGTGAGGCTTTTGCCACTGTTTCCGATTGGTGTTCTTGAGGGAAACTATGGGAATTTGGACAAATAAAAATACTAGGGAAATGAAAAACTGCTTGGATACGATAGTCATAGTGTAGTTTTTAGTTATTTACCATTAAAATGGAAAAATGCAATGGGACAACTAGGAGACTGTGACCAGTAATATTAAATATTTTCATTTTGACTTGGACAACTTTTCAAGGCCACGTCGGATGGGGCTTTAGGCAATATGGTCTAGGGCAAGGTGTCCCTGCCCATGGCATGGGGTTTGGAATTAGATGGTCTTTAACGTCCCTTCCAACCCAAAACATTCTATGGTGCTGTGATTCTGTGACAATACCAGTTTGGGGAGGACCACACAGAGAGGATTAGTAAGCATGGTGATCTTGAGATTTTGGATGTATGATCTAAGTCAAATGAGAGGCAATTCAATGTGAACAACTACAACCTCCTACACTTAACTAAAATAATAGTATCCACAAATACAGGATGATGCTCAAACTAGGTGTCAGAGCTACAGAAAATAATCTGTAAGTCCCTTAATGAACAGGTATCAGCAGGACTACATCGTTGCAAAACCAGATAAGTATTAAAGAATGAGAACTATATTCTGAAAGATGCACGACATATTTCCAATCTATTTATTGTTCAACTAGCAACTAGAATAGTCCATCTAGTTTGAGACACTGCTTTCTGAGAAAGATGCTAGCATGAGAACAATGAGAACACTCTGAAGTCTAGAAAATATGACCTATAGGGAAAAAAATAAAAAGAAAAGAAAAGAATAGGGTTTTTTTCAAATGAAAAATACAAGAGTGGAGGGACAAATTATATAACTGTCATCGACTTCATAGAAACACAGATGAGAGAAATTGACTGTGAATAATTTATGGTTTAATAGGTTTAAATTCATCATAAAAAATTTAAGGTAGTTTGGTGGAAAACTTGGCTAGGGGAACAGATTTCTGGGGGTTGGAAGATGGAAGATGGTTTTGAAATTTTATTTCTTAGAAGGTTTTTAAGAACAGGTTAGACAAGTACCTGCCAAGTTTACCTACCTAGTTAGCCATTGTCTAGCTAACTGGATAACACAAAAAATCTGAGGGCTGGTTTAGCCCGACTTTCATTATTCTCTGCCCATTCCTAACTAATAAACAAAATACCGATTGTACCTTAATGTCTCTATTTTCAGAAAGAGTGAGAGGCATTTCATCTAAGTTTCCTCAGAATTGTTAGAACTGAGTCACCATATGGTACACATCAGTAATGTTATGGTAATTCTCATTCAGTTTCTGTCATTGTCACTCATTTTTATAAGTTTTCAGGAACCTTAAAGTTAATCCACCACAATAGGAATGTGATTGGAGTTACCCATCCCTCACTGGCAACTTTGTGTTGCTTTGCTCACATAAAATATCCCAGCGAACAGCAGCTTCTGATGACTGGATTGGGCTGTCCTGCGAGCCCTCATTTCTTGCAGGTAAATAGTCACCAACAAGGTGTTTATTGGTGTCTGTCACTTTACAAGAAGCAGACTACAATATTCTCTTCAATGAGTTCACTTCAGCTCTCATACTCAGAAAGGCAAAACAGTTCCTGTTTTTCTTCTATGTACAAGATGGTTGCCTTCATAGGTCCACCCCCCAATGTCTTTCAGAAACAAATCATACACTTGTGATAATACTTTAAATTCAGCTCCAAACACTGGTTGAAACACAGTTTTGCCACTATTTATACTGCTTATTGAGAAACAAAACATGAAGTCAATTAGTTGCTGCCAAACTCTCTTCAACATAGCAATGATTATTTCAGGGCTTATGTCAAGTTTAGTTCCATGTACCAAATAATTCACTTATTTTTATTGTTTAAGTCAGCTTGAACCTTTCTTCAAGCCAATATCATCCTCATGAAACCCTCCAGGAATTATTCAAAATCATTTTCAGTACTCACGAAGTTATGAGGTATAAGAATCATTATTAATCTGAGGGTAGCAAACATTTTATAAGGACGATGTTTTCCAGTTGACGCTTGCTCTGACAGTTCTAACTGCATAATGGCTTTAGCAAACTGAGGGAGATTTCTAATTTTGTATGAATGAAAATCAATATGTACTTCTCTGGGTTTAATGTGTATAATGGTTATATTTCTCAAAAACATTTTGTCAGCTATTGCTCTGGGTTAGTCTGAATGAATTCTTAATATAAGACAAACACTGAAATGCTCTCTATGAAAACTGATTTGATTTCATCCATCACGTTGTCCCAGGCAGAATTGTCTTTACCAGTGTGATTAGGATAGTGAAAGCTGTGTTTATATTTTCCTCCCACGTATATGGTATCTATAATACTCCAGCATCAGCAGCAACAGCTATTAATTTCAGGTCACGGACATCCTTAACATCCTACACTCTGTCCAGTAGCTCTGATGCTGAAAAGTGGCAAGGATGAGAACTGATATGGTTCTCAGCACCATCAGATCTGTCGTATCCAGATGCCCTACGTTCTGCAGTCACAGAATGTACATGCACAATATCCACAGCACCAGCTCTGGACCATGGATAAGTTATCAGTGTGACAAGGTCACTAGTCTGGAATACTCTTACTCCCTTTTTAGATGGTAACGAGATCTGTGACTAGACTGTCCCAGTAAATCACTTAAACATTCCGTATCAAAACCTGATTTAACCTGAGGCTAAATGCTACAGTATAACTACTGTTGCTCCAGACACAATTGCCAGCTAAGCAGGTTCATCTGAGCTGTAATAGAATTTCAGATGATTGACTACCAAAAACAGGATCAACCCAAGATGCTGTAGGACCCTGTTCATGTACTGAATGAATACAAGGACATGCAATGAAACTGAACTTCAAGACCTTTATGTCTCTTGGGATTTAACTTGCATTTTTCAGTGTCTTCTCTTAACTGGTTTGAACCCCTCTGGAGTTGTATAGGAGTATAAGCTGTGTTTGCAGGGACACTTGGGCACTTGGTACAGCCAAAGCCAAAACCAAAAAAAAAACCAAACCTAAGCACCCTAAAAAAAAAAAAAAAAAAAAGACTAAACACCCTAAAGCTTTTGTCTGCATTTCTCTTATCTCATCCAATGGCACCTTAAGTGCTCTGCCTCACCCTAGGTAACATCTGGCTGCTGTGTCACTATGCTGCTTTTTCACCTTTTTCACCTTATTTAAAACATCTCAGTAGTGAACAACCCCAGCTCCCTCAGCCTTTCTTCATAGGAGAGGTGCTCCCCAGCCCTCTGATCATCCTCGTGGCCTTAACGTGGACTCGCTGTAACAGGTCCACATCCTTGTGCCGGGGGCCCCAGACCTGGATGCAGAACTCCAAGTGAGGCCTCACAAGGACAGAGCAGAGGGGCACAATCAGCTTCCTCCACCTGCTGGCCACCCCTCTGTTGATGCAGCCCAGGATGAAGTTGGCATTCTGGGCTGCAAGTGCACACTGATGGGTCATGTCGAGCTTTTCATCCACCAGAACCCCCAAGTCCTTCTCTGCAGGGCTTCTCTCAATGAGTTCTCCACCCAGCCTGTACTCATGTCTGGGATTGTCCCAGCCCAAGTGCAACACCTTGCACCTGGCTTTGCTGAACCTCATTAGGTTCACATGGGCCCACTTCTCAAGATTGTCCAGGTCTCTTTGGATGGCATCCCTTCCTTCAATTGTATCTACTGCACCCCTCATATCAGTGTCATTGGTAAACTTGCTGAGGGTGCACTTGATCCCATGGTCTATGTCACTGACAGATATTAAACAGCACTGGTCCCAAGACAGACCCCTGAGGGGCACCACTAGTCACCGGTCTCCACCTGGACATAGAGCCATTGACCACAAATGGGGATGTGCTCAGCAGCTTTTCATAGGTGCAGAAATACAGAAACAACCATTAATTATGTATCCCGTTAATTTTTAGTTATGTACTTATGTCTATCATAGCCACATTTGCTTGTCTTCACTGCAGACAAGTAGTTATCATTCTCTTATGGTAAACAAATACTCTGCTTTCTGCCAAATCATTTGAAATAACAAGTAAAGTCCTGATGATAAATCTTCACTCCTTGAACTTACCCCTTATATTACTATTTCACATATATCTTACCAAATCAGGAGCTGTGATACAGCTGTACAGGTACACACTTTAAAAGTATATCAGGTTAACTGCACCAATGTCTTCATTGTCCAAAGAGTAATTCTCCATTTTCCCACATTGGGAACAGATTTCAAAAGCACAGGAGACAAAACTGGAAGCCTTTTTTTTTTTTTTTTTGATATCTTTCACCTTAATCTAAAGCAGAAACTGAAGCATAGTAGATCCACCGTTTCTTTAACAACAGAAGAGAGTGGAGTGAGGATATTTTTCAGAAGGGAAACCTTGTGAAAATTATTTCAGGGTCAACAGCATTTTATGGACCTTGAGGGAATGCTGAGAGGAGAATTTTTTGTCACTCTTAACAGATAACAGGCTATGAAAATCACATTATACATCCACTAGTTATCTTTCATTCAGAATCTCTTTTACCAGAGTCAGTGTAGAGCAGAAGCAGAACTCAACAGTATGAAGATGTGCCTAGTCCCCTAGGTGATACAGCCAAATCTTTTGGAAAACAAAAATACCATGAGTAAATGGGAAACCCATTGACAACAAGGAATCGTTTGTGTTGTATGCTGAGATTGTATGACTGTTTGTAACTGAGATTTTTGTCATGAACCAGAAAGACTTGCCTGTCAGAATTTTCATTTTCCTGCCAATTTGGGCACTAGCTGAGAAGTGCAACTGTGCTTACTCTGGCTCTTTGGTCTATGAGATATCTTCCTTTGCATACTTGCACATTGCTTCATTTTGTATGTATAAGGAAAAGACAGAATATAAACACTGTGCTGACAGTTGTAAGTTATGTCAAAAAGTTTATATATTTTTCTATTACACCATATGTATGGTGTAATACATGGCATTTGTGTATGTAAGTGCACAGAGTATCCCTCCAAAGCTTTAGGTGTACAATAATTACAAATCAGAATATAAATATATATTTTAAAAACAAACAAACCACAGAATAACTACTCTTGTGGGCCATACATCCACAGTAATCACTCTGAAAGAATGAAAAAATTATTGTCAATATATTTAGACTCAAGACAGCCCCCTCTGTTTACATTGAAACGAGAGACCGAGAACATTTCCTTCAGAATTTCTATTATAGTACTTAATGTAATCAAATGACACGGTACTGACCTAGACAACATTTTAGGAGTGCTCAGAGGAGTTTCAGAGTCACACCAAATCTGCTCAGGTTTTTTGATCTCTCATCACAGGGTCCCTAGGTAGGAATTAAACCAGCAGATTAGGATTTGCACAGCTTTAAAAAGGACAAGAAACAACCCAGAGCCAGACACTGAAGAGACTAAGTATGGGTAAATTTCCTCTCTCCATGTCAGCACCCAAGTAGATATATTATTCTCTTTCTCTCTCCTTCTTGACTCCTATACATGGAATAACAATATTGCCCTCTGGCATGTGATCAGACACACCAGGATGATTTTTATCTTCATGTTCTGATGTAGACACAATTTTAGAAATATACCCAGTGCTTATATCACAATGGGGAAATGTGTTTGGGCTATCTAAATGATTTAGGTCTCAGAGACTCAAGAGCAAGAGTAACTTTACAATGGCTGGACCCTAATCTCTGTGCTTGATTTTCCTCCTCCCGTAGCAGACTACAGCACATTCCTAGCACAGACGGACAATGCAAGGAGCCAAGGTTGCAACACGCTGAATAAAGAAGACCATGAAAATACCTTAGATTGTTAAAATATCCTCTATTTCTTAAAGTAAATCTTTAAAAAGTGAGTGTTCCATATGTAATAATCCATGACAATTAACCTAGACACAGGGTGTATTTCCAATTGTAAGGCAATGTAGCATTCCTTCAAAGAGGTGTCAAAAACAATCATAGGCTAATGAGATTTTACATGAACCACCTGCTGTTAGCTTTCAATTAGATAAAACACCTTTGCTGAAAGTGAGGAAAACCTTTTTATTATTTGCAAATGACTTACAGAACAGAAAGAGATAATGGGAAAAGAAATAAGAAACTAATAGAACAGTCTGAGCAGCCCAGCTCTACTCCTATCCCCATAATTCTGCTGGGGGGTGAGGGGAAGGTAATGATGGTAATACTGTGTTCAATGACATTGGGGAATAACGCAGTGGAAAGCTACATGAATAACTGACGTAACAGTTCACTGGTACTCCTACAAAAATGTTAAACCAAACATTTTAAAGTACTTTGTTTTACTTTACAGTTGCCTTTAAAAAAAAAAAAAAAGAAAGAAGTATCCTTAAAAATGTGGAAGGAGGAAAAAAGAAAGAAAAAACACAATAACATTATTTAAAATAATATAGTTAAGTGTTTAAGATGTTTTAATGATTTGGGATTTCAGAATATCTCTAAGAGAAAGGAAATGATTGAGATGAACAGTTTGGGAAAACCTGAAATAAATTTGCAGAACGTCACAGTCTAGACAGTCTAGATGTCCATTTTATACATTTGTTTCTCCAAAAACTTCAGGCCAGAAGAATTGCTTCAGTCCCACTGAGCTTTTGGCCTTCCTGTGTGAGATCAGCAATTGTACTCTGGACATGAGCAAATTTAGAGGAAGACTGAAGTAAATCATAAAGTGAAATATCCAACACAGCCTCCTTTGAATGAAGGAAGGGAGTATGGGGCATAGGCATGGCAGACGCTTTCTCTTTTAATGTTTTTTTATAGACCTTTCATACTTGCAAGTTCCAGAGAAAAATGAAGAGAGCATAGAACTAGAGGGCTTGCACTCATTACATTTCCACCTACCTCATATCATGGTGTAATGGACATTGACAACAGAATTTGTGAGATTAAGAAGCTATTTATATGGACATAAAGCTTGCAGATTGGCAGAAAATCTTTGAGCCACATTCTTTTTTCTCAGATCATGCATCAAGATTTCATTTGTAATATCAGAGCACTAAGTTTTCAGAAGCACTTTGGAGGGATTTAAATATCAACCTACAGTACAATGGAAGATATGTCCTGCAAACTGCTTTTGGAGCCTGTATTGTAGATGGGGATTTCCTTGGAGTTTGGGGGTTGCTATACTTCTTTTAGCTTTATTAATAATGTGATTGTTGGATAGTGTCTCTAAAAAGAGTTCCTGCAAAATCCTCCTGCCATCTAAATCCTGACCTTTGTGTTGTTCTCCAAACCACGTTTTCTCTATTGAAAAAAATATAAAATATTTTCCAAGGTCCTCGTTATGCATGAATAAATGGGTTTTTAATAATAAAGCAAGCAAGCAAACAAACAAACAAACAAAAAACAGGTGTGTTCCAGTTCTATGAAAGAGAAAGATTCCTTTCAGAAGAAGGCAGAAGACAAAAAGTAAATAACTTCACCAGCAGCTGACATTTGAGATGGGAAAGGGGCAATCAAGGTGCAAGGAAAAGCTTAATGTGAACTTCTCAAACCCCATAACAATGACATGCCTTTCTTCCAAGAACAGTGAAAAAAAAGCACCTTTCCATTAGTAGGTGTCTGCAATGAATTACCCAAGCTGAAAGAAGGTTTGAGGGAATCTGGATCCCATCAAAAGCCAAAGGACCTGGAGGGAGGAAGAAGCCTTATCCCTTGAGATGTGGAAAATTGCTTACAAAAGAATTGTTACTTCAGTCAACTGAAAGAAGGTCAGATCCATCAGTGATTGATAGAAGCTGAATGCACTGTCACACTTCTTGAAGTTTAAACAGCTGTATACCCTGAAGATATTATTCAAAAAGATGCATTTGGAACCAGTGTCACAGGCAGAATACTATTTGAGAATCTGCTGTGGCATTAGGAAAAAGTTCACTCTTTAGAGGGTTTATCATCCAGAACCATGGCTTTAGTACAGACTGCTGTGGCAACCAATCCTTGCTTGCAGAGGCTGACAGGAATGAGAGGAAGAGATAATGTAACATTCAGAAGCTAAAACACTGCACGGATTTCCAAGTTAATTCAAATAAGCCAAGCAGACCACAAAAAAAAAAAAAAAAAAAAAAAAGTGTTTATGCAAAAGCAGGCTCAAAATCAGAAGGTGACTAAACTTGTCATTTCATAATGTATCATATGCAAATGAATTTAAAAATTAAGGAAATGAAGCTGTGGGTGAGTTTGATTTTGCAATATTTAAAAGAGAGAAGGAATTAGTTTTAAATATTGGGCACTAAGAGGTCTTATTTATCATCATCTGTGGTTCGTTAGTTGGTAAAGGTCAGATGTCCTAAAAGCACAAATCTACTGAGGGTGTCACTGCTCTAAGATCAGTCTATGGAGAGAATGGTGGTACATTAATCCTCAGTTCCCCCTGCTTTGTAGGATAATAACTTTCTTCCCATTCAGCTCAGCAACAAATAACCAGCCTCTTCATTGGTGTGCTTTAGCTTCCTAGCCTGGCAAGAAGGCTGGGGCATTGGTGCTCCCCCCCTCACAGCTGAGTGTCCCCCACCAATTCTGAAAAATACATATTTAAATGAGAAAAAAAAAAAAAGAAAAGAAAAAAAAGAAAAAAAAAAGCTGAACCTCTACGAACAAGTGGTTTGGACTTGGCATAGACAGTCATGCCAAAACAACTCCATACGTTCTTATTAAACATAGGACGTAGTTCATTTGGAAAATGGTGTTTCTTTGGAGTGGGGGGAAGAAATCTCTCCCCCTTGCCATTTTTTTCCCTTGATGTCCACATTTAAAACTCAGAAAAGGAAATCAAATTTTATTCACACTTATAATTTGCACAGGGGCTTAATCTAAGCTGCAGTCTAGTCCCAAAGGAGTAAGAACAGTATTTTATTTGTGACAAGGCTGGCCAACGTGTCTAGCTTTTAAATCATCTATTTAAGGTATGTCTACATGAAGTTTTCCTAATGAATCATATTATCGTTGTGTTACCTTCCAGCACTGCCTACCAGGACATGACCAGGTAGCGTATCCAGAGCTGCTATAGCAGACTGATTGAGAATAATTACCGAGACAAAAGGGCAGATGATAGACATTAACGTGAAGGAAGGAAAAAATTACCTCATGCCAGGCTCAGGAAGAGTTATACTTGAGGTTTTTTGTAACAGAAAAAAAAACAAAAAAACAAACAAAAAAAACACCTCTTGCAGAAGGGAAGCCTACCGTTAATTCTATGCTGACTACCTGACGATTGTAACATCACTTTGCATTCCAGTTCTCAACATGCCTGTTCCAAAACACCAAAACACGCCTGTTTTGCCACTGGCATCATCTGTGAGGAAGACCAAGACTGCCACTGGTCCCAAGGGACACTACAACATCTGCTAAGAGTCATTCCATACCCTCTGATGCTCATTGTTGGCTACAATAACTATCAGTGCGTGAGAAGCAGCTTCATGGTGGCCACCTTGCTCTGACATGGATAAACGTACCGTGCCCCCGTGATCGGAATGGAAGACCCTCTCAATGCACTGGGGTCACCCTCTGTGAGAGAAAACTGCTCAAGGAGAGACAGTTTGGAGAAAGAATGTGAGAGAAGACGTTCCTATCAAAGCTCCAGCCACCTTGGAAAGCAGGCCCAGCCTATTGATCTCCAACCTATTGAAAGGTCTGAGATCTTCCTAAAAAATTTTGGGCACCTTTGGACATACCTGCAAAAGAAAAGGGCAAGGTGAAGGTGCAGCAATATCACCTTTTATCCCCCAAATACCCTCAGAACTGGAAGTCACGTTCCTGTTCTGCAGCCGTGGCAGATCAGAGCAACCTCAATGCTGTCATGAGAAGCTGGGAGGAAAGGAAGGAGTTCCTCATCCTACCTGTGTCTGTACCTACCACTCTCTGCAGCCTTTCTGAGGATATACCAAATTTCATTTCTCTGGATTCAGCAACAATTTGGCTGTAAGATATGTTGCTATTTGGTGTTTACCAACGGGTATCTCTGTTGATATCAAAGGGTATCTCTGCTGGGTTTGCATGGCTTTTTTTATTCTGCTGATCTTCTCAGATGTCTTGAATGAGACCTGCAAAGCTAATAAGAAAGGTGAGAAAGGTGTGCATCACTATTTTTTAAAAATATATTTTAGCCTGTCTGATGTTTATTTTACTGTGTTGGATGTTGATTCTTTCATTCCTTGTATCATCTATGTAGTTTTATTTCCCATACTGTATCCCCAGAGCTGTCAGAAGATGCATGCGCTCCTCAAATCCAGGACTGAGTGGTGCATGTACAGATCAAGCTGAAGATGCCAAACAAATCCAAATGAACATCATTTTTTTTTTTTCATTTGGATCAAATCATTAATATAGTATGGTTTCAAAAATCTTGTCCTGGGATCTCTTTCTTATTGCGTAATACACACACTTATAAGCAGACAACGTGAAAAGCCTTTTTTATGCAAACTGGAGGGTACTGCTGCTGCCATCCAAGGATCACTCATTCATATTGAAGACATTTTTTCCAGCAGTCCAGTACGTAAAAGTGGTAAAAGGTTCATTGGTAAATAAAGGAGTGAGCAAACTCACAATGCTAGTTCAATGGATGTAAACTTCTTGTTTGTCCTTCAATTGCAGCAATCAAAAGTAGTAATCCTAAAATAATACCATTTGCCTCTTGGATCTGAGGCTGATGATTGTTTAACACAACCAGACATATTGCTATATCAGTTAATATTATAAGCTATAACCCTGAATATTCAAATCAAGTACCTGAAAGGGCAAAATGTGAGAAAAGATATCCTCGTGGAGGAAACCATTTCTGCTGTATTCAACATTGTAACACTTTGAATGAGCCCAGGAAACTGACTTTGTAGCTCTGATTACAAATGCCTGTATATACAAGACAGATTGTCAAGATCACTTCACATGTCACTGAAATGCAAACACTGCTCAAGAAAAGCAAACACTTAACAAAGCAATATATTAGCTGTAAACAGGAAAGTGTGAGAGCCTAGAGAGCCCAAAGCATCAGATGAGACCATGACTCTGAAGCTGAAGCTCTGATTAAATGGATTCACAGCAAATTGCCTCATTTCCCTCTTACTCCATAGCAGCAGTGCAGAGCATTGCGGTGTTTTCCTCTGCGTAATTCTCCAATGTGGACATGCAGCCAGTTAGTTCACACACCTAGGGCCAGCATTCCTGGTCTGGCCATGCTCCAGGAAAGAGCATGTAGACTAAACACCAGGGGAGAAACACGCCACAATAAGTCACTCATTTCCAGCAGGACAGTTCTCAAAAAAGGGACTCTCCCTTTAGCTTCCTGTAAGATTACAGCTCAAATGAGCACTGAATCCTCTTGAAGCAAGCAGCCACTCTTTGCTCCACACTTGGAGCCAGGTGGTGGTGCTATTCACAGTACAGTGGATCCCATTACCCCAATCCTCCCAATACTCTCTCCAGTAAGGCTACAAATATCAGTAATCCATGGGAGCAACCATGGGAGCAATCAGTATTCAGCAGTACTGGTGCTGTTTCCAGTACCTCTAGATTAGGATTATGCCACTCTTTTACCCAAAGTAATGTCTCTCTCCTAACCTCCTTTACACCTGCCATAGAAGAGATTTCAAAGACTTACACATGTGATAATAATACACCGAGGAAAAGAAAACTAATATGAAAAGCCATACTTGGATTTTAATCCTTTCAAAAGCTTTCTGAAGTCTGTAATTTCAGCAACGGAGAAAAAATCTGACAGTCAAAGGCAATCACTTCTCCAATCAGCTGCTTTATTTACCAGGCTACTGGATGTGCAATTATTCCATCTGCATAAAGATTGCTTTAATTTTTAATTTACATATAAAACCATAAAAGGTACAAGATTGACAGCACTGAAAATGGAAGGCCTCTGATTTATCCAAAAAAAAAAAAAAAGTAAACTGCTCTTATCAAAGCCATGAGCAATGCAAGGCTCCTCCTTCATGGCTGTGATGTGCCTTGGATTTAGAGGCAGAGGGGCCATTTCAAGGATGAAGAGTGTGCTTTAAACTCTGAGTTAGTCTTTTAAGAGTACCTACAAAATATTAAAAATGAAATACAAGATGACTTGAAAATCAAAGTATTTCAAGTGTCTCTATGAATTTTTAAATAGATCCCTTTTGAAATTAACAGTTACTAAGATAGCCAAATTGCTCTAAGAAAAACAAGGTAATTTAACCGTGAAACAGACCAGGAACTGAGTAGGAAAAATAGGATCACCTTTGTGAAGAGTTGTTTTACCAAAAAATACTCATCTTTGCATGTTTCTGAACATGATCATTCTCTGAAAACAAACAAACAAACAAAAAAACAAACATGAACTGCAGAGATGGGAGATAGATAAAATGGAGCAGACGTTGGACGCAAAGCAGGCAAACAATGGTCTGAATGGACCTGATAGCATTCCCGCTTTAAATAAGCACATTTTTAACAAATGCACAGAAAAGGCAAGATAGATGAACTCTGAAGTTCTTTGTGAAGCTTTGTAACTTCACCAGGCCCCAGGACTTGCAAGAGCATTTTGTTCTGACTGGGCAGACTGACTAAGGTCACTTATGCATCAGGAGAAATGGCTGATCATCAGCTACTGCCAGCCAGTAGCACATAGGCTGTCTATAATATGTTCATCAACTCCCTGTGGCACCTCTTGGGAGTACCAGCCTTCAGCACAGAGAAAGAAAAATGTATGATTCTAAATCGTATTTATGTATTTTCAGGTTAGAGAATATTAATATGATGCAGGTATTCTTTCCCTGGCTCCTAATCCTTCATGCATACTGATCAATGAATTAGGATAACCCTTCAGGGTTTAAAATACAGCTTAAAAAAAAAAATCTTTTTTGCTGAACTCTGATCCTTTGCAACACACAGGACACATAAATACGAGCATACAGGACTGTAAGGAGCTACAAAAGTATACAGAAATGTATTTTCCATGTGGCACTTGCAAATGTTAATAGCAAATGCGTCTTTGTGAACTCACATTATCTAGGAATTTATCAAAAGCGAATAATCTACAAGGCAAAAGAACAAAGAACCAAAAGTTTAACCTTAAAAAACAGATACCAACTGTGAGAGCCAATGGAGAATAGATAAAAATTAATAAAGTGAGCAGCAGGTGGATGAAAGCTCAGGTAGTTTACAGCTACTAGCTTAAATCTATCTCCAGAGGCTCTTTGAAACAGAAGCAGCAGAGACTTAACTGCCTTCCTCTTCCTTTCCTCTGCCATGCCAAGGTGAACATGATGGCTTTGAAAATTTGTGGCACTGAGACTGGCCTAGAGGTCCTTTGGCCATCAGCTGAGCAGGGAGGGGGCATAGCATGTAGCAATCTTCTACACATTTAGGAAGCTTTTGAAGATACCCCCTGTCTGCAACAAGTGTAAATTATGGGACATACAATGAACACAATAGCTCATTTGCACATCAGTGTCAGTTTTTTGCTGAGAGGGAGGTGTTTATGCCATTGTTTGTATGCTGTATTTAAAGCAAGAAGACACTGTGATCCGTGCTGATGAGTCATATCAATGGTACTGACTTTATACCAAAGCCTCGGCAGAGATTTTCACAAACGGAATCATATAGATTCCTAAATCTGCAGTTACGAAAGTTAAGAGAACACTTGATTTACAAAATGCTGAGAACCCAACTGCCTGCAGAAATGTTTGCAGATACTCAGTTTGCAGTCATCCCCCTTCTTCCCCATCTGATGTTAAGCACCTTTTATTTATTTGTGGTTTTCCTCAGCAGGTCACCAATATTCCCTGTGCTGTATCCAACCGTGACATATTCTGACTAAAGTTCCACGTGATCCCAAACTTTGATCTAAAAATCCTCACACATTTAGCACAGCAGTTATAAATCAAGAACAGAAACCCACCAGCATAACTCAAGAAACTCTTAGAAGGATGAGCACAAATCTTTATTCAATGAGAATCAAAGTATCATTTCAAAGCCAAGACACAATGGCTTTCAATAATCTTAGGTTGCCTAAGGACTTGGAGGAATCCAGTGGCAGTGACAGAATGAAAACAATGCCCTTCCTGTTCCTGGAGCACATAGTCCTCCCAGATTCCTTACGAAGTCCCCATTTTTTGACTTGAGATGATGTAATAAATCCTACCCTCGTGAAAAGGGAAAATGTCTATATACAAGGAGCTTCTTCCCTTACAGTGGGATAAATCAAACCAAAAGGTGCCCAGGTTTGAAGTGTTCAGAAGGCAAACACAATTTTTGTAATTGGACTCCTTTTCTCGGGGTGAGAGTCTCATCCAGCTGGGCTCACAATTCTGCAGCAATCACAGAGGCATATTCTGCTTTCATTCAATATGACATTTCCTTTCTGTATGAGTTATTAGTGTGAAGCTGCAGCCTACAGCAAAAATAGAAGCTCAGCTTCTACTAAGCGCTCTCTTCCAGCTAAGCAAGAGAAGTAGTTTACAGGCTTTTAGCTATAAGTAGATCTGAGTTTGACTAAAGAATCAGAGTACAAGAATATGAAATCTAATTTCAGCAGACTGTGTGACATTACCTGAATCCTCGTTTCCCAGTGCATTTCAGAAATGTACCAAGCACTGTACAATTCCATCTAAACACAAACAAATCGGTGGTGGAAACAGGAACTGAACCCATGGTTTCTCGAAAAGAACAAGTCAGAGTTTTTAATTGGGATTTCAGTTTCTTCCTAAATGCTTCACAGACATTGATACAGCTAAAATAAACGGCTTTAAACATAATCAAATAACTTCAGAACAAAAATGTTCACATTAAAAAAAAGAAAGAAAGAAAGAAAGAAAAAGTACAAAGCATTGCATTCTAAAATATTTGTTTCAGGGAACTATTAAATCAACCATGTGAAAAGAGCTCCAGTAAAAACTAGCTAATAAAGTTGCCTTGATATATAAATTTATAAAAGGGGGAAGGGGGCATTTTTATCATATTCTGAGACAGTATTAATAAGCTGTACAGATAGATAGGGAAAGAACTGTTGTGTTTGCAAAAACTACAGGAAAAAAAAAAGAACAGAGTGCCAGAAACACAAACATTTTATTTATTTGCAAAGGTTAGAGAAATTAAGCCCAGATACACTGCTGATTAGGCCCTTCAAACAAGTTAAATGAGGTGGTGATACAAACGGAGATGACCTCTCATGGCCAGTTTAGTGGTCAGGTGTTATACCCAACTGGTGCTTCTCCCAACATGAAATAAAACCCGTGGACCAACTAGAGACAGGTGTCGTGCTGCTGAGCTGTATTGTCATCCCAAGACACATGGGACTGGTTACCCAGCTACAGCCTCTGTCAAGACTTACACTGAGATGCTAAAGGTATTTGGGAGCTTGAGGCAACACCATCAAGTGCCTTAGACTTCTTAGTGTAATGCACTCAAACTGCTGCTTTTCTACCCATTCACCGAGTTATCAATTTCAAACAGATCTTTGCTGTGGCTTTCCATTTCACCTTGAATACTGCGTTCAGTTTTGGGCCCCTCACTACAAGGAAGGACATCGAGGTGCTGGAGTGTGTCCAAAGAAGGGCAATGAAGCTGGTGAAGGGTCTAGAGAACAAGTCTTATGAGGAGCAGCTGAGGGAGCTGGGGTTGTTTAGCTTGGAGAAAAGAAGGCTCAGGGGAGACCTTATCATGCTCTGCAATTACCTTAAAGGTAATAGCGAGGTGGGGATTGGGCTCTTCTCCCAAGCACCAAGTGATAAGACCAGGAAATTACCTTAAATTGTACCAGAAGAGCTTTTAGGTTGAATATTAAGAAAAAATTCTTCACTGAAGGGTTGTAAAGCATTGGAACAGGCTGCCCAGGGAAGAGGTTGAGTTATCATCCCTGGATGTCTTCAGAAAACATCTAGATGTGGAGCTTAGTGACATGGTTTAGTGGTGGACTTGGCAGGGCTAGGTTAAACATTGGACTAGATGATCTTAGAGGTCTTTTCCAACCTGAATGATTCTATGATTCTAAGCCACGACTCTGTAAAAGAGATTCCAGCATGGGGATGATCCCTGCCTGGTGAGCCCTTATGCAGAAAAGTCGCCCCACTCACGCCCTCATTCAATTTCAAGGGTGCTCTGTTTCTAAACAAAGTCTGTTCTTTGGTGTCTTTGTAAGAGATCCTTTGAGATCTTTATATCTGCATTCTTCCAATGTGTCCAACTCATTGGTTTGTAATAGTGCTTCATGAAGAATATTTCCCCTCCCTCCTTTTTTTTCCTTTTCTAACTTGACAAATAGGCCTCAATTCACTTTTGTGATCTTTCAGTCATGGATGCTGAAATATTTTTAAATGGCTCGCAAACATTTTTTTTTCAGCTCACAATCTGTTTCCACAGCATGTTACATTTCAAAATTCATCATGTTACATATTTTAATCTTTATTTTTGCAGTGGTGTTGCCAAATTTCCTGATTTTACAGGACCTAAAAAATGATGCTCTAGTCTTCACTCTTGGAGCTGTTAACCCACAAAGGTGCTCCTCATCTCTATCACCAAAAAAAAAAAAAAAAGGCTTCTAAACAATATATGTTTTACTTTTTTCAAATCCATGTTTGCCGTTTCCAGCTCTAGTTTTACTTCACTTTGGACTCCTTCTCACTGACTTTCAATAACCATTAGGAACAGCCAACCCTCCAGCCTTCTCTAGCTTATTATTTAGATACCCATCTTTTCAGCAGGTGTATAACATCACCAGCAAAATGCAGGTGATGAACCCTACATGACATAACCCTTGTTTGCTGTATATCTGTACTACTACAGGTGACCAGATTATTCACTATCCGGTACATGCCTATTTCCAAAAACAAAGAGAGGATAAATTGCTCTTTTTGCCTTCTTCTAGTAATCAAGCCTCACAGTCTTGCTATTAATTTACATTTTCAAAAGACCATAACTTCATTGTATATTCACAGGCTCTGTGCTTTTTTAAATCGATACTTGACAGAATTGATTAAATAAGTTTGTATTGGCCTTTGATATTCCAATCACTTCTCTATAATTTGCTTTATTATGTATTCAGTGAAACTGTACCCACCTCCTGCCCTCCTGCTGCACTCACCTTGGGGGCTGCAGGGCTGCTTCTCTCCCAGCTCTCACCCCTCTCTCCCAGCTGCTGTAGCACAGCAGGTTTCCTCTTCCTTCAATCTGCTCTCCCAGAGGCCCACCCAGCGTCGCTCATGGCTCGGCTCTGGCCAGCGGCGGGTCCCTTGTGGAGCCGTCTGGAGCTGGCTCTGATCTGACCTGGGGCAGCCGCTGGGCTCTGCTCACAGAGGCCACCACTGCAGCCTCCCCCACTACCAAAACCTTGCCACATTAAACTGATACAGTCTTTTATTTATTTCTGATTTCATGAAGCTATCTAAATTACCTAAGCTCACATTCCAAATGAGTTTATTGTTACCATCAGCTACAGTGTAGTGCCTGAGAGGAGGAAGTACAGTGACTCACTCATCTTTATCATTAAGATTTTTTACATCCATTTTTAATGCAATTTCCACAAATCATTTGCTTCATATTTCCTCTGTATCTTCATGCACTTTATGTGCACCATTCTTTCTATGGGAATCTTTAACCACCAAGAGAACAGCTGCCTTTCTTTACAGCTGGTCCATCTCCAAATTAGACAAAAGACATCACAGAAAAGAAAGATGACTAAAGAGAGAACAGTATAAGGTAGATTTCCCCCTATGGTTTATTTAGCAGTGGTTTGTGTAATATGGTTTTCTTCAAGTCCAGAATGGCCTCATCCCTTCAAAGAAGATATCTTTCAATTTCAGTGGCACCACAGAGTTCATCCTTTTGAATTTAAATCTGTGGTTTCTAGAAGCCTGGATCATCACATGAAGTTTGACAGGTTTTAGGAAATTTTAGTTACAATAGACAGGAGAATTGAAACCATTTTATCTCAGGTGAAAAATGAGTAAGTTTAAATCATAGGTTTTGAAAGTATCACATGGGGAAATCTCCAGATATACTCGATTTGACATCTCAATAAAAGAGAACAAGGCATTGCAGTGTAAAATGAAGCACATGAAAGAAGGTCAGCACTGCTAACTTTCAATTAAACTTGTGCTTCAAAAAGGTTGAGGTGAAGGACCTCAAGGCTTCCCATATCAGCTTTTGATGCTGAACTAAACGTCCATAGTGAAGTTTGATCTTAGAAAAGAAATAACTGGACATTGTCTTGTAACACATGAGTGATACCACAGATTAAAACAAATAATAAAGGGTCTGATTCACTATTGATTTTTTGCCTTTTTGGCTATATTCTGAGCTAGTGCAAATCAGCTTAGCCCATTGATGACAGTGGAGTTATGCCATCTTTGACTTGCCAAAAGACTCACCCTTAGGAATGATTTACATTTGTGAATAGTGGATTAAATATATAAATATATTAAAGCAGATGGAAATACATCATCTCTCTTTCCACCAAAAACAGAGGGAAACATTTCCTTTTTGGGGGGGTAAGGGAAAAAGTCTCTCTGTTGTCACTAAACGTTAGAGCAAGGATTCTCTTTTTGGTTACAAACTAAATAAGTAATCAATCACAACATTAATTTGAAGAGACTCTCTTTACACAGATGTTTTGATTGTGAAGACTTACCATGCGAAGATTAAGGGCTGTAACAGCTTCTTTACCAGTGCTCAGCACAGCAAATATTCTGCAGCAGAGGGTGGTGAGCCACCACCGAGTTCTCTCATTTTCCATGACTGTCGCAGGCTTACCTATCCCTGTCTGTGACTACAGTACACACAGACTGGTTCAAAGTCTGGTTTCATATTTTGGCATATAGCAGGAATCAGTGCATAAAATTCCAGTGAGTACTTTATAATTAATCCCTTGGGACAATGAAGTGGGAAAATACATATATAAGTAGATATTTTCAAAATTTATTTACATTTGTTTGACATCTGATTATCAGAGCGTGACAGCTGCATTTCTTTCACCCCACAACTACAAACCCTATAGACTTAAGAGATCCATTTTCTGATTAACACTTCTTGATTTATAAACACTTCATTCTTTTTTTTTTTCTTTTTTTTTTTTTTATACCAGATACTAAGATATTGGAAATTAGAATATGGAGTGACTGTTTTTGTAACCAAAGCTACACAAGGCTTAGCTAATGAATTACTGAATTATAGGCAAGAATGAAAAATTACTTCTAACACCTTATGAGAATATGTAAGTGAAACAAAATGATAAATTGTAAATGGGTGGTATTTCTTGACTTAAGAAGTGTTATTTTAATGAAGGTCATAATTTTAGCTTCCGTTAGTAGATTATTTTTATTTTTTTTCTGTTGAATAACATTTGAATGAAAAAATATACATTCATCAAAAAGTTTCTGTAGATAAAATTGCTTTTCTTATGGGAAACTGAAAACCCCAGGGTAAAAATTAAATTTCAGAAAAAAAATTTATGTTTTTGAACTATAGCAATTTCAAAAGCAAAAGGTTGGTTCTAGTATTTCAACAGGAAAGGTCTTCATTTTCTGCTGACAAGAAGTCCTCATTTTCAGCACAGTTTCCCATGGGGAAAGTCAGATTTTAGAAAAGACATCTCTAAGACTGGCATTTCATATCCTAGTTCACCATAGATAATCATGAGCATTCGTTGTAATCAGAGGTATCACCATCATGACATGACACATCATGACCTACAATATAATGCTTTAAACAGGCTCTAGGAGAAGCTTGATTTGATAGACATTTTTTATCTGTTAATGACAAATTAGGGGCACTTCTGAATTATTCATCTACAATCCCTGCATGTGTTTAAGTCAAATCTACTTTGATGCCATGCAAGTTTCAAACTTATTACAAGTGAGCTTTTTGCTTTTGTCTGTAACTAATGTCAGAGAAATGAAGTAATAAAACTCTACTGAAATCAAGAAACGTTTGCATTGCACAACTGTTTGCAACGCTGGCAAAGCAGTAAGTATGCCAGATTCAGAGCCATCAATGATTTAGCAGACTTCATTAAAGACAGCTAAAATAGTGGAGGGGGACAAAAAAAAACAAAGCAGTGTTTCACTGTTGTTTGTTTACTCCGCTAACTTGCATGTAATTACATTATGTATAGATGCTCCAATGAAAATATATGACTTTCAATGAAGCTGTACAGCTTGCTATTTACTGTATCCATTCACACTGATATATACAGAAGATATAATGGATTTAAGGAGAGACAAATGCCTGCTTAATAAAACCAACTGATTGCAACAAGAGTCAATATATTTTATATTGATGAGTTCATTAGCACTGGAACATTCTATTTAGAAACCAATAAACGTATCTTCATACTGGGATTAAAAATCAGCTTTGTTAGAGCAGCTCAGCAGTAGGAATCAATACAGCCTTACAGATTTTGTAAATCTTCAGTCTTGTCCTTCTCTCATTCACGTCCAAATGGTGTAGTCATCTACACCAACCCAGCTAAAGGGGATTCTGAGTGATCTGATCCATAACCCTTTGTAAGGGTGGGATTCTTTTCAACCTAGCCAAAAAGAAAAAATCATCTGTCATAAATCTGCAGGCAGGCTAATGAAATCTAGGCTAACTGTTAATAATGGTGAAGGACAGAAATCTCCAGTGAGTACTGTTTCTCCTAATTTGGATACAGCTTAGCAGAGATTAAACTGCCATCTTAGGGTTTCCACCTTTCTCCACGATTACAGACCTGGACTAGATGTCTTATGGGTGGCACTGGGCATAGGCTTTCCTATTCTATTTGCTAGTTCCATTGTTGAGAGGAGTTCTGGAGACATAAGATGAAACAAGAGAATTTCAGAGAGGATATAAGGAAAACTTTTTTCCCTATTAGGACACTCAAGAAGCAGAAGAGTTTACCAAGAGATGTTATGTACTCTCCAGCCTTGGAAACTTTAAAAGTCTGCCTGAATAAAACCCAGAGTAACCTTTTCTGACCTCAGAGCCGACCTTGATGTGAGCAGGAGGTTGGACTAGTGACCTCCTTGAGGTCCCTTACAACAGGAATTATCCTTTGATTCTGTGGTATTTATCCCATATTAGCTCCGTACCAAACTGACTCCCCTGAAGGCAGTTCACAGAATTCAGAGAGAGGGAACATGAAGCTCAGTCAACTCAGTTGAAATTTTAACTTTAATTTATGTGTAGAAATGTCCAGGATTTTATGCCATGCCTCGGAGTGCCTCTTGAGCATCTCTTGAGGGACAGGGCCTCTTTGAGATTTTAGGCTTCATTGAGTCACAGAAGCATAGGATATCCTGAGTTGGAAGGGACTCACAAGGATCATCGAGTCTGTATGGCTTATTAGCAAAACAGTGATGCAACACAAAAATTGGGTTAAACTCACTTTGTGGCTCTGACCATTTTTAAGCAAGTATCTTCTTCAGAAACATACAGATGTTCTATGATGAGCTGGCTATGAAAATACAAAACTATGAAAACAAATTATAATTTCTCTCAGTTATCGTCAGTTCTGTTTTTGTTTTTTAATTTGTTAGGCTGCTCATTTTACCCTGTGTGCTTGACTCTGCTTGCCTGAGAAGAGCTAGGAGACAGAAGACTCACCAAATATATTTTCTTCCTCAGTGTAGTGCTGAGAGGCATCTTCAAACCCTGTGTTACTTTAACGCCCCTGAAGTCTCAGGTACCAGGAAAGGGAGAGGGCAGAATGTGGGACACAGATGCCAATGAAAGGCTGCTTGTGGGAATGATGCTGTAACGTCTCCAGCGGTTTCGGTGTCAGTCCCTCCATCGCTGCTCACTCTGGGGCGAGTATCCTGCCTGCTCGCAGTGCAGCACAATGGCTCTCCGGGAAGCAGGGCAAGAGTTAGCAGCAAAGCACTGCTGCAGTCCCTTGGAGCACACTCAGCAAATCCGCGTGCATGAAAAGACAGAACTTGAAAGAAGATACTAGTATCTAAGAGGCAAAATTAGTTTAGCAAGATTAAAAACCGATTAGGCACTTATATGAATAAGAATATGCCTTATAATTACACTAACAAGGGTAAAAATTATAGGGCCAACAGCCTTTATTTCAGACATGAGATGATCACCAGCTGGGGACAGACAATTTCGTCTCATGGTATAATATTACACAATCAGGTGCATTATGTGGGTATTCTACCTTCCTTTGAAACATCTGGCATGAGCCACTGTCAAAGACAGGATGCCAGGCTAGATGGACCATTTATCTGTTCTGGTGCGTAATTTTTCTGCTACTTTAGCTTACAGACTAAACTGACTGCTTGAGAATATCTATGAAATTGTAGGGAAGAGAAGAGAGATGTTATTTCTAATTGAAGAACTTGCTATCTCTCACCACCTGTTGTTTGTACATAAGATGATAGGGCTCCAATCACAAGATTAATGCCGAATTTAGACTGGGAAAATATGAGCAAATATGTCTGATTCTCTTATTTTAAACCCTTTCATGATCTTTAGAAATATTTTACAGTGCCAAGAATATTTTCAAAAATAAACCATAGGACTTAAAAAAAAAAAAAACACTTCAGAAAGCTGCATCTGTCATTTGCTTATGCAAAACTTTCCTTGCAGATTCATGAATAACTTCAGTTATGTAATTGCTGTAAAATTCATGGGGGTTCTGCTTATATTGATTTTTATTTTTACTTTGTAGGACAAACATTTGCAACTGATGTGCAAAATAAGAGTGCAGAGGTAAAAATCTGGGCCCCGCCCTAACCTTCACTAACATAACATTTTGATTTATACTAATTGCTGTTTTCCTTCTTTTTTCCTTTGCTGATTTCCACTCAGAATGCCCAACAGAAAATATTTACTTTCTTTTGAAAAATAATAACCTAAAAAACTTGCTAAATGAAAGTGCAAGAAATTCCATAGCTATTACCTTCTCTCCCATAAAAATGTATATAGCTTGAAACCATTTTTTTTTCCATGAAAAAACATTTCACATGAAATTTCAACTTGCTTTAATGAATACCTGCTCTGCTAGCATTTGACATCCATTTGTAATGCACTTTGTCAACCAGGAATAGAGCCCAGGTCTTCATTCAATTAACCCCTCTAAGTTTGCTAAGAATAACATGGTGCTTCCAGATGCTTGACTGGCTTCAGGTTTTGCTGAAAAATCACACATCTGTGAAACTACTTTTACTCTCTAAGCAGCTTCCTGATAACCAGCTATTACAGATAAACAGAAAGAACCATAATTAAGCATTCTTATACTCAACTTCAGCCATTTAAAAGTTAGGTAAAGCGAGTTGGCTGTGTTTCATCACAATCAGTGGGATGAAATAAGCACTTTAAGAGCAGAAATCATCCCATCTTTGCAGAAATATATAAAATTATGGGATATATCCAAAACAGAGGTTCTTCTCCACCCTCCATTAACTCTAAAGAAGCTTAGAAAACGAATTTAGCCAGAACAACTTGTGCTCAACTCAGCTGACCCACAAAGGCTTCTAAGCAGCGTACAGGTTATAAGCTCTAAAGACCACGGTCAGAGAAATGATCCATCTAGTCTGTTATTTTATCTTCAGCAGAAGCAAGAGGAGAGGCGGTCTGGGGAGAACCTGTGATGTCCCTAGATGTTCAGAGATTCCGTTCTGGCTCAGATCTGTCCAGGCCTATGGGAGAACCCTTCCCTTCCGGACAGACAACTGGAGATCAGCCAGGGTAGCTTCCACATCTGAAATAATTCAAAATGACTTCACATAGGAAATTCAGTTAAGACCATTTTGTTTTTTGTTGTTGTTGTTGTTCTGTTTTGTTTTTAGACAGTGAGCATTATACAAGAAGAATCCCACTCAATTATATTAACACCGCAATAGCTGCCAGTTTTGAGCTGTAGTCATAACTGATTATTGCTATTGGTTATCTAGCCACATGCCTGCACTTTTCCTCCTAAGAATTTGCAACCATGCTCGAAGCTGAAGGCACATATAATAGGAATGAGAATTTTTAGGAAAAAAATACGAGTGTTTTTGGAATCACAGTTTTTATATTACAAGCTTGCCATTTGGCAATAAGCACGCTACTTCCCCTTCTCCCTTTAAAGAGTAGCACTGAATTTCTCAGATATCCACTGCCTCTCATTTTTTGCTGGCTTTATCTAGCACATCTTAACCCTTGTGCCCCAGCCCAGTTGGTTTTAGGACCAGAATCATACAAGCATTCATAATCGGAAAAGTATTTAATTATGTGTTTAGGATTTCAGCTTGAAGTCAACGGGACTTAAGCAGATGCTAAGGCTAATCAAGTGTTTAGGTGACACCTAACATGGCTGAAATCCAGAAACAATCTTAGCTACTTTACCAAATTGGGTCTTAGAAAATGAGCAGAAAAACAGATGAATCTGGCAGTGTTCCTCCAACTTATGTAACATCCATTTTATACCTTGCAAGGAGAAAAAACAAGCATATTTGAAAACACTTTTAAGAGTTTAGAAGTTTAGACTGATGAAGGGCAAAGGATAGACAATTCCAACATACAACTCCTATCTCAGAGGCCAGTAGAGTTTTTAGGCTAGAGCCTTACATGGGACTACCACAGCCCAAAATGCACATGTAACCCACTTAACCTATATGTGGGATGTTAAGAAAAGGGTTCAAGAAGGCCACCACATTCCACTGCTTATTCTTAGATCTCCACATGGCTGGAGGGAGACCTTGGAGGGTTGTGGTGATTTCACACTGATCACTAACAACTCCAGGACAACTTTTCCCTCACTCCCCCTCCTCAGAGGAACAGGGGGAGAAGATATGATGAAAAAAGGCTCAAGCACTGAGATAAGGACAGGAAAATCACTCACCAGTTATCATCACGGGCAAAAAACACTCAACATATGGAGATTAATATACTTTATTGCCTATCACTGGCAGACTAGAACAGTAAAAAACTAAAAGCAAACCAAAAACACCTTCCCCCTACCTACCCTCTTCCACCTCCTCCCCCCAAGCAGCGTAGGTGAATGGGGGCTGCGGTCAGTCCATGGCGCTTGGTCTCCGCCGCTCCTTCTCAGTCACTCTCTGCCCCTGCTCCCCGTGGGGTCCCTCCCACGGGATGCCGTCCTTCCCGAACTGAGCCTGGGGGGGCTGCCCACAGGCTGCAGCTCTTCAAGAACTGCTCCCACACGGCTCCGTACCACGGGGTCCATCCCCCAGGAGCAAACTGCTCCAGCACGGGTCCCCCACGGGCGGCAGCTCCCCCCAGACCCCCTGCTCCTGCGTGGGCTCCTCTCCACGGGCTGCAGCTCCGGCCCGGGGCCTGCTCCTGCGGGGGCTCTCCATGGGCCGCAGCCTCCTCCAGGCCACATCCACCTGCTCCACCGGGGGCTCCTCCACGGGCTGCAGCGTGGAGATCTGCTCCGTGTGGGACCCGTGGGCTGCAGGGGGACAGCCTGCTCCATCAGGGGCCTCTCCACGGGCCGCAGGGGAACTTGTGCTGCGTGCCTGGAGCACCTCCTGCCCTCCTGCTGCACTCACCTTGGGGGCTGCAGGGCTGCTTCTCTCTCAGCTCTCACCCCTCTCTCCCAGCTGCTGTAGCACAGCAGATTTCCCCTTCCTTCAATCTGCTCTCCCAGAGGCCCACCCAGCATCGCTCATGGCTCGGCTCTGGCCAGCAGTGGGTCCCTTTTGGAGCCGTCTGGAGCTGGCTCTGATCTGACCTGGGGCAGCCGCTGGGCTCTGCTCACAGAGGCCACCACTGCAGCCCCCCTGATACCAAAACCTTGTCAAATAAGGCCAATAGAAGGGTCTTCTTACACCACACCCTACTGATCATACAACAAAGGTCTCGGGATATTTCAGCCTAGTCTGAACCAACTTTATCCAGTGACAACTTTATCCAGTAAAGATGTACGTATGCTTGATAATTAGGAAGAAAACCTAAAAACCTGCTGAAATGAACTCTTTAGTTCAATTGTTATCTAGTGACTATAGTAGATGACATTTAAGCTATTGATATATTCTTTGAGTGGAATTATCTATATATCATACATCTAATGCCCAGCATAATAACATTTTTCTCCGCCTTTCTTGCATAAAAGTAATACTGAATTTATAAATGGTTTTAATTTTTTAATGTCTAATATTGTTTTGAATACAAATGGACATCATATTCAGTGATAAAGACAGCAGCATATTTTAGTGGATTTTATCGTCTGTAATCATTTTGAAAAGATATTAATTTTTCAGGCACAAAAAAAAAGGATTACAGTTTTAAATTATTTTACTCCTTTTTCTCTTTTTTAATAAGGGTTTTAACCATAAGAGAGTAATTTGTTTCCTGAAAAAAAAAAAAAAAAGAAAAGGACAGAAAAGTTCATCTAAGTTTTGTTTTACTTTCAGGTTTACTTTCATCTGTATCAAACACGTACCTTGAGCAAAAATCATTTTGATATTTGGCTCTGAAAGAAAGATTTTTATACCCAAATATTTACCAGTTTAAGGGGCAACAATTGAGGAAAAATAAACCCTAAAGACTGAAGCCAGAAGACAGTGTGACACTGGTAGGTTTTTAAAATTCTTTAAAAAATAATCCACACAAAATACTTCATATCTTTAATCTCTCCATACACTTTTCTACCATGCATATTGCAAGTGCAGAAAGGAAAGCTACAAGAAGATTTCGTCTTCTTATTACAAGTGATGAATTTTATTACAAAAATTGTCATGAAGGCCAAGTAAAAGCTTAACATCTGATTTCATCAAAACATTTTGTTCTAATAATTTTCTGCTGAACATGTTTACAAAATTGTTGCATTCCTTAGACAAGTTTTTTTTTTTAATTTGGCATTATTTTATCAGCAGTTTCTGTCAGAAAAATCTTATCAGTTCTAATTATATGTAGTTAGCATTCATACTAATAGCAATGCTAAATTGCCTGCTATAATATCCTGACCTCATATGTTAATAACACCTTCAGACAGCTAATTCTGGGGAGAAAGTACTCTTTTTATAGTTTAAAATCCATCCCAAATGTTTCTTTTTTTCTTTTTGAGCTTAAGGAAAATGTATTTTTTGCCCACAAAATACTGATTTTAAACAGATTTTTTAAGGATTAGGTGGGAATTGTTTCATTCCTGTTTCGTCTCTTCTTTAGTTAGCTTTATGAGCAGATTAAAATCAGACATGCTTTATGAGCAGGTCAAAAAATCTGCTAGATTATTCTTCAAAAAAAAGGTCTCTAAATCAAATTTAAGGAAAAATGAATAAAATACTGAGCAGAATTCTCCCATTTTTGTTGAGGAATGAGAAATATTTCAGGTCTCATTGTTGAAAAAACATTTCTGATTATGATCAGTAAAGAATTCAGATGCACTATTGTTTTACATTAAAAAAAAAAGACGCATTTATTCATTTGATTTATTAACAAATTCAAATAAGACTGTTTGTTTTGTTTTATTTCAACTGCTGTTGGAAGAATGTGCAAAAGAATGGTAAAACACTCATGCTTCACATCCAGAAGAGCAAAAAAAAAAAAAAGTACTGCCAGCCTGTAAAAATTTGTAAAAATACTTAAAGGAATGCACCCTGAAGTGACATAAAATATCAAAGCCAAAAGAACTGATGATCTCTATTAGCTGAGCACAGAATTCAAGACCAATGTGTTACCCCAAATCCAACAAAATCCTAATAATAGTTCTTGTTTGGAGTTTTAATAATCTGGAAGCCCGTGTAAGCTCTCTATATCATGTGGAGTTGTAAGTTATCTAGCATACATTCCTTCAACAGACCTATAAGAATTCATAGATTCAGATATATTCAAAATATTACATTTATTCATGCACATTCATGTACAAATGCATATATGTATGCATTCCAAAATAAAAAGTATGAATTTTGTTGACATCCCTGCATTACTTATATGTTGGAATCCATTTTCTTACCATTTGTTTTCTGACTTTTATTTATGATGTTTGCAGAGAGCGCTTTTCACAAGATCAGATGTAATGCTATTGAAGGCCATCAGATAATGCAGTAAAAAAACTCCACAATGCTCTTTAAAAGCATAGGTATTTAAATTCCTATTTATTTACCATTAAGCTGGAGAGTCCATTAAATATATATATACATATATATATATAAATTTATAACCCTTACCATTCCTGAGAGAGCTGAATATCTTCAGATTTCAGTAAGCACATTATACATTCTGGAATTGAAAGCTCTGTACTTTTAGCATCAGCAAGTTTATTCAAGTGCTTAACTAAAGACTTCAGATTTTGCTTTTTACATAATGATTAGAAGATGCCCTGCTTTATGCTGAGATCCTGGAACTGCATCTTGTGGAAATTAGGTAGCCCTAAGGGTGATTACTGTTGCATTTGGGGAATTAGAAGACAGCCTAGACATTATTTTTTTTGTCACTCTTCTCAAGTCTATCGCTACTCACAGCCCTGCACCTGTCTACCCAAAAGTTTCAAGAAGAGGCTCAGGAGTCAAGGGTCACTGGCACTGAAGACCTATGGCCCTGACAGACTGCTGGATAGTGTGGGGTTATCTCTTCCATCCAGAAGGACTGGAGGAAACCCTGGCAGGGAGGGTTGGCACTTGGGACGTTCCGTGGATGAGGCTGAAGGAAAGATTCGGCCTTTCTTTCGTATTGATCTAGTAACTTTGCTGCTTTCACAATATGCAACTCACAGTGCAGTGCCATTCCCCAAGAAGACTCGGCTCTTCAGCTCAAACAGGGCAGAAAACAGCTGAAACTGTCGACTAATTTAAAGGCAACTAATGAACAGCTATCAAACGGCAGTGACTTTCTGCCATTACCAACTTTGACTCAAACAAATGAACTAGTGTAGAAAGGGTCTATATCTCATTGCCAGACATTTAAGCTTAAGCCATCACTCTTTTAAGGTTGTCTGGAACGGCAGTCCTAATTCTGATCTCTGGCAAGTGTAAATGAGCAGCAACTCCACTGAAGCCCACAGACACATCGATACAGAACTGAAATGAAAATGGAAGTGAGCTGGCACACGCTGTTACTATTTGCCAGCCTGAGCAGCTATCAACCAGACAATACAACTGCACAAACAGTCAGAAGCTTGTATGCTTCTGCTGGTTTAATTTGCAGGGCTTTTACATGTCCTTTGCAATGCTGTGTGCCCTTAGAGGCAGCCAACATGGCAGAAGAATCCATGTCAGCTCAGGCAATATCACATTCATGACAAAAGCAGGGGGGAGAAAAGAGCTTACTGCCAGGTGTACCTACTCAAAGACAGGTGCTCTCTGCTGTGTTTGACTTACAAGAATATTAACTAATAAATATACTGTGTTTTTTTACCTACCTGGAAGGCCAAATGCTGGCTGCAGCACAGGCGAATGGCATGTCTATGTGCATTAAAAGAAAAAAAAAAAAAAAAAAGAGAGATTCTAAATCTTTCAGCCCTCTGAAGAAGCAATTAACTTGTTTCATTACTTTTCCCATTAGGGACTGACGATAGCAAACTGTGTATTCTTTATTGCAACTCAACATCATGGAGCCCTCCATACAATTTAAATGGCATTTGAGAAACTCTTTCTAAGTGGAAAAAAATTAAGTGTTTCTGCCTCAAAAAGCAAGCAGGCAAATATGGCAATTTCTTACTGAACAGTTCTACTTACTGAATATAGTTGGAGTCATCTGCTTACTTCAGTAACTAAAATTTTTTTATTGCTTTTTGTTCCTGTTATCCTGCTGCTCCAATGCAGTTAAGAGAGATGACTCTGATTCCTGCTCCATTTTGTGCAACATAAACAGAATTTATGCTGCAATTACAAAGTCAGATTCTGCCTGCAGTTATACCTTGTAACTCCCATGAAGAAAACAAGTTGAGTACAGCTGAAGACAGAATCCTTATCGCCAACAGCAAAACAAGACCCAAGGAGAACCCTGCCTGACTTGCAGGCACAAGGTTGAGTTTACCTGGGTAGCCCTGCTAGAGCATAGTGATGGATGCTTTACAATAAGAAACAAGGGCAGGTGTGTAGGCAGGGACAGAGTTGCACACAGCTTTGCAGGGCAGGAATTTACTACAGCAGAGAAGATGTGTTCAAACTCTCTAAAGAGTATTTTCCAATAAGTGCATGCATGTTTCCCACTGATAAATGGGAGCCTTACAGCTATGTCTATTCTCCCTTCTGAAAATATAACCTATATTTTCCTACTAGGAATGCCAGCTATTTTGGTTTATCTCTGACTGAGGGAAAGGTATCATTTAGGGCTTGTCAACACAGAGAAATTGTCCAGAATATCTATTGCAGAATAAACTGTCCTAAAATATCTTTGTGAACTTCAAAATATCTTTTGTTCTCTGACCACCACTGTATTGAGATCATGAACTAGAGTCAGTTCTTTCTCCCCTGTCTGCTTCAGCAAGTCACTTTCAAAATAATTACAACAGTCCTAAAGCAGAATAAAAGTTTCATTTATTTTTTAGAGATTCTCATATGTCCTTATATTGGGTACCTAAAAAGAATAGTAATGTTAGGCTTCCCAGATAGTTAATAGGAGAGAGAAAGCATTCCTCTGTCAGCCCACTGCTGGTGCAAGACTCCCTGGAGAAACTTTTTCTGTTAGCTGTAGAGAGCACTTGTATCTTAAGTGCCTCAGTAAGGCCTGAAGTTGCATGTGATGAAATGGGGTTAGAGCATTTGTACAAGCAGATGTTCTGGAAAGGTTTGTTTCACAGTATCTGGCATCCCTCAAAGAAGGAGTCATTGTCTGCAGGTGTGGCTTAACACTTTTCCATACTTTCACACTGGTGGATATGCATACCATGCTCTTTCCTCTTCCTCAAAGACATCTATGGTGGCCATGAGACCCTGAAACTGGTAGCAAAGGAGACAATCTGGCTGAACGATAACACTATAGGAAAAAAAAAATAATAATTTCAGACAGGTTTTTTAATTTTAATTTTCAGTACAGGCTCATTGCCCTGTTAAACCAGAGCTGGAGCTGGCACAGAGGAGATGGAGAAGATCACGCTGTCATATGTGGAGGGCAAGACAATCTTTCTGGGTGACAGTCAGACTTGGATCAGCTTAAGGCAGTAGTGAAACTGCCTCCAAAAGCTCTGGAAGACTGTCAGACCAAAAAGCCAAGATTTTGAGAATGCTCAGTATGTCATTTGAAACCTTTGCTAGCTCCTTCTTTGCATATAAAGACTTTCACTTTTTTGTTTGTTTTGTTTTTGTTTTCTGATGCAAAGAATTTTGGGAACAAGGTGTTGCATTGTGCAGAGGGGTGAATGAAACCGTTAAAAAACTGAGATGGATCCTAACAAGAAAGCATTGTGCTGGTGAAGCATCTAAAAGCAGCAGAAGAAATAGATTCCAAAGTACTAGAACAAGAACAGACTGCTTTGTGTTTGTTATGCATGTGGGCTTTTTACAGCTGCCTGTAAGGCTGCTGCCTTGGCTGCATCATGTAACTGCTGGGTCATGTAACACATGCTGCCACCTGGGGTGAATTCACTTCAGGATTAACTGCCTGGACTTTCTCACCGAAGTTTACAGCATTGAAGAGACCCCTGTGCCCAGCCATGTGGTGCTTGGGTAGTTGTGTGCATGTGCGAATCTCTGCAGACGTGGAGAGGGATCAAAAATTCCTGCTAGTGGGGTCTATGCACATCCAGCAGGATCTCTGGTCCAGAAACTAGCACTTCACCAAGCCACCAGCAAGTCTGAGTGTGTGACTGAGCCAGCAGATCATCGCAGTCTGTATTTGTGCTCACACAAGGCGACGCTGGTGAAATCCAGGTCTCCTCATATGAATCCTTTTGTCCATCTTTGTGAAACAGTTTTAGGACTTTTTAAATCATAATGAAAAAGAAATAAATAAGAATTAAATGCATATTTCATATATTAATTATTAATAAAGTTTTTTAATTAAGGGGAAATTATTAGTTTTATTAGTCACTTTTTTATTTTTTTTATGATTGCTATCTCCTCCTGAGGCCCTCTGAAGTCATTCAGTAGTATGTCTCTACTGGACTGACCTGGTGCTAGCTAGACATTTCACAGTTCAGGATGAAGTGTTGGGGAGTCTCTCATAACTTTGAAAGAATCAGGTGATTTCCTAGGAATACAGAAATAGGTATCACAGAGGTTGTTCAAGTGAAATTTTCTCTGATTTCTCCCAGGGCCTAACAGTTTGGAATATTATATCTTCTTTCCACAGGGACTTTGGAAAAGTCTGTCTCAGATTTCAGTCTTCCCTTGTAGGCAAGTGTCAAAACTCTCCATCACTTTTCACACTAAGTTCTTATTCTCTTGTTCTCTTTCTCTCTGCTCCCATCTTTCTCCTGCATCTTTCATTTCATTTTTCTTTTTTTCTTTTTCTTTTGGAGTTTTTCTCAGTTGTCAAGTTTCAATGACACCTTTTTGCATGCATAATGCTGACTTGTCCTCATTTCCCTTTGATTCCACATCACGAACCCACAATCTCTACAGAGCACACCACAAAGTGTCTCTAACCCTCTCATCTGAGCACTTTCCAGCCTAAATCTCCTCTAGTCAAGGCCTTCTTCATTCTTCCCCCATCTTCTAGTTTCCTCTGCCTTCTCTAGTTCTCTCCTTTGTTCTTTTTCTCACTTATTTCTACAGCATTAGAGTTAGCAAGGCATTCATACTATCATGCTGGCTGCTAGGACCAATCACAAGAACAAGGTGGACGTCAAGGCAACCTGACATACTCAGCTCAACATTATTCTTCATTTCCCCTCTCCCTGAACAAAGATTTGTTCAATGGCATCTCTCATTTGTCTGCATTTTTAATAGCTCTGTCCCATCTTCAGGTTTTCTCCTACGAGCCTTGCACTGGGCATGCCGCGAGGTGCCAGTTAAAAAAACCACAAGTATGATGTTTGCTCTTTGGGGGAGCTCTGTCTGTGTAACAGATCTGGTGTCAGTGCTGCAACACAAGCTATGCTGACAGTTTCATACCCATGAATTAACACTCAGGTCTGCCAAGGAAAAGCAGCCGTGTAATTGGTGAGGTCCTGCGGTTTGACCGTTCGGCAGTGTCAAGGCATTTGGGGCACCTATTGTATTTGTCATTGCTCTCCCCGGACAGCACTGAAACATTACTTTGAATTGACAGAACATGACAGAGAACACAAAATCAATGCTAGATGTACCCAGACATCACAACTCCTTACGGTACTCTGTAAGGGTGGGGAGTGAATAGACTTTTATTTTTCTACTTCTTTAGTTTTATTCTTTCAAAGTGACATGCCCTCATCATTAACTCAAGCTGAAATAGCTTAGGGCAGTCTCCGTGCATACAAAGGAAGGACACCCATATTTTCACAGGTTCAAATCTGAAACCATTTATACAACTGCCACTTTTTTGTTACATGTATGGGCCCATTGCTCTTGGATTAAAACATTCATCATAAATCCCTCACCATACTCTAAAGGAGGCAAGAAAGGACACTTTATTCCTTCTGGAAACAAAGAAAATATGGAGATCTGATCCAAAATATGCAACTATCTGTGGTGACAAAAAGGGTTTAGTAGCAAAAAAAAGTCAATTTTTAGATGTCAAACTGGACATTCCCTCAAGGGGATTGCTTTTTCATTAAAGCTTATCTCTATGTCCATAGAAAACCAACTTCTTTAAGGAGTCTCCCCTTAGACTAAAGTTGAGGCAACTAAAACCACTAGGCTGCAATGAAAAACACCTCTCTGTTCTGCTGTTCTTCTAAATAAAACAGATTTTTTTTTTCCAAGAAATAAAACTTATATCCACTAATATTTCTGTAGGCGAAGCAATTTGGCCCTGTATTTCTAAACACATTTTACACTGGCTTGAAACACTTTGTATCATACTGAGCAAAGGCAGGCTATTTCTGAAATAGCTTTTTGCACATGTACTCTGGCTGTATTTTGCTTCCCTTGATCATTTTGTTGCTATGCTATTGATTTTTGTATTAAAATAGAGATACAAATCCCAACAACATACATGTTTAAAAGTACAAAAATCTTTCCTCTTTTGTAATTAGTTCCCCCTTCTCTGACTCCATTTATTGAAATCTCAAGGGCCAATTGCTCCAATTCTTATTCAGTCAAAACTCCCATTTATCCATATATATTGCCATAATAATCTGTTATGAAAATAGCAGTCATATCAGGTTATAGTTTTCTAACATCATTACATGGAAGAGGAAAGAGAGGAGGAAGAACTGCATGGAAGAGAAGCTTTTACTGTAAACCAAAACCATCCAAAATAATTAGCTATATCTGGGAAACATTCATGATTACCAAAAGTGATTAATTTTAATTAATGTCTCTGTTTTACCAGGGTATCATTCAGACTAAAGAAGGGATATTTTTCCCATTTATTTTCTTCCATTGGACCATGTGTGTCCTCCTCCTCCCATTCCCAACAATTTCTATTGTTTTACTTGTCAGATTGATCAAAGTATGGCCTTCAGTGATCCTAAGCCCATTCATCAGAAAGTCTAATAAAAGTGTTGAACTCTTTTATTGATAGACAGTGGTACAAATTATGGGCCCTGGCAAAGATCAGCCACCTATGACTTTCCCTCCTCCACTGTCATATGAAAGTATTGCTTACCCAGTGACAGAAAGGCTTTTGTTTTGTGTCCTCAACAAAACGAATTCTGCTGGAAAATAACACCAGATATGGTTATTCTTCTCCAGTAAAGTGTTGTCCAGTGCAGCTTTCCAGAGATCTCCAAAGGCCACTTCAGCACTGCTTGATATGTCAGAATGAAGATTATCAAATAAGCAATCAGTGGGATGTCACAGACCATCACAATTTATAGCACTACAAATCTGTCTCCCCTTCTTTTTCAGACTGAAGGGCTGTCTTGTTTCTAGGGAAGAAGTAGCACAAGTAAATCCAGTAGCACAGCTATATATCTGCACAGGGAGGTCAGTAGATGAGCAACAAGCACCAGTGTTAGCAGTGGTTAACGCATTCCAGCTAACCCTCGGTTAATTAGAAAAATGATTTTTTTTATTAAAAGCATATATCTTTTTTTCCCTAAGAGTCAATTTTCTGTGTAACTTGATTCACTGATTTCTTCATTTTTTTATAATTGTAAGCATAGTCTATAACTTACGTGATGGTCAACTGGAACTATTTAAAGAGGGAGCTTGTGGTGCATTGCAAGAGATTAAGTCAAGCCAGAGATACCAACCTACCAAAGAGACAGGGAGCAGAAGATAACACAGTAGCATTTTATCACCAAATTATTTTGCTATTTTTTTTTTTGTATTATTAAAGCTTTTGACAAGAAGAAATGTAACTTTGAATAGGAAAAAAATTCAAAAAACTGCAATTCACATTAAATTGCAAGTGAGCTGTGTTCATTCCACAGCATAGATTGGATCACCAAGTATCTGTTGTTCATAACACTATCTCATATACTATTAACACTAGCAAGTCCAGTAGCAATACTTCAGTCTTAGTATTGCAAATATAATTCTTTAAAAAAAAAAAAAACTTTTTAAGAAGTAAAAACACAGCTGAAGTATTGCCTTCTAGCAAGGAAACAGGTCTAAAAGCTGTATTTGTGGACCAGCTTCAAAATATAATTATTTTCATTTATCTCTGAAAAAGGCTGTAAAAAAAGCATAATAGAATCATTATACTAGAGGGAAGAGAGAAATATAGTAAAAACCTTATAGCCGCATCAGCTATTTCAGGGGACTTTTAATGACTTGAAAATCTAACAGAAATCATAACAGTAATAGAAACAAGGACATGACAAAGAGCAACATAGACCTTTTGTCTTTAATCTTCACCAAAAAAAAAAAAAAAGATTAATTATGAACAGACATTTAACTAAACCATTTTAATGAGCTGCCAGTAGTACAAGTCAAAGGAAGAATAGGTTAATGAACGCTAAGATAAATTAGGGGCACATGAGTCAGCAGGAATTGATGAAATTCACCCTAGACTACTTAAGAATATAGCCAATGTAATCTCTGAGTCATTAATAATTATCTCTAAAAACACAAGAAGAGTGCTCCCAGAGGATTGCAAATTAGGTATCACTACACCTATCTGTGCAAACAAGAGAGGAGGGAGAAGATCCATGGAATTACGGGTGAGTTAACCTAACACTGATCCTCACAATAATTTTGTATTAAAATTATTAAGCTATATCTTTATAAACACTCAGCACATATAAAGCAGATAATATGTATTTGTCAAGAAAAAAATCAGGTGCAACTGATTTTTTTGAAGTTGGTGCTAGGCAAATGGGAGGAAGGGTGGCCTAGTGGCATGGGGGAAATGGGAGCTTTGAAATATTTGGAGTTTAGTAAAACTTTGGATATTCCCTTCCCATCCAAACCATTCTATGATTCCATGATTCTATGAAAATAATCTTAAAAACAAACTAAGAAAATAAGGTCTGAATAAGATATGCATGCATTTAATTGAAAACTATATTTAGTGAGCACTAGTATGCTACTGAATTGAAGAGTGAGGTTTCTCAATGAGTCCTCCGGCAACTGAGTGTGGTTGGTATTAGTGTTAGCATTATTGGTATTTTCACTAACAGCTTGGAAGAACGCATATGCATATTCTCAGTGAGCTGATAGAGATCAGAAAGACAAGATTAGTCTTGAAAACTGTCTTGATAAATAAAAGCTGCCCAAAAAGCAGCAAGACAAATACATAAGCAGTATTAGCAGGGATTTCTAGTGTAAAGGACAGGAAACACTTATTGGTTTGGGGTGAGACATGAGATGAACTGCTGCATTCAGATGGGGGACTTACTCTTAAAGAAATGGAAAGAAAAACTGGAAAGAATTTAAAAAGATTAGTAAGAATAACGTGGGTTAGTGTCATGCTTTTGGCTGAGACAGTTAATTTTCTTCATAGAGGCTCACACAATGCCGTGTTTTAGATTTTTGATGGAAATAGCTGTAATAACACATGGATGTTTTAGTTGCTGCAGAGCATTGCTCTACCAATATCTTGTCAACCCTACTGAAAGCCTGCAAACTTCTGTGAGCTTAGGCTGTTTTGCTTGTAGCTGCTTTTCTGTTTACAACAGCATTACATAATCTGCCACGTTCCTGGCTGTGCCAAAATCTGCTTGAAACTGCAAGAGTAAAAGACAGAGGGCAAGAGAGAGAAAAGGTATTTTGAGAATGGAAAAGAAGACAGGGCTGAAGGAACCACACCTCAAATATGGCGAGACTGCACCTTGAATACTGTGTTCAGTTTTGAGACCCTCACTGTAAGGAAGACATTGAGTTGAGTGTGTGTAACTAGCCCTGCTGAAAGGATTAGAAAGCAAGACATATAAGGAGCAGCTGAGAGAGTTGGGGTTGTTTAGTCTGGAGGAGAGGAGGCCGAGGGAAAACCTTATTGCTATCTACAGCTACCTGAATGGAGGTTGCAGTGAGAAGGGTGTTGGTCTCTTTTCCCAAGTGAAAAGTCACGGGATGCGAGGAAACAGTCTGAAGTTGCACCAGGGGAGGTTTAGATTGGATATTGGGAAAAATTCATTTACAGAGCGTGTGGTTAAGCATTGGAACAGACTGCCCAGGGAAGTGGTGGAGTCCCCATCCCTGGCGGGATTTAAGAGATATGGACATGGCACTAAGGGACATGGTTTAGTGATGGGACTCAGTAGGCCAGATAGATGGTCGGGCTTGATGATCTTACGGGTCTTTTCCAACCTAAATAATTCTATGAACTGAGGCTCCCACTTCCAGCATGGTGAGCAAGATGGTGATGGGTGCCTTCCTCTCCCTCAGGATAATGAAAACCTGTTATCAGCACCTTGTCCTGGTGACTTGCAGGACAGTAATATTAACAGTCACAAAGATAAATGTTGTTCCCTTCAGTCCAAATCTCATGGTATCAGTGTTGTATCACAAGCCCCAAAAGGGGATGATGGGGGGGGGAAAAAAAAGCCTGTTCTTTCATTCTTTCATTATATTGTTAATGACTTAGACCTTATTTCTATCACAACAATATCTGATCACGATTTACAGACCTATGCGTCTTTTACTGAGCAGACATGATCTCAAAATCGTCTTTTCATCAAAGGAATAAACCTTTATATCTAGACTAATACAGTCCTCCCATCTTCATTTCTTTGTCTGTTTTAATAAACACCTACAGAATGGACTGAGTTATACTTCCATTTTTTTGGGCAATTTCAAGTACAAGGCCCTTTCACAACAGGGGATTTATCTGTAACCAGTGTAATTTACAGAAAATGACAATTTTAAGAGGCATAATTATTCCACTTCTGTAAAAGGCTGATGCTAGTAACAGCAACTTCAATATTATAGCAAGAATCTTTTCTACCCATTGCCTGCACTTAGGTAATTTATATCTGAAATTATTAGCAAGTTTAATATTTATATGTAACTACTTTAAAGTTTAAAATAGAAAAGTTTACATTCGTATAGCATTTCTTATTTAACATGGATTTGTGAGTGTGGTAAAAATTCTCTACTGCATTAAGACTTGAAACAATAAAATGATCAGTAAATCACATATGAGAAAGTACTGAACAAAGATTAAAGTTAATGCTAGTTAATGGATTCTTAGTTAATGGATTAACCTCACAATACTCTTGAAAATGCCGCAAATATTGTTCCTTTGAAACACCAATATATTACACAAACCTTTTCCACAGGCACAGTTGGTTTCTCTTTAATAAATGTGTAAAATAAGTAATCTAGATAACAATGTGTGTCATGTTTCTCTTCATCTAGTTGAGGCCAAACCCTTAAATTATTAATTCAGAGGATATTAAAAAATAATAGTAATAATAATAAAAGGTCTGGGAGGAAGATAATCTTTCAGTCTACACTTTGGAAAGAACTAGCTTCTGCAGCAAAAATTGTTAATAAATCTGTCAGCAGAATCATAAATGACTATAAACTCAATCAGTTGACAATGGCTTGTCATTGCAAAAAAAAAGTCTCAATCACTGCAGCATTCAGAAAGCACCCTATATAAGAATAAATGTAATTATTCTACTAAGTGCTGCTACTGTGTCTTCTTGTGGGCCCCATTTTGTCTGGACAATCTGGACACAGTCAGGAGATGTGGTAAACCATCTCCTGGGAGTATGAGAGACAGTGGGGGAGAAATAATGCTAAAATGATTAGGAAATGTGACATATAAGGAAAGACTGAAGGAATCAGCCCTTTGTTTTGTCAGCAAACGTTCAGTGTAGTTGAAACATGGTCACAGTCTTCAAATGTGTAAAAAGCTGTTACAAGGAAGATGGTGATAAATTGTTCTCTCTGTCCATGGTAGGTTTTACAAGAAATAAACCTCTGAATCTTTACATGGTGCTTCAGGTTAGGTAATAGGAAAAGCTTTCTACTTGCAAGGTTAGTTCATCATCAGAAGAGTGAGTTCTGACTCCTCTTCACCTGAAGCCTTAATGGGCACACTACACAGTCACTTACCAGCCTCAGATGAGTGGTACTGAATCCTGTCTCAGCAGGGATGAATTAGAAGACCTCTTGAGATCTTGTGCTACATTTATACAATTTTTATGATGTAAGTTGGGAGTACTTCCGAAGACTAATAAACATAGTGTCTCTTTATCTTTCTTTTTCTTTATCTCTCTTTTTCTCTTTCTTTAACTCTAGATCTATACCTTCCTCTTGTATAGCATTTCAAATGTCAACAAGAGATTATGAATTCATACCAAAATATTCAAACCATTCAGCAGAGCCCAGGGAAACCTGAAGAGTTCCTTTTATGTCTTCAACATACGAGAATACACTACAATCTTTAAGATTATGATTGATGGTCTGAAGTTAATGACAATCAGAACATGGTTGTGATGTACAGAAAAAAATTTAACTAATTTTTCCATTAATGTAAAAGAAATCTGCCTCTGCCGTGAGTTTCTCAGATGCTCAGGCAAGGTGACCAGTTTTCATCTAAGGGGAGTGAACAGTAAGTTCTTTGACAGTAAGATGACAGATTGCTGAGTTTAATGTCATTTTTGTTTTCTGCTGAAAAATTTGGGCATGTACTAGTAGTATTTATTAGATATTAGGTCATGAAGTGATGCAAAGTTTAGGTCTTTGGGAAACCCTTGCTGTCAGTAATTTTCTACATATACTTCATACCTTGTAGTTGCTTGTAGAGTATTCAACAGTCCTGGGAGTCAGGAACTAGAGAAGAGTTTAGTGCCCTATTTATCTCCTTCAAAGCACCATTAGCCTTGTAATAGCGCTGTTACACCAGACAAGCAATAGGCTGCTGTCAGGGAATCAATGCTTGTGTTGACAGCCTGAGGGTGTACTCACCACTTTCCTTGGTAATGATGGTTCATTCCCAAATTACATTTATATAGACTTCTGTCATTTATTTAGTATTCTCCAGATGCTATTTATAGCTTGGAGTTCTCCACATGGTACCTTTGATAATTGTTACAGACTAATCTAATGCCAAAGACACTCACTATGTGCTGTTTCACTGTAACATCAGTTCTTGATTACACAAGTGAAATGCATCTATAGCTGCTTTAAGCTACTGTACCTTAGAATGTTCCTGTGGTGCTTACCTGGTAGTCAGAATAGATGCAGAGATGGCCATTCTGATCATCAGTTCTTTGTTCACTGTAATGGATAAAATAATGACTTAAGATGTTTGACAGTTTTCTGTGAGGCAGCAACATATGCAGGGAGAAGTTAAAGAACGTCAGTGTTTAATTTCTTTGGGTAGCCAGTTTTCATGAGTGTGGTCAGTGCAAGGATTTGAGGGAATTAACCAAATTTAAATTCCGTTTTCTACAAATAGATTGTTCTAAATCTGGCTTAAATGACTGAAGGGAAAAGCTATGCTACTACCTTGTGGCAAGAACTAAGTGGGGATATCCTGCTTAGACATTGAATAGGTTTGACCATTTTTATTCCAGAGTACCGAATATGTTAACATTCATGATCTTCCCTACAGGTTTTTTACCAATGGGAAAAATTGCTAATAAATGGTCAGCTATCGCTTTCTGTTTCATCCTGGATTCCTGAAAAGTTCTGAAAAAATATAATCAAATACAGCACCATTTCTTAGACTCATCCTTTACTCATCTTTTACATCAGAAGTGTCCTGAAAATAATGAAGACATCTGACAACTTGGCTTGTCTTGATGGAATTCTTTGTATGCTTTTCAACAGAATTTATTCACAAGTGAATTTGTGTTCCTGACAAGCTGCATGGCTGTCAAATTTGGATTTACTTGCACCACAATGCTGGCATCTTGGTTCACAGCACCCATAAGCAATGAAGCAATCATTGACTTTTTAAAGTTAATATTTTCCATGCTGTCTTACTGTTTGAGACTGGCCAGGCTTCCAGATTTTAAGAATAAGATTTCTGTGCACTGGATCTACCCCAGTTCTGGCATCCTTAAAGTGCTTCTATTTTGATTACACAGGAAGAAGCTTCATACCTTTCTAAAATTTTCCTTAAATCCCTATGAATTTTCAGATTCTGCTGATTTCTTCAAAACATTAAAAAGCCCACTTCAGTTAATCAGGTCCTAAGTTTTTTATGTTTTCCCAAATGTTATAGTCTGCTCACTACAGATTCCAGCAAGGCTTAAACACTGATGGACTGACCTGATAACACATGTAAAATAGGATGAAAATTACTGATGCCACTTCTTAGTGTGTGTGCGTTTGTTGTTGGGCCGATTTTATCATGCAGTGTAGTGTAATGAAAAGATCAAACATTAGCATGCTCTTCAGCAATTTCTGATTTATATTTTTTTGTTCTTGTACAATAAGATGGTTGTTGGTCTTCTAAAAATATATTTAAGAGCAGTTCTCTCATGCGACTAATACTAGCCCCATAAATGTCGTGTCCATACTTAAGGTGGCTGTGGAGGAAGGGAGTGAGTGAAATGGGTACCCAGAGATCTATTAGTTAGGTTCAATAACAAGCAAGGCTTTCAGACACTTTCCTAAGAACAAAAAACTAAGAACACAACAATAGAAGGACGGATTTTTGTCCAAGACACACAGTTCAAGACTGTTTTCTTACATTTCTTCAATAAAATAACTGACTATCAAGACAAAGAAGTGGTATAATTCCCATCTAACTGAAGCTGAGTAAAGTATTTCCAATGATGATACACAGAAAAGAATAAATTGAACTAGGAGTTAGAACAAAACACTGCAAAGAATGATAGAAAACAACTACAAAATGACATAACCACATGTTGGATTAAAGTGAATTGATAGCTCCTCAAGGATCAGTCTTGGAAAAATACTATTGAATTGTTTCACTTATTTATAATAAATGATAGCTAAGAATATACTTATATAAAGTATTAAATAGTATTTTCATCAATGAATTTGATAGAGATGTGCTCATGAAACTTGATGATGGTAGTTGGGAGTCACAGCCAATACAGAACTGTGCTACTCATGAAAAAGCACTGTGTAACCTTGTGAACTGGAATGGTAGTAATAAGAAGAAATCTAATAATACCAAGAATAAGGTCATTCCCTTAGGGACTACTCACTTGAACTTTGCTATATAATGGACGCTCATCGGTTGTAAATGGCAGAACAAGACCTTGGTTCATCCTTGGATCTGTTCATCACAGGATGTCCGCACACCAATGATCTGATGACACTGGAAAATACAAATGTGTTAGCAGTGTAAGTCAGGTGAAGCATTTCTAACAGCCAGTAAGCTTTTATACAGCCCCTATAAGTACCAGAAGTACAGAATTTCCTCTCCATAACAGTGACATTTCCCTAGGGGAGGGTGAGTGATGGAGGGAATGAAGAAGTCTCATCTGGAAAAGTATGCGAAATGTTCAAGAAAGATAAATTCAAATAGGACCAGGTTTACACAAGGTTCACCAAGAAACAGAGATACCATCTCTTTAATGAATACTAGACGTGTTTGACATGTTTAGCATAGTAAAATAAGGCCTCAGCAGGGAAATAAGGCCTCTCCACAAACCTAACAGGAACATAAATACTCAAAAAGAAGAACTATTTAAGTGAAGAGACAATGTTAGCACCAAACAAGATGGTATTTGTGTGCTCTGGAAGACTCAAAAACTGCAGAAAAAGGAGGCTATGGAAGAAATAGGAAGGAATATTCAAGGAGGAATAGTAGGAGGAAGCAGCCTATTTTAATCAGTTTTTAAAACAGACAATGAAACATTTATTTGAAATAGCAAGGCACTGTGCCTAGTAGGTCTCTTTCAATTCTATGCTCCAATGTAGTTTATTTTTGTAGTGAAAAAGAAATCTTTCTCGAATAAACAAGGATCAGAAAAGCTAATACAGATATCAACTTTTCAAAACTAAGAGATAAAATGTTGCTATTACCCAGTGACAGTACATTTTCTCTAATAGACTTAATTATCCCACCACTATTGGTTATCATTAACATTAATTATTGATATCAGAGTAGCATCAAGAGGTCCCAGTCAAGCTCAAGGCTCCACTATTCTGGGAGCCTGAGAGAAAAATAAAAAAAATAAATAACAGAAAGCAGTCTGGTTTTCAAAGAGCTGCAGTCTAGCTGTCCAGCTAGAGTCTCAGGCTGACCCGGGCATATGCGTGTAATAACCATGCACAACAAGGCGCCCATCTAGTTTAATAGTGCTGATCATAGTGTGCCAAGTCAGGCAAGTGTCAGTTCTGGCAGACTGAAAGCATAATAGGGGTGATAGAAAAAACTAGGGAGGAATAAAACTGGACTCCTGTCCCTGAATTTTTTTCTTAAAGAATTAGCACAGGGACACAAGAACAGGCACTGTGGGTGAGCCTTAAGTGTCTGAATTTGACGTTGGCTGAAAAAGCAGCAAAAGAAATTGAGGAGGAAGGGAACATCCAGTGATCACTTTCCTGCTCTTTTTACCTAGCAACTGTTAATCTGTTGTAAAAGAATGCACTAAGTAAATGGGGTTGCATCAGGCTGGCGACCCATCACAAGTGGAGTTCCCCAGGGCTCCATTTTAGGACCAGTCCTCTTCAATGTTTTCAAAAATGATTTGGATGAAGGACTTAAAGGATTTTTGAGCAAGTTTGTGGACAATACCAAATTGGGTGGAGTTGTTGACTCCATTGAGGGTGTTGAGGCCTTGCAGAGAGATCTGAACAGATTGGAGAGCTGGGCAATCACCAACAACATGAAGTTTAACAAGAGCAAGTGCCAGATTCTGCACCTGGGAAGGGGCAACCCTGGTTACACATATAGACTTGGAGATGAGATGCTGGAGAGCAGCCCCGCATAAAGGGATCTGGGAGTTTGAGTTGACAGCAAGCTGAAGATGAGCCAGCAGTGTGCCCTGGCAACCTGGAGGGCCAACCGTACCCTGGGGTGCATCAAGCACGGCATCGCTAGTCAGTCAAGGGAAGTGATTGTCCCGCTCTGCTCTGTGCTGGTGCAGCCTCACCTCGAGTACTGTGTGCAGTTGTGGGTGCCACAGTATAAGAAAGACATAAAACTGTTAGAGAGTGTCCAAAGGAGAGCAACAAAGATGGTAAAGGGTCTAGAGGGGAAGACGTATGAGGAGCGGCTGAAGCCACTTGGTTTGTTCAGCCCAGAGCAGAGCAGGCTGAGGGGAGGCCTCATGGCGGCCTGCAGCTCCCTCACGAGGGGAGCGGAGGGGCAGGCGCTGAGCTCTGCTCTCTGGGGACAGCGACAGGACCCAAGGGAACAGCATGAAGTTGTGACAGGGGCGGTTCAGGCTGGATATCAGGAAAAGGTTCTTCACCCACAGGGTGGTCAGGCGCTGGGACAGGCTCCCCAGGGCAGTGGCCACAGCACTGAGCTGCCGGAGTTCAAGAAGCGTTTGGACAATGCTCTCAGACACAGGGTCTGATTTTTTGTGTGGTCCTTTGGGGATCCACGAGTTGGACTTGTGGGTCCCTTCCAACTTGGATATTCTATGAGTCTATAAGTCTTAAGCAATATGAACAAATCTGAGCTTAATAGCTTTTAATGAACCAGTCACTTCTAGAACTCATGTGGTGTTTGGCTTTCATAACGTCCCTTGGCAAAGATTTCTACAGCTTAACTGAGTGCTTCCTTTTGTGTAATTTTAAAACTTATACCCTTATTTAAGTCCTGATTTCTGTTTTATAAGAAACCATGAATAATCATTGCATCTTCACTATATTCCTATTCCTTTGGCTTTACAGATAAACTGAGGTACAGAGAGGCAGTTTACATAGAATAATTGAGAGAGTCTTTGGTAAAGTGAAGGACAGGACACAGATGTGTTTGGCTCCAATAAAATCTCTTGACCATGAGACTCTCCTTCGACACACAACGTGCAGATGTCTGCACACATTGCCTAGAGACAGTTACAATTCCTCAAGGACTGTATTAACTGACAATATGAAGTGGGCAATCTCTTAGTTCTGCTAGATCAACTATTTAATGACGTTCCATTTCAGGATCCCAGCCTTGTTAAAATTCCAAGTAATTTTTTTAAGTCAGTTAAGATAGCAGAATAGCCATGTATGAAATTCATGATCTGAGGTGGAGAAAACAAAATTAACTTAGAGCAAGGCAATGGATAAATCCACCTTGTTAGGTAATACACCAAACCCATTTCTTATTTACATGAGGCTCGAATTCATCCAGGCTCTGAATTAGACCCTGCAGTTCATTCTGCTTAGACCAGGACTTAAATATGCATGAAGCTGCAAGGATGTCCTGGTGTACTTTACTGAACAGGGACAGATGCTGAAAGCAAACAATGAGTTTTGGATACATACCTTGGAAGTGGACATACCTTGGAAGTGAGCATAAGCTGAGTTCGTCTCTAGGCTCCCCATACAGCTCTGTGTTTTAAGTACTTTGCAGGTAGATATGTTAAATCTAACAAAACATTAGCATCAACAATTGATACATACACGTGTGACTAGCTTTATTTGTTACCGGGAAATGAGATTCTGAAAGCAGATGAAACTTAACTAATGCCTTTAAAAGACCTCAAATATGTACTGATGCAATGTCAAATCAGCTTGGTTTCCTTTGTTCTGTGGCTAGGAACTTCAGCTTTGTTGGCTCAACAACAAAGTCTCATAACCTGGCTTTCACACCTAGATACACACAAATACTGGGGCTCACAGATGCTGCGTATTCCATCATAAGTATAACTGAGAAAACTTCTCTGAACTGCCTTCCAGTTGTGCAATGGGGACTAGGTTTCACTCTTTCCAGTTTAATAGACTTTCAATAAAATATGTTTCAGTAGAAGAGAGGGAAAACTGTCCAAAAGTAATAGGAAATAGGCAAGAAATAGCACAAAACACTGAGCAACATACTTCTCTGTTGACAATTTCCTAGTATTTTTACAGCAGGAAGGTCAGGAGAAAGGAGAGGTAAAACCGTTATGGATGGGATAAACTTTGGAAGTTGCTGCTGATTACGGTCTCATTCACTTTAACAATGTTGCTCCTCATAAATATCTCAGTGAGTCTCAGGATATCTTGGTATCTCAGTGAGTCTTTTCTTAGCCTGTGAGATTAGTAATATCCAGAAAGAGCAAGCTCCATGCTCAGCAGAGAAATAGGTTCAAGACTCCATCCAATTTAATGGGCTCCTTAAAGAGGAGCCCCTGGAATGCTCTCTTGCTCCTGATCTCACCCCAAAACAGAGCTGGCTTTTGAGATAAATGGAAGCTTGCAGCGAAGGGTGCTGTGTGTAGTGGAATGGACTGGAGTTTCTGAAAAATTAATGCTGAAAGCAGATTATCATTTTAGCTTGCTTTGCTGTTCCATAACAATCATCACAGGTAAAATTACTTTCTAAAAATAAAGCCACTGAAGTTTAAGAAAAATATCATATTTGAAAGAAGGAAACTCAAACAAACAACATACAGCTTTTATTAATTTACAGCCAAAAGACCAGACAAATTCAGGGACGGATAATTTTGAAGACCCGTGAAACACTATATCCTTGCCCTGAATAGCCTAGGCAGTGCAGAAACACAAGTAGTGTGAGAAGTCATTCCAGCTTCCTAGCTCCATTGTATAGAGATAACTATAACTAAAATAACTTCTCAGAAATCTTAGAGAATGTCTAAGAGAAAAGATTTTACCCACATCTTCTTAACCCTACTGTTTTCCTCAGTATCGGTCTTTCTCTTGCACAGATTTTTCTGATGCTGTCTGATAAAGAATTTCATGGAAATTTTAAATATGAACATTTAATACAAGCACCACTTGCTGTGTTCCATGCTTCTGAAAACCCTGACTATAAAGCTATGGGATCTTTAACGCAAACATCAAGAACCATTCAAAAACAAAGAGGACACATCATTGGCTGTGGCTACGGCCAAAGGTTATGTATTTATGAAAACAGAGGTTGCTACAGTTACGATGCACATGTTATAAAAGGATGACAAGATAACTTCCTGGGATGGTATATTTGTCCAACAAAAGAGTGGAAATTGAAAATTACTGCAGAGAGCTCCTTAAAGAATTCCTGCTGGCCAGTATGGAATTCTTACTATTAACAGGCAGATAGTCTTACTTAATCGTTAATAAATTATGAGCACGTTCCACATGCAATGTTAAAATTATGATCTTAATACAATTTTAGATTTGTGGTGCCTACTAAAGCAAGTTACTTAGCAAATTGCATTTTAAAATCTGCACTAAATAATATTGTCAATCCTCAATAGATGGTGCTATTATCTAAGTTAATATCTTATTTGATTATGCAAAGGAGCTCAAGACAACTGTGCCTGGGACATATCTGTGAGGAGAGATGACCACCTTTATGAAGTCCTTGCTGTTTATGGTACATGCTTGCAAGAGGACTTCCGTTCGCTTTCCACTCCAGGGTAATGAACACAAGCACAGTCAGGTATCTCAGTTATGCAACTGCACATAACAGCAGACAGATTTCAGGCATTTTTGCTAAAAGTAGGGCAATTTGAAACAGAATCGATGTCTGCATAAAATGGCATACTTCTTGTCATTTTTCTTACATAGTTTGAGATGGTTGATATCCAGAGCTAATTAAAAGTGTGAAATTCAGTTTCACAGCATGGCAGTACATTGCAGGCTGCTCTTACATGGCTCAGCTCTGGAGGCAGGATGCACACGACAGCAGCTGTCTCATTGACTTGACTTCACAGAAAGCAGCTGTGTGCTTCCTCCACCTACAGGCTAGATGCAGCAATCATCCCCCCACAAGGCAAATCCATAATTTTTGCTTCTGATTATGGTATCCCATCTTTTCAGAATGTTCTTCCAAAACACCTCCAGGAAGGTAACCCAAAAATGGCACTTGTATCTGAGCCTGGATCTGCTTTTTAGGATTTAAATCTCTGAAATGGAATCACCTAATTCAGCTTCTAGGATGTAACAAGTTCTAAAGAAATAATAGTATCATTTAGAAAAAGAAATATCAATGGAAAAGGTACTCTCAGTTTCCCAAATATAGTAAATATTTACTCCTTCAATAATACTGTAATTGTTCTCTACTTTAAAGACAGCTCCAGAGTATAAATTAAATTAAACCATTACCTAATTCCCCAATTTATATCCCATTTCAATCACATTTACTGCTGCCTGATTGCCTAATCTATGTTATGTGAAATACTTTATGCATATCAATTTGTGGACATTTATATAAGATGAAAAATAAACTAAAAAAAGTGGATAAAAGAAAGCACAGATGAATAATTAGACTATTAGGAATATCTAACTGTTCTTTTCCTCCTTTGAGTATTCAAGTGCACTGGGTCTGGCTGGGATAGAGTTAACTTTCCCTGCAATGGCCCATATAGTGCTGTGCTCTGCACTTGCAGCTAGAACAGCATTGGTATCACACCAGTGTTGTGTCTGCTGCTGAGCAGTGCTGGCACATGGTGGTTTTACTCATCTGGGCTGCAGAGCTTCACCACAATCACTCTCTCACTCCCCCTCCTCAAAGGGAAAAGGGGAGAAAATACGATGAAAAGAGCTCAAGGGTTAAGATTAGGGCAGGAAGATCACTCAACGATTATTGCAACGGGCAAAACAGACTCAGCATAGGGAGATTAATATAATTTAATTAATATAATTAATTTATATTAATTAATTTATAAATAATATAATTTATTGTCTATTACTAACAGACTAGAGCAGTAAGAAACAAAAAACAAATTAAACTACCTTTCTCCCATCCACCCTATTCCAAGTCCTCCCCTACAAGCAACGCAGGGGAACGGGAATGGGGGCTGTGGTCAGTCCATGGCGCCTCGTCTCCCCTGCTCCTTCTCGGTCCCTCTCTGCCCCTGCTCCCCGTGGGGTCCCTCCCACGGGATGCCGTCCTTCCCGAACTGAGCCTGGGGGGACTGCCCACAGGCTGCAGCTCTTCAAGAACTGCTCCCACACGGCTCCGTACCACGGGGTCCATCCCCCAGGAGCAAACTGCTCCAGCACGGGTCCCCCACGGGCGGCAGCTCCCCCCAGACCCCCTGCTCCTGCGTGGGCTCCTCTCCACGGGCTGCAGCTCCGGCCCGGGGCCTGCTCCTGCGGGGGCTCTCCATGGGCCGCAGCCTCCTCCAGGCCACATCCACCTGCTCCACCGGGGGCTCCTCCACGGGCTGCAGCGTGGAGATCTGCTCCGTGTGGGACCCATGGGCTGCAGGGGGACAGCCTGCTCCACCAGGGGCCTCTCCACGGGCCGCAGGGGAACTTGTGCTGCGTGCCTGGAGCACCTCCTGCCCTCCTGCTGCACTCACCTTGGAGGCTACAGGGCTGCTTCTCACTCTTCACACTGCATCTGTAGTGCAGCAGTTTCTTTTTTTTCCTTTTCTTCAGTCTGCTCTCCCAGAGGCACAAACAACATCGCTTACTGACTTGGCTTTGGCCAGTGGCAGGTCCCTTTGAAACTGGCCCTTATCTGACATGGGGCAGCTTCTGGACTCTTTTCACAGAGGCCACCCCCACAGCTCCCTGCTGCCAAAACCTTGGCATGTAAACCCAGTACAGCACAGCATCAAGACTCACTCCAAACCCGTCCAAAGCCACTGGGCTGGCAGTGGGCAAGAAGTGGGGAGGATACATCACCAGGGCAACTGATCTAAACAGACCAAAGGGTTGTTCCCTACCACATGATGTCACACTCGGCAATAAAAGGTGGGAAAGGGGAAGGGTGGGGAGTCCTCATTATGAAGATGTCTGTCTTCCCGAACAACCACTACATGTATTGAGGCCCTGCTTCCCAAGACCTGGCTGGACTTTGCTCGTTTATGGGAAGTAGAGAATATATTTTTTTTCTCTTCTCTTTGCTTCTTTATGGCTTTTGATTGTTTTTCCCTCTTTCTTTTCCCTTTATTTAAACTACTGTTATTATAACCCATGAGCCTTTTTCTTTCTTTTCCCCATCTTCCTTTGAGGAGGGGAAGTGAGAGAGTGACTGTGCTGAGGTTTACCTGCCCAGCAGGGTAAAACCACCACAGTAGGAGAAAACAAGTTAGAAATATATTATCAGTAAGTTGCCAAATTTTAGAAAATAGTCATAAGTAAGTGTCTGTAACTGTTAATCAATATGATAAGAAAACACAAATAAGGCAACAGCTGACTCACCCAGAAACACAACATATTCTGGGAACAATCCTACAGGGTCAAGTACTGTATCTGTACTAGGCTGAAAAAGTGGGCTTCACAGTAGCTGTGAGCATGATGTTGCTGATGATACAAACCATCGACAACCCATGTGTTGCCCATAACCTTACAGACTTCCTGCATGAGGAAACCTTGGCCTTCCTGACAAATCTGTGTATTTGATGTGGGCACCTCAGACAGGGTGACGTTGGACTCACAGAGTACACACTATTCTGCTTCAGACAGAGTGAGGGGTTATATCCTTCATTTTTTACTCAGGTCTAATTCAGATAAATTCCTACTGAACAGGCACTGTTCTAAAAAATCTGTTTAGCCTATTATTGCCCTGAAGAGATACTGGGTAGTTAGAAATTTCCAGCCATTTCTCCCATAGCTTGTCAAGGTGATGTGGGTATGAATCCACAAAAGCAGAGCAGAAAATATCCCAGCTGAGAGAAATCATTTCCAACATCAAGACCACCCCCACTCCCATTCTTTAGTAAAAACAGCCAACACCCCTGAGATTTCTGCTGAAGTTACTCCTGTCAGTTATTGGGTATGCAGAGCGTGCCTCCTGGACTAGACTCATTTGCACTACTTAGCCAAAATGATATCTAGTCTGTGGTTCCTGAATGAACTAAGATGAAAGACAGGCACTGTGATGTTCATCCCTGACAACGTGGATTCTGTTCTGCACTTGGGGAACTTATGAAAAATGAACATTTACAGTTTTCAAGGTATCTATGTAGAGGGTTAAATGAGAGTTTTGCAGATCATATTTGCAGACAGAAGCCATGACTTCTGGCTGGCTTAAAGCATATCAAGCAAACTGCAAGAGACTTAATGCCTGCATAAAAGCCTGGTGCATGGATTTTACTGAAAGATTTGGGATGATCATGTTAAGATTGGCAGCAATCCTATTATGACTGCCATGTCCATTATAACAGATGCTTAGTTAAAGAAGTTGTTTGGTCCTGTTTGTACTACCAAACATTTCAAAGGTACATTTCTGTAAGCTTCCATGTGTAAAGTTCTTGATTAAATCAAGTTTTCTAAGAAGAATTCACCCCCGCAAAAAAAGTGACAGAAGAACTTTTCAGAAGAATGAATCTGACACTGCTTAGATGGCATAGGAAAAGTATTTATTTTTGCTAAAGGCCAAGAAAACATGAATTGAGCACTAACAAACAAAAACAGTGGTTTTCAGAACAAACATCTGCTACTTTGATTGTTCTACTACCAGACACAAAAAAAAAGTAACAAAATAAAAGCCAAACTGGAGAGATAAGAATGGTTTATAAAAAACACTGTCATGATATAAAGACTGTAAAACGTGCAAGAGATGTGCAATGGCCATTAGGTTTTTTAATTTGGAAATTAAGTAAAGTGTTTTCTGATCCTCTAGCCATTAGTTTTTTAACAATCAGAATGGCATTTGATTACATTAACCAAAGGTATTAGTTTTGAGCAATATGAGATAGTTTTATGGAGCCAAACAGAAGCAATGGATTAAGAAGTGTGCAAAATTTTATTCTTGAGCTGATTTACTTCATTAGAACTGAAAGCAGGTTAGGCAGCAGGAAGCCTTCTCATGCAGACTGTAGCATTATAAATTGCTGCAGCATACATGTGACTAATAAATCAGCAAGAGACATTCCTGTCAGGACAGGAGTTGGGATTTCTCTAGCTTTCCAAGGCAGTGTTCTTCCCCAGTCAATTCCAGGCAACAAAACTCTTAAAGCTGAGGAAAACTGCAGTGCAAGTCTGAAGCCCCACTCACATCTCCTCCTCCTCCTCCCTTGCTAAGTTATCTCCCGCTCAGTATTGATACTAAACTTAAGTTTTATGAAAGTTCAATTGATTTTTTAATATTTTGTAAAATATCTTTTCCATAGGTCTTTAAGTATTATTAGGCTGAACTCTTTTTCACTCCTGACCTTTCACAGACATTGTGCCTTTCATTGATTTTTCAGCTCTTTGATACTGGCTGAGCTACAATAGTTCCAGCAAATAGGAAAGGGAGGGGGAGAAAATGCCATTGCATTAAGGAACTTAAAAGGAATGATTTAAGTTTGATTACCAATAATTCAATTTTCCTATCTCGTCTCCTGGATCAGCACATAAGACCTTCAGAGATGAGTCACCAAAAAATGCTTTTTCTCGTGTTCATCCCAGATTCAGCAGTCCTAACATCATTGCTTCCAACCTCCTTTGTCACCTCCAGTATTAAAAACATGTATTAAAATAATTATCCGTGCTAAATCTTTAGGCAATACTAAATATTCTCTTTCTCAACTAAACGATTTTCTGTCAGCAGGCTTGTCAGGCTCCTGAGGGAGCAGCAGGGGATCATTTAAAAAGAATTATGTTGCACCAGTGATGAATTAAATCCACTTGAATCAATAGCATTTAGATTTTTTAAAGGATATAGCCAAAATGCTATCAATTAAAACAAATCCTGATTCAATAGGCCTAGATTTCACATCAGGGTCTTACTTAAGCCAGTCTCCCAGAAGATAGGGTGGGGTATTCTTATCTCCAGTTCAGGCATCTGGTTGATGGACAGCCTTACTTGACCTGTTCATTCCTGGCTCTTTTTATGTCAGGCAGGAGATACAGAGTTTCTTTTAGCTGTCCACAAATAAGTGTCCAATGCCACCTGAATTGTACAAAGATGTCTGGGACACCAACATAATGATGGGAAGCTGTCAAAAGACCATTAGATCTGTGTGCTGGCAGGAGACCCTTTTGCACCTCAAGTGGTGCTAAGTGCTTATACATAAGTTATTGATTCAAGCTGTTCATGCCATTCTAAAATTGGATCTGAAATAGGGAGCTTAGAGTGAGTAACACAAGTTTAGACATCAAAATCTTCAGTATATAAACTCAGTAAAATTATTTCTTCTGGCAAATTCCCCAACTAACACAGCTTTAGCAGTGCAGCTGTTTTAGCAGTACTTGTATGAAAGAACTTACAGTACAAGTCATTCAGGAAACTTTCAGTATCATCCAGAGGACATGATGTGGAACATCATCCAGAGGCTTTAGGTTTCTGAATCTAATGACCAAGCTGATATTTATTTGGTTGTTGGTGAGTGTTTTTTTTGTGTATGTGTCTTTTTGTTGTTGTTGTTGTTGTTTGTTTGATGTTGTTGCTGTTGTTGTTTTGGTGTTGTTGCTGTTGGTTTTTTTTCATCCTTCAAGAGATTAATATTAATGAATATTTGGGCCCCTCACTACAAGAAGGACATCGAGGTGCTGGAGTGTGTCCAAAGAAGGGCAGCGAAGCTGGTGGAGGGTCTAGAGAACAAGTCTTATGAGGAGCAGCTGAGGGAGCTAGGGTTGTTTAGCTTGAAGAAAAGGAGGCTCAGAGAAACCTTATTTATTGACGTTTATTGGAATAGGCTGCCCAAGGAAGTGGTTGAGTCATTCATCCCCGGAGGTCTTCAAGAAACTTGTAGGTGTAGAGCTTAGTGACATGGTTTAGTGGTAGACTTGGCAGTGCTAGGTTAAAGGTTGAACTAGATGATCTCAGAGGTCTTTTCCAACCTGTATGATTCTATGATTCTATGATAATCACATCAGTGAAGGTACTAGGACTAAAGGATGATTTGAAGATACTGCAGAGATGGAAAAGGTACGAAAACCTGGAGAACAGGATGCAGCAAGAGGAAAACGACAGGATTCTTCATTAGGCAAAGTTGCATGGATCCTCAGAGTCAATGGAAAGAAATTGGTTCCTTGATATAACACTGTGGAGTAGGAGCTTTATTGAAGCAGGGGGAAATCAGTCTTTGTTGGAGCCTTTCTACCATTATCAACTGTATAGAGAGAAAGCATTCATAACTGAGGTTAGACAATTATGAATCAATCAGTTATGAAGGCAACCTCAACATCAGATGGCCAAATCATAACCTAGCCACCTTACCACCACAGCCTATCATAGTTTTCTGAGCATCTAGAATATTGTGATTCATCAGCATCTACTCCCTCACCAGGAAATCCGGCATAAAAATACTGGTTCCTGAAGCACACAGGGCTTATGCAGAGAGTCCAATGCATTCTGAATACCTTTGTCCCACCAGACATCTCTTGAACCATTCTCAAGATAAAGTGCCAAATTATTCTGGATATCAGCATACAAGATATGGAAGAAGGCCAGGGTACACACAAGGAATATAGAGACAGAGTCTGAGCTCAGAGAAAAAGGATTAGGAAAACCAAATTCCATCTGGAGTTGGATCTGGTGAGAGACATGAATGGCAACAAGAAAGGCTTCTCCAGGGAGCTGGCTGATATCTCTGTGAGGTCACTCTAAACTATCAAAGCTCTTGTCAGTGGTGTACCCCCAGGGTTTGATACGGGGGCAAATGAAGTTTAACATCTTCATTGATGACCTGGACAAAGGGAAATAGTGAACCCTCAGCAAATCTGCAGATGATACAAAACTGGGAAGACTGGCTGATGCATCAGATAAGTGTGCTGACATTCAGCACTCTGGAGAAATGTGCTGACAGAAACCTCATGAAGTTCAAAAAACAGAAATGTTAAGTCCTGCAATTCGGGAGGAATGACCCCAGGCACGAGGACAGGCTGGGGGTCAACCAGATGGAAAGAAGCTTTGCACTGGGGGGTCTTGATGGACAACAAGCTGAACATGGGGTCCCTCCCACGGGATGCCGTCCTTCCCGAACTGAGCCTGCGGGGACTGCCCACAGGCTGCAGCTCTTCAGGAACTGCTCCCACACGGCTCCGTACCATGGGGTCCATCCCCCAGGAGCAAACTGCTCCAGCACGGGTCCCCCACGGGCGGCAGCTCCCCCCAGACCCCCTGCTCCTGCGTGGGCTCCTCTCCACGGGCTGCAGCTCCGGCCCGGGGCCTGCTCCTGCGGGGGCTCTCCATGGGCCGCAGCCTCCTCCAGGCCACATCCACCTGCTCCACCGGGGGCTCCTCCACGGGCTGCAGCGTGGAGATCTGCTCCGTGTGGGACCCGTGGGCTGCAGGGGGACAGCCTGCTCCACCAGGGGCCTCTCCACGGGCTGCAGGGGAACTTGTGCTGCGTGCCTGGAGCACCTCCTGCCCTCCTGCTGCACTCACCTTGGGGGCTGCAGGGCTGCTTCTCTCTCAGCTCTCACCCCTCTCTCCCAGCTGCTGTAGCACAGCAGATTTCCCCTTCCTTCAATCTGCTCTCCCAGAGGCCCACCCAGCATCTCTCATGGCTCGGCTCTGGCCAGCGGCGGGTCTCTTTTGGAGCCGCCTGGAGCTGGCTCTGATCTGACCTGGGGCAGCTGCTGGGCTCTGCTCACAGAGGCCACCTTTGCAGCCCCCTGCTACCAAAACGTTGTCACATAAGTCCAATACACTCTTCTATGAGGAGAGGCTGACTGTGCATCCTGGAGAAAGAGAAGGCTCAGGAAGGATCTCATCAATGTGTGGTAAATACCTGATGTGGGGGGAGAAAAGATGACAGAGACAGACACTTCTTAGTGATGCCCAGTGTTAAAACAATATGTAGATAATCTGAAATACATTAAACTTCCCTTTAAATATAAGGAGTAAACTTTCTTAGTATCGGGGTGGTCAGGCATTGGAGCAGGTTCCCCAGAGGGCCTGTAGAGTCTCCGTACTTGGAGATATTCAAAACCTGACTGGACACAGCCCTGAGCAACAAGCTGTAGGTGACCTTGCTCTGAGCAGTGGGTTGGAGTAAATGATGTCCAGAGGTGCCTTCCCACCTCTGCTGCTCTGTGACAAAACTGCTAGGTGAAAATAGAGAATATAGCCAGAGGAAGAGTAAAGTATGAGATTCTTTTCAGAGAAGAAGTTCAAAAACATTTCTTTTCTTTATTTCTTAGTTAATATTCAGGAGATTGAGCTCCTTTTTGTATCAGGGAGACATGTTTTATACAGACTGTTGATTCCAGCAGCCATATCTTTAAAAAAGCTTCCAGTCATAAAATCAGGCAGAAATGGTTCCCTGTTGTTTTCATTATCTGATTTCACCTTTTGCTTTACAACTGAGGAATTCTGAAAGAGTTTTAAGGTCAATAGAGCTGTATTATGTTCAATTTAGGCCTCAACAGGACCTGAAGGTGACCAAGTCATGAGTAACACCTGCTCTGTCCTCTACGGGTACATTTGGAGAACCCAGGCAGATGCACACCACCAGGATTAGCATGAACTGCATGCATCACAAGCACTAATCCTTCTATTTATGTTCCCAGATCCCTTGTACTACCTAGTCATGTTAACAGAGGCAAAGATACACAGCTTTTAATCCCTCAGCTTGTGTGCCACTCTAGTATGAGAAAGCAAACATCTGTAAGGTTGAATTAATCATGTATTTTGAAAATCTTCATGGGCTCTGTTCAGGCTGTTTCCAGAAGCATGAGATTATTTTGACAATATAATCTCTCAAAGGATAAAGGTCAGTAACACTTGCTACTTTCAAGGGGAATTTTGCCCCAGGGATAGCTTTAGACTGAGGCTAATTATAATTATCATGGTATGCCAGATATAGAGCTTGAATAACACGGTATCAGCTGGTTTCCCTTGTAGCAGTATTCACCATCCTCAACCAAAGAAATATTTTACAAAGTAAACCCAGTCAGTCAAGCCTGCCAGTTGTTCATAACTTCCTAGACTATAAATTTTAAAATGCTTTAGTTTGAAAGATGACACTGTAAAGTCAGCTGACAGGAGCAGAGTTCAAATTGCATTTTAAAATTTCATTCAGAATTTCCTGGTTCTTATAAATCTTATTAAAATCATAGAAAAAAATAGACTGGATGGGACCTAAGGAGGTCATTTAGTCCAATTGCCTACTTAGAGCAGAGCCAGCTTCAAAATAAGATCAGATTTATCAAGGTCAGATATACTCCAGAATATCTTCATAATATTTGGGGTGAGATTTTCAGACGGAACATGTACTTCAGTACATGTAGACTGGAAATAAATTCACATCTACATTAGGTCAGTGAAGGTAAAATTTATTTGACAGGCATTAGTTTTATACTTAATGATGAATTGGATTGAGTTCAGGAGTGCTTTTCCTTGCAATGAATATAAAGGAAGCCTAGTTCAGATGTAGCCATCTCCAATTACTCAGGTGAATACCACATAAAGAACCTAATGCAACCATAGGGTTGCATCATCATCAATTGCATCATATGTGTCTGAAAGAGAAATCTAGATGGCAAAATGTTCAGATTTTTTCTGTAAAGTATTGCCAGCGACTGCTTACACAAGGATTTGTTTTAACATGCCAGGACTCGGAGGATTTTTTAAAAATCAACTTTGCTTGTAGACTTCTTACACTTCAAAACACACTGTTACTCATGCAAGTACAATGACCTGAACTATTGGTATCTAATTTCACATTTTTTTGCAAAATCAAAAAATGGCCATAAAATATTCCTGGACCTTCTTATACTTCACATTGAGCGCCATACAAATGGATTTAACATGGTCAAATATGTATCCAAGGATACAAAAGCATCAGGACAATTAAAAAAAAAAAAAAAAAAGGATGTCAATATACAGGTGGTTTCTCTTGTTGTTGTTTTGTTTGTGTGCCATTTTTATAACAGTACCTATCATTTTCCAGAATATCCAGTGGCATATCATACTATAATGGCATTAATATAAAACCCATCAGAGCTGAATTCACTAAGCATCATGCAGGACTGAACTATTTGTAAATTAGCTCACCAAACAGACTGTGATTAAATCACATGCATGTTACAACAACTCTCAGGAGAAAGGAAGACATTTTATGAAATGTTTTTGCATATTTTATAGTGTACTTGCTAAAAAGAGAGAACAGGCTCTGTTTCAGGAAATGTGTTTCTATGTGTTTAAGCAAAGATGAAGGCACTTTGGAATAGCTGGTATGATGAACTACATGGGGTGCATTTTTTTAACATCATACACAGTACATGACTTCTAGAAAAAAATGTGGGTCAAATCCTGATTGGTTTAAGTCACTGAAATGTTATGGTAGTCAGTGGAGATAGGTCAAGTGGTAATGGCTACACATTTGACATACTGACTGTTTTTCATTGCAGCTAGGAAAGCAGAGCTTGGAGATAAAGAATAATTGCTTCTATTGCCTTGGAAATATTTTTGATGAATCCATTTTCCCTATACTCCATTGCTCAGAGCAAAGACTGATAGTCATGCAAATCTATTGCACCTCTGAAGAGGACTAAGAAAAGCTTTAGGACCTTCCATGTAGCATACACTTTGTAAGTGATCTTTTAACTGTATGCCTATCCCTTTGCAGGTGATGTGAACTCACAGAAAAATGAGAAATGAATTATCCTGACTCTTGAAAAATGCAGTAATTGGGAGTAGATTTGACCACTGGACACAAAGAAAGTAGGTATATTTTCCCTTCTTATTTTGTACATGCACCCAGCAGACAGACACCAGCAAATTCATGGTCCCACTGAATCTCTAAGTATTTCTTCAGTCTGACTATGAGCTGTAATTCTGATCAAATTCAGTACAGAGTGGAACTGATTCACAGTCAAGCAGACCTACTATCCATATGCTTAAGCTCCAATTTCATGAAAGAGAAAGGCAAATGGATGCCTCACTTTTGTGCTAACAGAATAGAGTGAAACCAATTGAATGTATTGCCTCGTACTTCCATTTAAAATCCCTTTTCTATTAGACTCATACGAGCAGCAAAAATTCTTAACAGGTCTGAATTCATACATAAACACCATCCAGAATGACCAATTTCACCACTTTACAAACCAACAAAATGGAAATGTGACCTTGACTCATGATTTTTTTTTCTTCTTAGAAATTTGCAAGGCAGTTGTAACACTTGTAATGACAAAATATAAAGTCTCTCAAGCAGATGTTGAAAATAAACCTCCTCTATTGCTTTTGTGTGCTTCATTCTAGTTTTTGACAGTGAAAGATAGGAATGTGCAGTCAACTTCCTTTAGTGTTACAATGATTTAAACATTAAGCATATTCGTCTGAATAAAACAACCGACAATGACCTCAAACGATCTGATTCATTGGTTTACATAATAAGGCATTCTAAATATCTTTGACTTTGAAAGCAAAAAAAAGAACATATTTTGCTCTGTAAAATTATTTTAATGCTCCATTAACTTGCAATCTTATATTTTCTGCTACTACTATTACTAAAAAAAAATAAAAAAAACAAAAAGAGAGTACAATCCATAGGTACCAGTACCACAAGATTCCACTCTGTTTTGTGCTATATTAAGAGTTGTACATATGGGCCTACAGGACGTGGATGCCTCTGCCCATGTAGTTCACTGTGATACAGCGGAAAGCTTAAGCATGCTTACACATCCTTATCACTGATTTAAAAAAGAGATTAGGGACCTGCAGAGAAAGCTATCAGACAGAGTCAGAACATAGAAACAGCGGTACATAGCATATAAACCTTAAAATGCCCTCTTCCCTAGGGTTCGCAAAAGGGGTATTATTCTTGTTCGCTTATTCTTGCACTGCCAGAGGATAAAACTTATGCAGGACCTGGGATGCTCCTCTGGGATAATCAAGGTCTTCAGTGTCCATCCAAAACCCTGCAAGACTCTGATTATTCCCTAATCCTCCCCAAGGTGAAATAAGACAAAAATCACAGTTACTAGAAAGTACCTGGCCTATGAGGTTTGCTAATATGTGCTGACAGCCTTTAGCACAGGGTTTAGCAAAATGTTTTTCACACAGTCCTTTTTCCCCCGTTCTTTCTTAAAAAAAAAAAAAAAAAAAAGTCTGATTTTGTTGTAGAGTAGAAAAAAGCCAACTTTGAATATTTTAATGGTGAGGGACCAAGGAAAATATGGGAGCAGTGTTCTTTTCTCAATTTTTAAAAATTTGAAGCAGTTTTTCTCTCATTTCCAAATGAACTAATATCATAACTATCCCAAACTGAAGTCCTCTGGTATTTAAGCATATATCAGTAGAATGTGGCATCACTGAGAAAAGGTTTTGCTCAGATTCATGCCAGTAAAAATGTTTCATTTACTGAACACCTATCTTTCCTATAAACTACTGTAGATATTGTTAACTTTCCAAGTTCCAGTTGTGGAAATTAATGTAATGGGGATGCCTTAACATGAAATCTTGTAATGAATGTATGCTAACACAGTCAGTGTCACTGAGGACAATTTTTTTGATTAGTCATGAATATTTAATGAAAATAACTTATTTCTCTCCACAAGTTGCAGTATGTACACACCAAGTGTACGCTTTTTCATGGACTAGTGAACAAAATCAAAATTAATGATAAAAGACAGGGTATTCATTATTGTTCAAAACAGCTAATCCTGTATCAGCACTAGATGATACCCACAGCTAAGCTTCAGAACCTTTTGAATCAAAGTTGAGGAAGCATAATTTCTAATTCATCTCTGCTCCATGGGCTGCAAATAGAAGGAATAAAAAATATTCATTTTTTACCCTACAATATATTAAAAAAAAAATCTGAAGACTTCTTTTGCCACAGAAAATAAAACACTAGGTCATTTTTATTGTTTCCTGCTTCAAAAATAGCAGGTGGCTGATAGAAAACTACAATGAGTTCCGATTCTGCTCATCCATCTGCAGCTCACAGTCTATTGTACAGCTCTTATTTATTGGCATTGTATGTCAATGTCAAATATGTTTGCAGGCTATTTAAGCTTTTATTATACTATGCTTCTATAGGATTAAAAAACAATCTTTGTTTTAACAATGTCTGTATGATTAGTTGATGTGCCAGCAGTAACACTGAGCAGCTTCACTGTATGTCCCCAGGCTGTAACAGATGTTTTTGTCTTCTGGTTTCTTTTAGTGTTTATCTAGCAAAAATTGAATATTACAAATATTGAAGTGTCACTGTTCATGTCTGCATTGTAACAATAAGCGTCTCAGCATTTCAACATCAGAACTTCAGTTGTTCTTAAAAAAAATGTTAAATGTAGATTGTTTTACATTTAGATAATAAACTGAAAAGAAAAGCTAGATTACAAAAATATGTATATTCTTTAAATCCACTTTCTCCATTGTATATACACACACCGCTACTACTGTACAGACTTCTAACTGCAAACAATATGTAAAGGTAGTGGGCTAAAGCTTTCAGAGAAAGAAAGGTTTAGCTCTGTCTATCCATTTCATTTAAGGACTGAGTCAGTGAAGCACCTGTTTCCATCCAAATCAACAGCAAAAGGAAAGTTTCTAAGGAATGCGCAAACTTTGTTTAGTATTGTTTCGGACACAGAAGAGAGAAAATGAAGTTCTGTCCCACATAGTTTCTCTGTATTGTCTTTATGCTTAGATTCAGTTCTTGAGGTCAGCTGTATTTAATGAGCTCAAGTCAACAAAATACACATTCACATGCTTGTGAATAAATACCACACATACAAGCATGATTATCTGCCTTGAGTTTAAAGACAAATACATATTTCAACATCCAAATGAATTCTGCAAAACAGCATCAGTTATTATTCAAGATATTGATTTTAATGAGAGCCAAAAGTCTCAGAATCTCTGAAAATCAGGACACTTATTTGGGTCATATGGATATTAGCCAACATTTTCAAAAATCGCTTTCTAAATATAGGAACATAAGTTCATATTTAAACATCAGCCTCAGCAGTTCATTTTTTTCAGAAGTATTAACCACTTACAACTGTTATCAATTTTTTCTCTGTATCTTTAGGCCATTTTTTTTTCAGAAAGGAAACTGAAATAGCCTGATTTGATTTTTGATGTCCAACTTCTAAAACATTTTCAAGAGCCAGATTTCCAAAGAACAAAACACAGCCATTGCTAATCAGGCATATCTCAGTTTTACTAGACTGGGCATGTAAAATCTTTCATCTTTTCTTAAAATCTTGTATCTTTGGGAAAAAAAAAAAAAAAAGATTAAGAGTTTTTTAAACATTGCGATATTACGATTGTGATGTCAGCGATTGCCCGACAAGCCCTGCTGAGACCAGACATAGAGTTGGATAGGTCTGACTGATACTGGGGATGGATGGGGTAGGGTTGGGACATGGCCAGGCACAGGCATGGTTGTGACATGGTGCAGGCAAGGGCAATGACTGGACCCCAGTTTATTACCGTGCCAGGGCAGACCTTGAGCACAGCCACCAACCCCTGGGGCGGGGAGAGAGGCTGTGGGACCAATCAGTGCCCTTGGACATCTGAGAGCAAATTCATCTCATTCTACTTCAGAAGCCTGCCTGGTAGGTATTTAAAATGAGAGAATTGGCCCAGATTTTGCACAGTCAATCGGAAGAAAAGGCAAACATGCAGCAATCTTGGCCCATTTTAGATGCTTGTCTTCAGAAAAGAGGAGTCATTTGATTTCTCTAGCCAGACAAATGAAAAATTTAGTATCAGTGTAACTTTTAGTATAACCTAACTCATGAGACATTAATCCCTTCCATACTGAATATATTTGCTTGGGAAGATCATGGAACAAAGCCTCCTGGAAGCAATGTCAAAGCACATACAAGGCAAGGAGGTGATGTGACACAGCCAGCACAGCTTCACCAATGGCAAATCGTGCCTGACCAATCTGGCAGCCTTCTGTGCTGGAGTGACTGCATCAGTGGACAGGGGAAAACAATTGATGTCATCTACCTGGACTTCTGTAAGGCCTTTGATATGGTCCCACATGACATCCTTGCCTCTAAATTGGAGATATATGAATTTGAAGGGTGGAATATTCAGTGGTGTGGAGGTTTTACCCTTCTACACAGCTTAACTCCACCACAACCACTCTCTCACTCCCCCTCTTCAAAGGGAAAGGGGAGGAAGTTGGATAGAAAGGACTCGAGGGTTGACATAAGTCCCTTTTGATTGGTCTCTTTTGGAGCTGACTGAAATTGCCTCTGACCTGACATGGGGCAGCTGCTGGACTCTTCTCACAAAGACCACCTCTGCAGCCTCCCTGCTACCAGTTCCTTGACATGTAAACCCAGTACAGATGGATAAGGAATTGACTGACTGGCTGCAACCGGACAGTTGCAGTCAACATCTCTTATGTCCAGGTGGAGGCCAGTGATGAGTGGTGTCCCTCAGGAGTCTGTCTCAGGACCGGTTCTATCTTTATCAGTGACATAGATAGAGGGATTGAGCGCACCCTCAGCAAGTCTGCAGAAGACACCAAGCTGAGTGGTGCAGTCGATCCAACAGAAGGAAGGGATGCCATCCAGAAGACCTGGACAAGCTTGAGAAGTGGGCCCACGTGAACCCCAGGAAGTTCAACAAGGCCAAGTGCAAGGTGCTGCACCTGGGTCAGGGCAATCCCAAACATCAGTACAGAGCGGGGGATGAATGGATTGAGAGCAGCCTTGTGGAGAAGGACTTAGGGGTACTGGTGGGTGAAAAGTTGGACATGAGCCAACAGTGCATGCTTTTAGCCCAGAAAGCCAACCATATCCTAGGCTGCATCAAAAGAAGCATGGCCAGTAGGCGGAGGGAGGTGACTGTGCTTGTGAGGCTCCACTTGGAGTCCTGCATCCAGGTCTAGGGCCCCCAGCACGAGAAAGATGTAAACCTGTTTGAGCAGATCCAGTGGAGGTCCACAAAGATGGTGCTGTGTCCTGGTTTTGGCTCAGAGAGAGTTAATTTTACTTACAGTAGCAGATATGGTGCTGTTTTTTAGATTTAGGGTGAGAATAATTTTGATAATACACTGATGTTTTAATTGTTGCAGAGCAGTGCTTACACTAAGCCAAGAACTTTTGAGCTTATCACACTGCCTTGCCAGCGAGGAGGCTGGGGGTGCACGAGGAGCTGGGAGGGGACAGAACCAGGACAGCTGACCCAGACTGGCCAAAGGGATATTCCATACAATGTGATGTCATGCTCAGCAATTAATAAGGGGTGGCTGGCTGGGGTGGGGTGGAGGGAGCTGCTGCTTGGCGACAGGCTGGGCATCGGTCAGCAGATGGTGAGCAATTGCATTGTGCACCACTTGCTTTGTATATATAATTATTATTACTATTATCATTATTTACCTTCCTTTTCTGTCCAATTAAACTGTTTTTATCTCAACCCACAAACCCACATGCTTTTTTTTTCTTTTTTTTTCTCCTGATTCTCCCCTCCATCCCACTGGAGGGGGCACACTGAGCGAATGGCTGTGTGGTGCTGAGCTGCCTGCCGGGTTAAATCACAACATGCTAGAGCACATCTCCTACAGTGAAAGGCTGAGAGAGGTGGGGATGTTCAGCCTGGAGAAGAGAAGGTTGTGGGGATATGTCATTGCAGCTTTTCAGTACGTAAAGGGGGCTTATAAAAAGATGGAGAGTAACTTTTTATATGGGCAGATAATTAAAGAAAAATGGGTAATAGTTTTAAACTAAGAGAGGACAAAATTAGTTTAGATATAAGGAAGAAATTCTTTACTCAGAGGGTGGTGAGGCCTTGGCACAGGCTGCCCAGAGAAGCTGTGGATGCCCCATCCCTGGAGGTGCTCAAGGCCAGGCTGGATGGGGCTTTGAGCAGCATGATATAGTGAGAGATATCCCTGCCCATGGTAGGCAAGTGGGAACTGGATAATCTTTAAGGTCCCTTCCAACTTAAACCATTCTTTGATTCTATGAAAAACCCATTGCATTCCCTCTGTCACTTAGCCACTGTCTTTTAAACTTGCCTTTCTCTGGGCCAGGGTTGCCTCCTCATCAAGATCAAAACCAATATCATCCAAGTCCCATTTACACTCCCCTAAGCTTCCTTTGAATAGCAGAAGCACAACAAATCCTCAAAGCAACCTCACCTGTGCCAGCCTGTGCTTGCTAACATGCCCAAAAGTCTGGGCCACCACTTTAAGAGCAGCCCTAATCATACAACCAAAAGCTCCCTATACACTTCTTGCTCCCCAGGAGTCAGTCCTCAACTGTTCTTCGTCCTCCAGCCTCTCCCAGGAAAAACTGCTGTCCAGAGTTTCCTACTAAGTCTCCTTTCTTTTCTGTGCTTAACCATCTATTCTGCTATTACAAGTGTGACAGGGTCAGGGCTCTGGTACTCATTGTATGGTTCTCAATATTTACATTGAAATTTCTTACATGTGTCCTAGAAAACAAAAGCTTTCTGATCATAAGAAACATTAAATCTTCATAATTCTTAATAATTTACATTATGTTCACAGATACTCAATGTTTTAAAGCTCAGGCTGTTATAAACACCTTTCTTTGATTCAGAATTGTTGCTTAACATACTGACAAAAGGTTCTTGTCTTTGAAACACATACATCTCCTGATAGTGCCATTCAGTTTGACTACTAGGACAGTAGAGAGCTCTGAATGCCACTCTAACCCTGTATAGGTAAACTTGAACTCATGAAACAATACAAGAAATGAAGAATCAGTTTGCATTAAATATTCCTATTACATATGAATGAATCTAGGCAGCAACTGACTAGATAATCTGTGTTAATGTACATCTGAAATAAGTCATCAAGGAGATAAACATGAAAAGCTGAGGTCTGCAATGACCCTTTACAGTCTCTTCTTCTCCCTGCCCTTTAAAATCCATCACTGTTTCTTTTCACTGCCTTCATTAAATTAGTTCTTCATTAATTGTGAAGTTTCCTTCCTTATTGTTTGTTTTGGCCTTGTGGCTGCATTACCCATAGTACTTCCAGTTCTGACACAATTATCTAATAATAGAAATGCTGATCACTGTAATCACAGGTATGCTGAAAAAGTCCCACAGGTCAAATTCACCTTTGGTGTAATGCTAGAGTAAGTTTCCTGGGGACGAGTTTGACACCTTGCACAGCACTTCATCTAGTTATCAGCCCTGCACACTGAAAGGGAAATTTGATTGTTGATATCATAAATTACACAGAATAGTTACTTTAAGTTGCCTCTTCATGGAATCACAGAGTCACAGAGTAGCTGGGGCTGGAAGGGATCTCTGAAGATCATCTATTCCAACCCTCCTCCCAAGGAGGGTCACCAAGAGCACGTTGTGCAGGATGGCATCCAGGCGGGTTTGGGATATCTCCGGAGAAGGAGACCCCACAACCTCTCTGGGCACCCTGTCCCAGTGCTCTGTCACCCTCACAGTAAAGAAGTGCCCCCTCATATTGAGCCAGAACCTCCTGTGCTTCAGTTTGTGCCCGTTGCCTCTTGTCCAGTCACTGGGCACAACTGAATAGAGTCTGGCTCCATCCTCTTGACACCTTCCCTTCAGATATTTATACGCATTGGTAAGCTTCCCTCTCAGTCTTTTTCTCCAAGCTAAACAGGCCCAGCTCTCTCAGCCTGTCCTCATATGACAGATGCTGTCGTCCCCTAATCATCGCATTAGCTCCCTGCTGGACTCACTCCAGTAGTTCCATGTCTTCCTTGTACTGGGGAGCCCAGAACTGGACACAGTGCTCCAGGTGTGGCCTCACCAGGGCTGAGTAGAGGGGCAGGATCACCTCCCTCGACCTGCTGGCAGCAGTCTTTCAAATGCAGCTCAGGATACCATTAGCCTTCTTGGCCACAAGGGCCCATTGCTGTCCACCAGGACTGCCAGGTCCCTCTCTGCAGGCATGCTTTCCAGCAGGTCAGCCCCCAACCCATACTGGTGCATGAGGCTATTCCTCCCTAGGTGCAGGACCCTGCACTTGCCTTTGTTGAACTTCATGAGGTTCCTCTTCACCCAGCTCTCCAGCCTGTCACGGTCCCTCTGAATGGCAGCACAGCCCTCTGGGGTATCAGCCACTCCTCCCAGCTTTGTGTCATCAGCAAACTTGCTGAGGTTGCACTTTATTCCATCATCCAGGTCACCGAGTAAATTGAACAAGATGGACTCAGTACTGACCCCTGAGGGACACTGCTAGCTACAGGTCTCCAACTAGACTGCATCACTAACTCTTTGTTCTTGAGCTCCATGTTTACTGTCTCCCAACCAGTATGGCTGTTCTTCCCTTAAAATAAAAATAAAAATAAAAAATAATAAAAAGGCAACTGTAAGCAGTTTTTTACCATTCGTGCTGATACTGTTTTTACAAGCTGTATTTATCTGTCTTGGTGTCTCTCTGGGGCTGAGTTAGTGGACATGCCTGATAGTTTCAGGGTGAACCTTTGAGTGTCTAAGAGCTCGTTTCTGAAAAGGTTTACACAACCAAAATGAAACAGGAGTTTTTTCATCTCTTTTCAAATTCTGACATAAAAAATTATCAAGTTTCAACTATATGCTGAATTATAACACTTCTTTCTCACACTGTATTTAGAAACTATATTTGATCTGAATTATAGCTTGTCATTTTTGCCTATATTCACATAGTACCAATTTTTACTGTACTTTCATATGTTTTGCTAAAAGAAATTGTATGGATTAATAATCCAAATTTGGAGGCTAGGCACACCTTCTTCATAATGGACAAAAATATAATCTAAGTCAGTTTTGATAGAGAAATAACTTTGTCTTAAAAGATTTAAGAGAAGGTGTTGTTGCTATTATACAGGGGTGATACTAAGAAAAATTCAATTAGCATATAGGTCTGATTAACCCCTTCTTCCACTAAATATCACAGAATCATAGAAAGGTTTGAGATGGAAAGGACCTTTAAAGGTTATCCAGTTCCCACCCTCCTGCCACAAGCAGATATATCTCTCACTATATCATGTTGCCCAAAGCCCCATCCAACCTGGCTTTCAACACCTCCAGGGATGGGGCATCCACAGCTTCTCTGGGCAACTTGTTCCAGTGCCTCACCACCCTCTGAGTAAAGAATTTCCTCCTTATATCTAATCAAAATATACTTTTTTTTTTTTTTTTAGTTTAAAACCACTACCCGTTTTCCTATTCCTACATGCTCCTGTAAAAAGTCTATCTCCATCTTCTTTATAAGCCCCCTTGAAAGGCTGCAATAAGGTCTCCCCAGATGCTTCTCTTCTCCTTCAGACTAAATAACCTAAGCTTTCTCAGCATTTCTTCATAGGAGAAGTGCTCCAGCCCTCTGATCATCTTCATCTCCACTGCACCTGCTTGAACAGGTTTACATCTTTCTCGTGCTGGGGGCCCTAGACCTGGATGCAGGACTCCAAGTGGAGCCTCACAAGCAGTCACCTCCCTCCACCTACTGGCCATGCTTCTTTTGATGCAGCCCAGGATGTGATTGGCTTTCTGGGCTGCAAGCACTCACTGCTGGCTCATGTCCAATTTTTCACCCGCCGGTATCCCCAAGTCCTTCTCCACAAGGCTGCTCTCAATCCATTCATCCCCCGCTCTGTACTGATGTTTGGGATTGCCCTGACCCAGGTGCAGCACCTTGCACTTGGCCTTGTTGAACTTCCTGGGGTTCACGTGGGCCCACTTCTCAAGCTTGTCCAGGTCTTCTGGATGGCATCCCTTCCTTCTGTTGGATCGACTGCACCACTCAGCTTGGTGTCTTCTGCAGACTTGCTGAGGGTGCGCTCAATCCCTCTGTCTATGTCACTAATAAAGATATTAAGAATCACTGGTCCCAGGACAGACTCCTGAGGGACACCACTCATCACTGGCCTCCAGCTGAACATAAGAGACGTTGGCTGCAACTCTGGCTGTGGCCATCCAGTCAATCCTTATCCACCATATCGTCCACCCTTTAAATCCATATATCTCCAATTTAGAGGCAAGAATGTCATGTGGGACTGTGTCAAAGGCCTTACAGAAGTCCAGGTAGCTGACATCAGTTGCTTTTCCCTTCTCTATTGATGCAGTTACTCCATCACAGAAGGCTACCAGATTGGTCAGGGCCTTGGTGAAGCTTTGCTGGCTGTCTCAGGTCACCTCCTTAGGACACATGTCATCAGGCCCCATGGACTTACACTTGTTCAGTTTCATCTCAAAGAGCTGGTCTTGAACCTGCTCTTCACTTACAGTGGGAAGGACTTTGTTCCCCCTGCCCCTGCCCAGAGGCACTTAAGAGACATGGGAAGCCTGACTGGCAGCGATGACTGAGGCAAAGAACTCAATGAGTACCTCAGCCTTCTGCATGTCTGTCGTTACCAGTTCTCCTTTCTCTTGTATCAGAGGGGGCACACTCTCCTTGGCCTTTCTTTTCTGATCAATGTACTCATAAAATCTCTTCCCATCATTCTTTGCATCCCTTGCCAAGCTCAGTTCCATCTGTGCCTTGGCTTTCCTGATCCCATCCCTGCACATCCAGACAGCATCCCTGTGCTCTTCCCAGGCCATGTCCCTGTTTCCACTGCCTGTGCATTTCCTTCTTGCATCTCAGTTTGACCAACAGGTACTTGCTTAGCCATCCTGGTTTCCTGCCTTCCCTGGGTGATTTATTACGCATAGGGATGGAGAGTTCTTGCACTCTTAAGAAAAGTGTCCTTAAAGAGTTGCCAGCTCTGATCTGTTCCTCTGTCCCTAAGGACACTTCCAGGGAAAAGTTTTAGTCGTTTACTTCCATGTTCTTGTGTATTTGTTACCTACTGCTAACTAGTTTCATTAAAATAAGAGGAAGAGCAATATTAATCACTCCCTCAATGAAGATGCTAAACTAATATAACCTTCAAAAATAAACACTTCCTGTTCAAAGCATAGGTGAACAAGGATTACCTGCCTAAATTTTATTCATACAGTGTGAGCAGTAACTTGTCCTGACAGGTTCTCTTGAGGTAAGGAGGGCTGAACTGGAGCAACATAGAGAACAAAGGTCCCTCTATGGAGTCTATGGGGTCATCAGACCATATCCACCTTGGCTGTGCCACCTCTTGTGCTGACACAGTACTTGCAGATGTTTCTACCCCAGTGCTGCAAACCTGAAAGCAAAAAGGTGGGAGAACTAAAATGCTTCAATCAAATGAAAAGCCTGATATAACTGGCCTCTCAGACACACCGGACGAGGAAAACCAGAGGCATACCATGTTATCAGGTAACCAACCATATGGGAAGAATATGGTAGGAGCTAGGGGAGTGGCACAGTGTGTGATGGATAATATTAAGTGTAACAGTGGAAAAGTATTGTGACAAAAAATAATAAATAACAAAGTCCTATAGACTCTGCTCAGGTGCAGCTCACTAACAGTAGCATGTACTGCCTGAACTGTATGACCAGCAGCCCAAACAGGATTACAGCAATGATCAGGAAATGTTAAGTGAGATCAGAGAAAGCGTAAATTTAGGAGAGGTAGTTATAGGAGATACCTATGAACTGTAGCCATACCTCACTGTGATGTAGAGATAACTCTTTTGCATGCAACAAATGATTGCTTGTAGAACAACTGGTCTTATAAAAGACAAGAAAAGATGCACTTTCTCTGGACTTGATCTTGAGTTGTGCCCAGTACCTAGCCAAAGGGGAGAAGTCACTCTGTTTAACACTGTAGCCAGAGAGGGCAGAAGAATAATGTGCTGCACACGGATATTAAGCTTTAAGAGACAGAACTATATAAAATAGGTCAAACCAGATAAGGGGTGAAGGACATAGCAGGGACAAAAAGCAGTCTAAAAAAGCAGAAAGACTATGAGAGTCCTGGAATGTATCAAACAGTACTGCATTAGAAATTGAGGTAAAATATGTGTTGTAATTCAAAAAGAAAAGCAGTCTGAGAAAATAACTTGCATAGCTCAATAGGACAGCTAAGGAGACAATCAAATTTGTTGGTATTTAAGAAATAAGAAGTTGGTTAAATAAGGAGAACAGAAAAGGCCATAAAACATGGCAGGTCAAATGTAAAGAGGAAATACTGAGAACTAAAAAAGAACTTGAACAGTGCTTTACTCTTCTTAAACTGCTGTACTCCTTCAAGTACATTAGAATTCAGAGTCAGGCCGGGGAACTGCTACAGCTGACTGATGGCAAAGGTCTAAAAGGGGCATGTGAGGACAATAAGAACAAAATAGAGAAGTGCTGCAATTTCTTTGCATTGTTTTTCACTGCTGCAGATGATGGGGAGCTTTTGAGACCTGAGACCTTCTTTGCGGCAGATTGGTCAGAAGAGTGAGATGAATTTGAAATGAATATACAGGAAGTCTCAGACCAAGCAGACGGATTAAATTTCAGCAAGTCATTGGGACCAGATGGTGTTCACCCACGAGTCTTGAAGGAGCTCAAACGCGAAATTGCAGAAGTGCTGGCCAAGGAGTGTAATGTGCCATCGCAAACAGCCACGTGCCAGAGGACTGGCAGCGCACCAGCTGCCATTGAGCCTTCTGGCTGGAGAGCGACTCTGGAGGGAGCAGGAACTACCGACCAGTGACTCACCTCCACACCGCGCAGGGTGGTTGAGCCCATCATGGGGAATAAGGTCACTGAGCACACAAACAAGCACTGTTTTGGGGAAAAGAGGGAAAGCCTGACATCACTGTTGGAGGCAGACACACAAGGGCAGTTCTTGTGTCTACTTTACTGGTGCCCAAAGCATTTCCATCCTCTGCAGTGCCTTATATTTTACATGCTCCTAGGTCCATAGCCCTGCTATTCTTTTGCTTTTGGATCACAAACGTATCCACACAAAGCATCTCTGCTAAGATCTGCCCAATGCTCAGACAAAACTTTGGTTCTGTCTGCATTTACACTAACATGTCCTCTGCAGATGTGTCCTTGAATTTGCTTTGGCTAATAAAAGGGTTCTGTGGAGTACTCCATTCATAACTGAGTAATGTAGCCCATAGCATTTAGATGCATATAGGCTGTCATCCTTTCCCTTGTCAACTTAGTTTTGTGCAAGGTCCTCTGGGATGTTGCTTTCTCCAGATAAGCTTGCAGGAATTAGAAAAAAACTGCCTCTGTAAATATACAGCAAATTCTCCCTTGCCCAAACCACTTACATGCAAGATCCAGCTTCCCAAGAGCCAGCCATTCTGTTTTACCTTGAACTTCACAGGAACTCATTAAACTCAAAAAAAAAAAAAAATCCATTATGCTACCATGTCTCTTGGCTCCAAATGGAAAATAGACATTGACTAGCAATGCCCTATCACATCATTTCTTCCTGATTGTTATGAGTGTTATGCACAGCTATGAATGTGCAAAAATATACTTAATGTCACTATAATATATTAAGGAAGTCATAATAATATATTGCATAAAGTAATTGGATAGCACATATATAATGCTGACAAATTTATTTAAGCATATTAAGAATACTGCAGAAGAGTTATTTTCCAGCTATCTTGGGTTGAAATGATCACCGTTGGAAGTCTAATTTAAATTTTTATGATTAGATTATGATAACCATTGTGAACTCAGTATTAAAAGGATACAGTCATACAAGTTCATACAAGCACCAATTATTCTACTCTGAGATTCTCTGAGCAAGAAAATACGTTTACCATGGAATATTTTATTAGTGTTTTATATTTAAAAAAAAAAAAAAAAAAGTACTTCCCCAGAGGGCAGAGTTTTCCTTGCACTGGACTCTGAAGAATGCTGATGATGACACAGTCTTCTTACTAATTGGATTCACGTGCTACAAAGAAACGAATCTTGGTTATTATCTGTCACTTAGTTATGGAGACCCACAAGTTCCAACCTGAAGAAGCTGTGGTCGTAGATCTGCCACCTCTGTCTCCATCCAAATGACTAATTACCAGTAACTTCCTATTGAGAAGGGAAAAAACGCTGTTCTACTTTTATTTGCTAGCAATGCACCATATATTTAAGTAAATATTGATTTTCTAATCTCTAAGATAAAGTACCACAGAGTGGCAATTTTGAAACTGTGGTAGTATATATAGCACCACACGCTCCATCAAACTGTTCCTCCTCTCCTGCACCAAGGCTTCTCGTCAGCCTGGGTAGCCCTGCTCCTGAATATTTTACTTTTTATTTTTGTCTCCTTGAACTCCAATTCCCAAATACCTTTTCAAAGAATGCCTACCTACCTCTTTTCATTCTTTGATGCTGTATCAACCTTTCATCTCCTCTTCATATTGCCTTTTCTGAAATTAAATAGTAAATATGTTGGGCAGGAACAACATCTTGCTGTCATCCATATCAGCCTTGCTGTGCCAGTATAAGATACATTCGTGTTTTTTATTATGTGGATAGATTTATTTACAGATACACACACAACCTTTTAGGCAAGTTGTGCTGACGGAAATAAATAAATAAATAGCCTCTTGAAATATCAGAAATTCCCTTGAAAGCTAGCAAAAATGTTATAGCTTGAACATCCACTCAGAAATCAGTGAGTATCTAACATTTCCTCAGATTGGGATTTTACAGCAATAACTTCACTTCTGGATCACATCTGAGACAGGCCTATAGCTACCAATATCTGACAGAAAAGAAAGAATAATAAATAAATAAATAAAAAGATACTTGCATGTGTGTATATATATATATGAAGGCCATGAATGAAAAACTGGACCACCCAATTCAAGGAGTGACCAGTGCACTCCATGGCCTCAGGACTCAGGTCACTTATTTAAGGGTGTACCTTTCAACTTAGCTGCCTGCTTATCACCAAATTATGTTATAAAAGGACGGGAACAGGTTACGCATAGCAATGAGCTTTGTTTACGGGCAATTAAGTAGGACAGAAAACATCCATGGCTGGATAACACGGAAAGGAGGATACCTGAGATGATTATTACCTCCTCTGAGACAAGTGGAGATGTGAATATAATGAGATGCAATTCCAACCACTAGGGAAATGAAGAAAAGGTGGGCATCCAAAGCTTGAAGTCAATCTGAAAGAGTATACATTTTTTTCACAAAATTAGTAGTGGTTATACACTGAACTAGTTATTGTTCAAATGAACACATTCACTAAATGCTTCCGCTCTGAATATTATCTGCCTTTTGCCAACAATGTCTACTTAGCCAACAGTGCTGTTATTTGATGTAGCTGTTGTACTTCACTGTTTAGAATCCAGTAAGGTAAAGAAGGTAGTTCAAGTTCACACACTCATAGATAACTCCAGTAATCTATCCTGACTTCTGAACAAGTGCAAACTCGCTTCACCAGGGAAATTCATACAAGCAGTTGAGAATCAAGGTTCATATTATCATTCAGCCAGCACTAACAAGGACATGTAAGTATGATATTACTATGGCTTAATGCAGCTATGTATCAGCCAGGTGTCAGCTGCACTAAAACACACAAGAGGCTTATGCTTTAATGATGCCATTGATTTTTTTGTAGTAGCACAAGTAGTAGCAGTTGTAAAGGGACAGAAGGTCTTAGTTTTGATCAAGGTCAGGCCATGCCAGATATAAAACAATACAGGGAAGTCAAATCCTTGCCTGAAAGTGTTTTTAACTTAATTATAGAAGGAGAGAAAGAAAGAGGAATGCAACATGAATGCAAGCAAACTAACTGAGTCAGTGCAAGTTCTCTGTGCAGCAGGGCAGAAGCAGGAGGTGACAAGGACCAGCTAAGGCTTGCTGACATGATGGGTCCTCCACAGCTGCTGAATGCTACTGGCCATCTGCCGTTGTCCACATGCAAGTCCAGCTCAGTCCCTCTGCAATAGGTACAGGGTACTGCACATTACTACACACTACTATGCATTACTAGCTTTCAGCAAGAGTTAGGGAAGTGGCATGAGATCTACAGGGTCTCATATAAGCACATATCTAAGCAAAACAGACAACCCCTAGCTCCCACAATGAGCAATGTCAGCCAAACAGGAAAAGCATTATTGCACTAGTTTGCACAAACAAGGAAAAGAATGTAACTTTTATAGCACTAACGATTTTTAGATTAAAAATGAAATGATACAGCAAGCAGGAAAAAAATCCATGTGGAGACCATCTATTCAGAGGGCAGATAGACACCTGAATTCCTTGGAGTTTCAATGATAAAGTTTGAGTCTTGCAGGTACCATTGATCTCACTGTCACCGTGTTATTAAAGAGTCGTAATGCGGTAATCATGTTATAGCAGCTAGGAGGTAAAGTGCCATCTCATGTGTATAAGGAGTTCCTGAATATACTTGATCATATAGAAGGCTCGTAATCTGTTATATTCTCCACACCCCAGACTTACTCTTATTAAATTCTGTGGAAAAACATGGAGATGCTTGGTCAGGTGTGAGTTAGCAAAGACCTATCTAGTAACCTGGGATAGAAATAGCTAAAAAATTGTTGAGAGGAAGAAAATCACGATGTGTATTGGAGGCATCTCATTTAGGTATTCAGATAGGTATGTGAAATGAAATGTCATTTCTTGTTTAGCTTGACAGCATGGGGCCCAGGGATTCATTTTTATTCTCTGCAGGAGGTCTCACACCTCTTCCATCTTTCATGCCCAGGCCACCTAGCTGCATAATGCTGACAACAACTGGCCAGTTCTGAGCTATCCTGCAAGGAGTGTGCCCTGGGAAGCATCTTCTGGATGGTGCTAGAACACATCCACTAAGCATATGCTTGGTATCATAGCAGATCATTAAGGTCATATCAGTTCAAACACTGCTATTCCTTCCCATAATGATTTTCAGATGCCTGCTATAGGTTGTTTAATCCAAACTTCTCTATGTTGGCTCCAGTGAGTCCTGCTTCCTTATGCTCCTCCCCATCTTGAGAACCACATCACCTCTATAGAGTGCTCCCCACCACTGCCAGCTCTTTCTGCCCACATGAAGGATCTCCTCCTCTATGTCACAGAAGCCACATGTCTCCAGAGTCATGTAGGAAGCAAGGAGAAGTGTTAAAAGGCCATCAGGGCACACCATGGTTTGTCGTCCTAGCTCTTGACATTCTATATTTATCTGGACCCTCAGGTAAAGACTTTCTATTATTTGGACATGGTTGCTTCTAAATAGTGAAGTGTAGAAGACCTGAAGCCAGTTGTGCTAGCTGGTTGATCACAGAGAAGTGTGGGTTTCTGCACATTCAGTCAGTAAGTGCAGCATACATGCTAGCTCGCATATGTATGACTTTTGCAAAGAATAGTTGTCATTAAATAGAACAAAATAGCTGCTATGTTTTAGTCTTATCCTCTGACTGCTCCAGTCAACACCACTATCTTAGCAAGCCCAAAACCTCTAGTAATCACAATTTGTGAAATTAATGTATGTTCTCATGTTAAACTCTTATACAGATTAGCCTGAAAGGTGCAAGCTTCCTATCTGGGCTTTCTGATTAGGGATTTTTACTATAGACTGAGTGATAAATTATGTTTAATGTGTCATTAAGTACTTCTTCTAACAATGATAGATGGCAATATTTAAGAGGCAGAGGCAAAAAAAGAAAAAAAGAATGCTTTGACACCAAGTAATTCAAATATAGAAGCTTGCATTTTCATCACAGCACGATTCTGAGAGGGCTCAGAGCTGAACTGTGGACATAGGGACTGCAGTTACCATGCATCCTAAATAAATCCTAATGGTTCTTTCATCCACTTTCCCATTACCATAAATATAATAACACTATTTGCTCATGGTGACACAAGCCTTTCAATGAGTGTTCCTTAACATCAGTAGTGTTTCATGCACTGAAGATGCTACAGAACTCTTTTATTACTTTGTTGCATCTGTGTATTCATTCATTTCTCATCTGCTCACCCGTACTTTGTCATATGTGAATTTCTCCCCCAAAGGCTGAATTGACAACACTAGTTCGTGTTATCCATAGCAAAGTAATTGACTTATTCCTGGCAGATGTCAGGGAACACATTAAAGTATGCAACATGAAGGCAGACACTAATATATAAAATCACTAATAATTACTATATTATCATTACCGTATCTAATACACAATACATTTATAGTATAAACTGAACAATATGAAAAGATGCAGTGAGAGAGTGTAGAGAGAAGGCAAGAAGGTCAGCTCCCCAAAACCAGTCCAAGAGGTTGCTCAGCCCACCAAATTTTCCAAGCTCCTTCATTTTATGGCAACTTACGCCCAAACTCTGCTCATGTCCCAAAATGTCAATGCAACAATAGTGAAGGTAAAAATAAATAAATAAATAAGTGAGAGCAATATTCCATGTCTCCCGAGATTGCTGGAGACTTTTTCTGCTAGAAACTTTTTCATTTTCAGTAGATCAGGCTTTTTCAGTTTAGAGAAATAATCTATACAGTTTTGCTTGACATTGACAGACTGAACTTAATTCCACTGAGACAGAGAGTTAAGTGTCAATAACTGAAAATAGCTGCTTAGCACCATTCATTCCCTTCTAGGGGCTGTCAGCTGAGCTTAGAGTTTATGTTAGTACATCTACAATAAATGTGTCCCTGAAGAACGCAGAATAATTACAAGTAGAACACAAACCACAGAAAGGTTGAACATTTATATTTAAATAGAATTCTGATATCCACTAAGCAAATAAATAAATAAATATATAGTTCTTGAAAGATCACATGGGAACCCTAGGGAGAAAAAAAAAAAATATGCTGGATCTAGATTAGGCACTAGTTAGCAGGGAACATGTGTTTTATTTTCCCGTTAAAACACAATGCCAACAGGTGGCTTCTATCAGCATAGGTTTAAGAAAAAATAATTTATTCATTAGCTTAGAGCAAGCATTACCTTGACCCTGTAGCAAGCAAAAAATACTATTAAATAAAGAATCCATTCCTGATACTAAAGTTCAATGTGAATGTTGCCATCCACTTCAAAGAGGAGCTCGGTCTCCTCCAGTACTCTGCTTACACCGACTCTCCCCTGACTCCCCTCACTAGACCATGTTTAAGCCAAGCTCTTGCCTGCCCACTTGTGCTGCCACTCTGGTCACAAACCCCCCTGACGTGGTGCTCTGCAGTATCTTCCTTTGCACCTGCCTCTCCCTCCTGACGGCCTGATTCTCATCACCATGTTTTATGACCCCCTTCTCTACTGTGAACCACCAGCACGATGTTTCATGGAGGAAAACAGCAAATTCACGCCGCATCCTGGGATGACTCAGCTGGCTCGTCTCTCTCTGCTACCTACAACAGCTGGATGCTAAAAGGGCCCCCAACAAACATGCTGAATAAGCAGATCTGCAAGTCACATTGGATGTGGGAAATAATGGAGGGTGGTGGCTTAGGGTCTCATAAATAACTCCTATACCACTGTCACCGCCACATTTTGGTGCCACAACCCAGAAACCCATTAAAGATAAGTAATTATCACCACACCTCCCCAGGAAGCGTTCTCTGCAAAATGGCCCTCAGATAGATTAATGCTTCCTTTTTCTGCAATAAAGTCTTGATTTTCAATTTTTGGTACAATTAAGGAGCACTGTAAAACATTTTTATTATCTTTCTGTTCAGACTGAGAGACAATTATTGCACTGTTTGTAGATGCAGGAACCTATTCAAGTATTAGTCATTTTCCTTGTTATTAGCTTCTGGTTTAAATTGCATGATAAAGAATTATGGACACATTTGCGATCCCACAGTGTTTGTTTTCATTTTTTATGGCACGGCAACACAAATGAAAAGAGACAGCTAATGGCCTGGGGAGGGGACTGCGTGGTCTCAGCGGGAAGGCTGCAGTGACAGGTATGAACACCCGTTAAAGAGGCAGGGTGAGAGGACACCGAATTTGCAAAGAAAACTACTTTTTCATCCTTCCAAAAATACCTTCCTGTAATTATCTGGTGCCGTGTTCATTCCGTAAGTGTTAATTGGAACAAGTTTTCATTTGTACAAGAGGCAGCCCAAGATATCCTCTCACCCCGTGGCAGCAGCAAGCTACACAAAGAAGAGGACGTGCGGCACAGCACCTGCCCTTCCCAGGACTGCAGCTTCGGGTACCACTGGCCAGAGGCAGCTGAGCCACAGGCGAGGCTGTCACCGGGGTCCCAGTTTGCTAAGGACAGATTTGTCAACACAGCAGCCAGGGCCATGTCTGTTCTAGCAAATGAAATGGGCCAGGGACCATCCTCCAGCCTGGAGGCCAACTGGCATAGCGCAACTTTCATCCTTTTGGCTAAACTCTCTTATCTTCAAAAACAGAGCTCCCGTATTCAGGCGTTTTACTGGGAACTCTCCCTGGCTTGCGACATCCCCTAAGCCCTGTCTGAGCGTTTTCTTGGAAAGCACTCACTGCAGCAAGCCAAAGCTCTGCTAGGACTGGGCGAGCAGCAGCGAGGCTGAGCACACACCCCTGCATGTGCCTGTGGCCTGACACTGTTTAGTTCACAGCTCTAGGCATATCCATGGAAACTACTCCGATTTTTTTGCAGAACTGGCTTGTGGATGAAGAATAAATCCAGCACTGCTTTGCAATGCGGAGTGCGCGCAGCAAGTTTTGTAAGAATTTGATGGACTGTAGCTGTAAAGTGCTGCTTAACTGTGAAAATGAGTTATTTCAGTGCTATCCTATCATCAGCTTAGCATCTAAGACTGCTTTTAGAAATTCTGTGTCCTTTTATATACTGGGTAAGGGGACATAATTGCTTAATGGTGCCTTTAAGAAATTAAAGCATCTCCCCGGTAATAATTAACCACAGTAGCCTTGCTTTTACCCTCTCCTTCGGTGACAAGGACTGATAGATAGGAGGTCAACACAGTTGTCAAAATATTGTAATTGCCTCATTTCCAGTCAACCAGAACAAGCTTTCCCAAAACACCGTGCCTCTAACCTACTCAGAGCCACATCAGCTGTGCCCTCCCTTCCCACCACTGGCCCTGACAGCATGGCCAGAGGTATTACAGTGATGGCCTAACCCAAATTGGTGCGTGCCAGGAGTCATAGGGCTTCCCTGCTTCAATTCCTGCAGTCAGAGCTGAACTTGGGCAAATGCCTGCAAAACCAGCAGTCCTCACTGCAGCTCTCCAGTGACGGAGAACAGCTATGCACTCAGGTGCCAGCCTTGACGCACCGCCTCTATTAACTAATCACAGATTGCTTAGATACTTTCTGCAGCTACTCACTAGTTTGATGTGATGTATACACAGGCATGTAATCTTTCTTAGAAAAAAAAAAAATCTTGAGAAACTGCAAATCTAACCAGATCAGTTAGAGTACAGGTTTATTTGCTGATTTCTGTTGGTTTTTCTCTCAAACCAGGATTATCTTTGTCAGTATCTTCAGTACTTATCTTCACACACAAGATATATGTAATTAGATGCAAAATTGTCCTTGTCTATTTTAAAGATATATATAAATTTATGTACTCATTAAGATAGAGTTAAGTAAGCCCAAATAATCTTGTTACAGCATGAAGAGCCTATTATTACCAAGTTTGCTCATGTTTATATGTGTACTTGTTAATAACCGTAATTTGTGTTTCACAGTGAGGCATGATTTTCTGGGTGTTTCTTTAATCCCCCCTTTTGAATCTTTGAATCCTCTTGTAGTTATACATTTTTATTTGAATAGTTACACCAGAACTATAATTCTAGAAGCAAGATGGCATCAAAATACCAGAGAATAGTTCAGGATGGCTCTAGAGTAATCTGCACTAAAAGAAGGGTTTACACTGAATTCAGACTGGATTGCTCAGATCCTGCTGGGTCTTGAAAAGCTCCAAAGACATCCTACAGGATATGCTAAGGACAATGTCTACAGACTGTCAACATGCTTAAAAAAAATAAATTAAAAAAAAAAAAAGGCAAGTCAGTCTCTCTCCATTTCAAATTTTTGCACATTGTTTGTCATCCTCCCACCCTTCACCACTGTGAAAAAAACAAACTCCACCTCCTCAAAGACTTCCCTGTAGGCACTGGGGGATGCTGCTAGGTCCCCCTTAAGCTATCTCTTAATGGCTTCTGGCTAAGTCCAGCTCCTCTAGTTTCTCCTCACAGGTTAAGTGTTCCAGTCCCACCACCTCAGCAGTCTCCCCTCCAGTTTACTGATATCCTTCTGTACTGGGGATCCCCAAAATACACACAATATTCCAGATGTGATCTAGCAAATGCCAAGCAAAATGAAATAAATGTTTCCCTGGATCTCCTGACCCTGCCCATGTTCCTATAGCCCAGGGTGATGGCCTCCTGGCAGGACCCCCAGGACCCGCTTCTGCAGGAGCTTGTCCATCCCAGGGACAGGACTTGGCATTTCCTCTTGCAGAGTTTCAGGAGACTCTTGTCAGCCCGTATTTCTAGCTTAAGTCCCTCTGAGCAGTGATATTGCCTGCAAACATTGACTGTTTTCCTCAGTTTGTTGTCATCCATAAAGCAGATGCAGGTGTCATTTGCCTCCTCTTCTAGCTCACTGACAAACATAATAAACTGGACAGGTCACAGGGTAGGCCCCCAAGGAAGTCCACGTTACTGCCTCCGCATTGAGTACAATCCATTAACTACTGAAACTCATGACCCAGACAGTTGTTTTCACCAATTTCATATTCTGCCCAGCCAGCCCATAACATCCCAATTTGAATACACGCAATCTGTCACAGACAATGTCAAAAGCCTTGCTAAATTCAAGGTAGATATCATCATCTCTCTCTCATCAGCAGTTCTGGGCTTTTATCCTTCTAAGAATGAAAATATTCCCTTCAGCCACTGCATATTTAGCATCCCATATTCTGTTCAGAGTTCTGGCTCTGAGACTAGATATCCCCCTCAGCTTGTAACGATGTCATTATTTGATCCTCAATATAACCTTAATAACTTAACTTTATCTTTGGCCATGCTTAAAATATGCATTGCTGGATGGAACCCAGCTCAACGAAATATCAAGACTGTTGTGTTTCCATGACCTACTCTCATATTATTGCTGGCATGTTATGTAGTATTCATTATGGAGCTGCCAATCAGACAAAGAAATGGACGTGTTCGCTTTTTTGTTATTGCTATCATCTGCTCTGGATAATGCATCTGTTACAAGAATCACCAGGAGCTACATTTTAATGAGGTTTTGCTTTAGTTTATCCAGAGGCACATCAGTAGCACCACTGAACCTGAAGACAACATAGACTGGAGACTTTCTACTAAACGTGTAGTTAATTCTTTGTGTTAACAGACTCTCTGCTGGCGGTAGCATCTATTCACATCTTTTTTTACCTTGTGCTCTCCCTAAAAGTTATGATCTGTGTGATCCTGCTTCTCTCCTACTCCTACAGTTTCATCGGGTTTACAATTTTCAGTGTGAGACCAGAAAAGGAGGCACTTTCCTAGACTGCAAAAGCAGCAGAGAGACATTCTGCCTTAAAGAAATATTTAGGGGTGGGATGCTAATGCAGATTCCTCTCTTGGGTTCTTTGCCCCATTTCCAAGTTAACTCTACAATTTTATTTTATTTTTTAATGTTGTTGACATTGAGTAGTGATGGTAGTAACCTTTTTTTATTGCAAACAAAATTCCCAGTGAAACACATGAGCTGATAAAACAGAATTCATCACCCTCTAGACTTAAATCTTAGGTCAAGAAGTGTCACTTAATAATCTCTGACATCAAATCTAATGAGAAAGTCAAGGATCATGCCTTAAGGAAAAGTGTAATTTAAAGAGCAGAACCTGTACTTGTTCATCTGAATCACATTTATAATGTACAAGAAAAAAATATATCATCTGTTCCATTTCCCATGAATGTCTTTACCTTTGGCTTTATGAGACTTCTTTTCAGTGATTTCAATACTACATTCCAGTCTAGTGTTTTCTCAAAATCCCACTAAGGATGACTGTAGATGGAAAAAAATGACAATTGTTTTCTTTTCCACTATGATACTTCTGGGGCAGAGGAATGCCTCCTTTCTCTCTCACCAAAATAAAATAAAATAAAAGCAGAAAAAATGAGCACAGAACTGTTTCCAGTACAAAGATATGTCTGAACTTTTCCATTTTCAGATAAAATGACTGAGTGAATGGCTTCACTAATTTAATTCCCATTTGCTTTGCTGTAATATACCCTTTGTAAAGGTTAGAAGTCCATCTGCTTACTCTTCCATCAGAGACTCGGCACAGTCCCAGCTGCAGATGTGGCAGCTCCAGTGCAAAATGAGCAACAGCTTAAACAATCTCATTTCCAGCCTGAATGTGAAAGCTGTTTCTCTTGAAAGAAAACATATATGTATATCCCAAATCAGTGATTTCTCAACAGGCCCATAAATATGAATACTACACAGGGTGGGCCCATCACAAGTGGGCCAGAAGCGTGATTCCAGGAGCCTTGATAGACAGATCTCCTGCTCTCGATAACTCCCAGAATCGTATTTCTTCACCTCTCTTTATAGAGAATTTTTGAAGAACACAAAACAAAGGCTAAACTTCATATGTGAAGGGTGACCCTAACATTGTGTGTCAGTAGGAGTTAGTTTTAGTTTTATTTTGTAGCACAAAGGAGCATCTCCCACCATCTCCATTCCACTGTATAAATCTAGAGTGTTGTATAAAGGCAGTCCTAGGAATATACAGGAAATATTAAGGAAGTTAATTTCACCTGAACTTAGACCTTTCCCTCCAGGCAGTATTCACAGTTCTCTGTTTCTCTCTTTGTGTTGTGTGTATTTGTTTCTGGTCTCCAACTATTAGTCCCTTTTGTGAATCTCTGCTTCCTTCCAAAACTACACTTAAAGTTGTTGTGGTTTTAGTTGTTGTTGGTTTGTTTTATTTTGTTTTTCAGACTAGCAACTAAGGCTTCTTATTGGCCTACACTCTAGAAGAGAAAATGACAAGTAAGATATTTCCAAGGATAGTTTCTAAGATTATTCTGGTCTTCCACATCTACCCCTACTCCCTTCATTTCTCATTCATCTGGAAAGCATCAGCCCCCACTGCTAACTCTCTAGAGGTTTGGCCATGTTCTTAAAGCCAATCCTGAAGCACCATTCTTTATGCATAGCTTTCCCGGAAACCCCAATCTGCCCTTTTCTTTTCAAAATAGGCTACTTAAAAATAAAAGCTTTATACCTCTCCTCCTGAGCAGTACCTTTTTCTGTATGGAAACCACTCAGCTCCTCCACAGCAGGGACTGACCCAAAGGTCCTCTTTGCAGAGACTATCAGAGGCTTCAGCTCCATTAACTGGCTTTATTGGCCACTGAGGATTTTATATACCTTCAACACAGTATATTTTTTATGCTTTTATAGCCTGTTATAAATAAGACAATGGTCACTTTCTATTGTTTCTAGAATGAATTCCTGTCTTGGTAAAGGTCAGGGAACAAATGGGCTTGCACAACTTGTTGTGGCTTCTCAAGAAGTAAGGCATGGCAGGAATACCTGAGTGGAGACTGCCTGAGCTCTATCTTAAACAGAAAAGGGGCTTAAATTCTGGTAGAATACACAAGCATCACTTTCAAATATAAAAATCCTTCTATTAGATATTGAAAACTGAGCAAGGGCCAGCAATGTTAAACGCAAGACAGCACTTGTTCTGCTATCAGAGAAGGGCTAATTTGGAAGAAGTGTAGTACAGTCCTGATAAATCTCCTTTAGTTCTGGAGGTGCAATGTGTCAGCAGCATAAGAGAAAGCAGGAGAAATGGGAGCTAAAAAAAGACAGTACAATATTGTGGTCAGGATCATGCAACTGAAGATCAGACATTCAATCTGAAAACGGTAATGGGGAAGAAAAGCAAGGGAGCACGGCAAGATGCTATAGGCTATTGGAGATAATAGAAAAAAAAGTCTTTTGGCAGAGCAGGGGGACTTATATAAACTCTAGATTAAAGCCCACCTTGCTGCACCAGAGAAATAGAGCTGGTTAACCTGATGTATGTTCCTGCTGTAACAAGCACTAGCACAACTGATAGGCTAGATGTCAGGAAGAGAATTCGATTGGGCAACAGCACTGAAATATTGCTGGAAATGGTGATCTATAACATGTATGCAGAAAAAAAAATATTTTCAGATCAGCTACACTAGTGATATTTTTCCTTGGAGACAATCCTTACCTACAAAGAAATAAGCAGTTAACAACAGAAAGAGGAAAAAGGTATGCTTCTGGTTATGTATTTGATAAAAAACAAAGTTACAAGACAATAGAAAGAAAGAGAGCTCAGCAGAAATAATAATAATAATTAAAAAAGAAAAAAAGTCACGTTCTGTGAACTTTCTGGGGTCAAAATGAAAAAGAATAGAGGCTAGTGTAGAAAATAAATGGGCTTTGGGAGAGGTAAAGGTGCAAGGCAAGAAGTAACCTAATGTCAGTGTAACATCAAGACGACCTTTGCTGCTTCAAGTTTTCAGATAGAAAAGACCAGACAGATACAGAGGCGTAAATCAACCCTATGGATGTCAAAGCAAGAACAGCAATCTCAGCAGTAATAGAGCAGGTATGCATATGTGGCATCCACTCCAAAAGCATGAAGAAACAATCTATTTCTGGGCCTTTGCAGGCACACACTCCTGTCACATCAGGCTTTCTTAAGGCTTATGTTTAGTTTTTCCCAAAATGCAGCATCACCAGTAGATGAAGGAAGAAGGTAGAAGCAGAAGGACCCAATGGGTCCTGGTTTTCCATACATGCAGGTCCCTTCAATGAGTCCCAGGTAAGACTACATCTTCTTTCCTTTGACTGTCATTTCACTATTTTATCACCACTTCCCTCCATCTTCTCTCACATACAGGGCAATTTTGCAAGAGACACAGCATGGAAACCTGCTGTTTTTCTGGAGGCTTTTTTCATGTTGCCTTATGTACCGATCCACGTGTGTCATCGTGTGTACAATTGCATCACTCCCCTTTGTACCTTATTCATCTCTTCAGAGTTTTCTAGACAGCCCTGAGAGACACTGTCGGGCTGCCCTGTGCAATGATCTTCATTTCCAGAACAAACCTCACCTTTACTGTGTCTTCAGAATACACTGTGAAACACAAAAGTTTGATAAACGCCATTTAGGACAGTGGGAATTGGAGAGCACCAGCCTCGTTAGGCCTACAACAACCCTCAGGATTTTATGACCCACCAAAAATGCAAACAAACCCATGGTTTTGGATACGGATCTACTAGTTTTCTCTGTTTACCTCAGAGGAAGTTTGTGACAGAATACAAATATGAGCTCATCTCTCCCCAAGGACAAACCCATCACAATAGATTACCCCCATCAGCGACTTATCCTGTTCAAAACAAGGAGGAGGTTTGCAGCTACATGGCTATTCCTTCCCCCAGACATTACCCCCAGATCTCTGTTCTGATAGATAAAAATGCAAAAATTAGCAGCAGACAGGGTATTAAACTAGATATGGCTGGGATTTATGCTAAAACACATCTTGTTAAACATCACTTTGAAATCCTAAATCTTTGTTTGTTTGCTTGTTTTTGTGGGTGTGTTTTTTGGTGGGTTTTGTAGTTGTTGTTATAATTTCCAACAACTAAATATCTGTCTTTTTTAAAATATGTAAATCATGCAACATGAATTCACTTTGGTTTAACTAAAGACCACACCCAGACTATTACATGATACACCAGGTTTTAGATAAATCCTATTTAAAACAGTCAAGCTTAAAAATAATTCCTAACAAAAAGTGTCGGATTTGTTCATGATAATCTTTCTGTTATATTATTCAGGATACAGTTTAATAAAAACTGCATAATACCAAAAGATGATAGGTAGGGTGATGCAACAGTTTTACATTACCTAAGTTTAGACTACTCTTAAGTGCAAATAATTTTATGGGGGAAAACTTCATTTTTAGGGCAGTTATAAACCTCTAGGTTTTCATTCAGAATGAGTGTTAGGGACCATATCACAGTAAATACCTGAATATATAAGCACAACTAGCACTGAAATATGAATATTATTCAGTCCAATTTCCTTTGATTTTGACATAACCAATTTTGAAAGTCACAAAGTAGATCACAGTGGTGTGTTACCTGATTGCATCTAATATAAATCTAGATAAAAGGTTGTATCATTTTTAATATATCAACTTACTTAGAATGCTTTTTGACTGCTGACACATCAGAGAGATAGCAGTGATCAATAAAAGAAAAAAAATGCTGAGATATTAGAATCTTTACAATTCTCCTAGCCAATTTTTCACACAGTACTTAGTACCCAAGTTTTATGTCTAAACTTGCCACGTTAAAAATGTAATTCATATGATAATGAAATGTCAAATAAGTCTTGAGCTAGAGATCTGGATATTTAAAGTATCTGATTTCATTAGGAAGACACTTCTTAAAGATATGAGGAATGATCGGAGGTTCTACTTGTCTTCTGTCAACATTGGGAGCTGTCTTGGGCAGAGTGACCACGAAATGCTAGAGTTCTCTATTCTTGGCAAAGTCAGGAAGGGGATCAGTAAAACCGCTGTCTTGGACTTCCGGAGGGCTGACTTTGAGCTGTTCAGGACACTGGTTGGCAGAGTCCCTTGGGAGGTGGTTCTGAAGGGCAGAGGAGTCCAGGAAGGCTGGGCGCTCCTCAAGAAGGAAATCGTGATGGCACAGGAGCGGTCTGTCCCCACGTGCCCAAAGACAAGCCGACGCGGAACTAGACCGGCCTGGCTGAACAGAGAGTTGTGGCTTCAGCTTAGGAGAAAGAAGAGGGTTTATAATCTTCGGAAAAGAGGGCAGGCCACTCAGGAGGACCATAAGGATGTTGCAAGGCTGTGCAGGGACAAAATTAGAAAGGCCAAAGCTCATCTGGAGCTCAATCTGGCTACTGCCGTTAAAGATAAAAAAAATGCTTTTATAAATACATTAACACGAAAAGGAGGACTAAGGAGAATCTCCATCCTTTACTGGATGCAGGGGGAAACTTAGTTACAAGAGATGAGGAAAAGGCTGAGTTGCTCAATGCCTTCTTTGCCTCAGTCTTTAGCGGCAAGACCAGTTGTTCTCTGGATACCCAGTACCCTGAGCTGGTGGAAGGGGATGGGGAGCAGAATGTGGCCCTCACTATCCATGAGGAAATGGTTGGCGACCTGCTACAGCACTTGGATGTATGCAAGTCGATGGGGCCGGATGGGATCCACCCAAGGGTACTGAGAGAACTGACGGAGGAGCTGGCCAAGCCACTTTCCATCATTTATCAGCAGTCCTGGCTATCGGGGGAGGTCCCGGTTGACTGGCGGCTAGCAAACGTGACACCCATCTACAAGAAGGGCCAGAGGGTAGACCCGGGGAACTGTAGGCCTGTTAGGTTGACCTCAGTGCCAGGGAAGCTCATGGAGCAGATTATCCTGAGTGTCATCACGCGGCACTTACAGGGCAACCAGGTGATCAGGCCCAGCCAGCATGGGTTTATGAAAGGCAGGTCCTGCTTGACGAACCTGATCTCCTTCTGTGACAAAGTGACACACTTAGTGGATGAGGGAAAGGCTGTGGATGTGGCCTACCTTGACTTCAGTAAGGCTTTTGACACCGTTTCCCACAGCATTCTCCTTGAGAAACTGGCTGCTCGTGGCTTGAACTGGCGTACGCTTTGTTGGGTTAAAAACTGGCTGGATAGCCGGGCCCAGAGAGTTGTGGTGAATGGAGTTAAATCCAGTTGGAGGCCGGTCACTAGTGGAGTCCCCCAGGGCTCAGTACTGGGGCCAGTCCTCTTTAATGTCTTTATGAATGATCTGGATGAGGGGATCGAGAGCACCCTCAGGAAGTTTGCAGATGACACCAAGTTAGGTGCATGTGTCGATCTGCTCGAGGGTAGGAAGGCTCTGCAGGAGGATCTGGATAGGCTGGACTGATGGGCTGAGGCCAACTATATGAAGTTCAACAAGGCCAAGTGCCAGGTCCTGCACCTGGGGCACAACAACCCCAAGCAGCGCTACAGGCTGGGAGATGAGTGGTTAGAAAGCTGCCTGGCCGAGAAGGACCTGGGAGTATTGGTTGATAGTCGGCTGAATATGAGCCAGCAGTGTGCTCAGGTGGCCAAGAAGGCCAACAGCATCCTGGCCTGTATAAGAAGCAGTTTGGCCAGCAGGGCTAGGGAAGTGATTGTCTCCCTGTACTCGGCTCTGGTGAGGCCGCACCTCGAGTACTGTGTTCAGTTTTGGGCCCCTCACTACAAGAAGGACATGGAGGTGCTCGAGAGAGTCCAGAGAAGGGCAATGAAGCTGGTGAGGGGTCTGGAGAACAAGTCTTACGAGGAGCGGCTGAGGGAGCTGGGCTTGTTCAGCCTGGAGAAGAGGAGGCTCAGGGGCGACCTTATCGCTCTCTACAGGTACCTTAAAGGAGGCTGTAGAGAGGTGGGGGTTGGTCTATTCTCCCACGTGCCTGGTGACAGGACGAGGGGGAATGGGCTAAAGTTGCGCCAGGGGAGGTTTAGGTTGGATATTAGGAAGAACTTCTTTACGGAAAGGGTTGTTAGGCATTAGAATGGGCTGCCCAGGGAAGTGGTTGAGTCACCATCCCTGGAGGTCTTTAAAAGACGTTTAGATGTTGAGCTTAGTGATATGGTTTAGTGAAGGACTTGTTAGTGTTAGGTCAGAGGTTGGACTAGGTGATCTTGCAAGTCTCTTCCAACCTAGACGATTCTGTGATTCTGTGATTCAAACAGAAGCGTACTTGTTTTACTAGAATTTAGCTTCTTCCTAATAAATCACACTTCAAGAGCACTAGCATCTAATTACCAATTTACACTTATAGAGTATATTATGCTGTAATGAAGATGAAGCCTATTAGAACAGACAGTTCACTGCAAGTTCAGGTGCTGAAGGACAGCAATGCTGGGATGCCTGAAAGCAGGAAAAAGTCTTCATTTGTGGATATTAAGCTTGTTGATTTGGCATCCTGCAAGAATGGGACCAATTTGTATCAAACAATTTCTCTAATACTCCTGTTTTCAGCCTGGAACCTGCCTGGAATGCAAACTATATTATAAATGTTACACATTGCCAGAGGGAGAAATGGGCCCTGTGTACATCAGGGTGGTAAATCAAATCAAAGACAGACAACTCTACCTCACTGCTACAGGAAACAGTTCACAGAATTTTATTCCAACTTAAGCAGTTTAATTAAAATATAATTGTTGTAGTTAATGAAAAAGAAAAAAAAAAGAATGGCTCTGTTCAAAATAAAAAGGTGCTTGTACAGCAAGCAACCCCAAGATGCTTTCATTTCCAATTTCCAACAGACAATGCAGAAAAGATTTCACAACAACTATGCAGCAGCCATGAGAATTCAGCATTGTAGCAAATACTGCAACAAAAATCTAAATTCAGTGATAACTACAGCAAAGCAAAGAAACATTGGCATGAACATCAAATGCAGAAACTGTCTAATCAAGAAGCCAAAGGCTGATTATGAAACTGAAATAATAATTTAAAACTAAAATAACAATAAAAAAAAATAATAAATAAATAAATAAAACAGGCTATATAAGAACAAAACTTTCCAGGTTTGAGAACAATTGCAATAGCATGCAAAAATGACACACTTCTGGTATTAACAGTGACAATTTCCATAATAATGGGGAAAGAAAAATTGGTCCCATGCAAGGAAATAAATGTACTATATTAAAGAAGAAATGCCTGGAGTCACAGAAGAAGGAGATGGAATAACATAACATGTAGCAAACATACTAGTAACCTATAGAGGTTGCATGCTTAATTCAAAGCACTTGCCTGACCAGGAGACAAGGCAGCACTGCTCCAAGCACAGCCAGTCCCCAAGCCAGTGGATAGCTGCTAGCCAATCCTCATCAAGAGCTTTTCTTTCAAAGAAATTCTTTATCTGTTTAAATGCTTTATATAAGAGCTTTCTAGAAAGTAAACCCGAAAGGAGGTTGACTTGAAAGGAGGTTGTAGCAAGGTGGGTGTTAGTCTCTTCTCTCAGGTGACAGGATGCAAGGAAATGGGCATCAAGTTGTACCAGAGAAGGTTTATATTGGATATTAGGAAGAATTTCTTCATGGAAAGGGTGGTTCGGCATTGGAATAGGCTGCCCAGAGAAGTGGTGGAGTCTCCATCCCTGGAGATATTTAAGAAACTTGTGGATGTAGCACTTAGGGACAAGTGGTGGACTTGGTCGTGTTAGGTGGATATTTGGACTTTATGATCTTAAGGGTCTTTTCCAACCTAAAAGATTCACTGATTCTATGATCTTGTGATTCTATGACTCTATTCCATGGGATCTTGAGGTGCCTGATATTTTACCTCCTCCTGGTCTAAGTCTTGATTTCTGTGGAGGTTGTTTTGTCTACTGCCAGAAGAGGGACTGTTCATGAACCTGAACATCTCTTCCAGGGAACTGTAACCAGATAGTTGCAGCTTCATCTCTTCATAGTGATGATGATAACTTAATATTTTCAACCCAAGAAAATAAGGTAAGAGAAGTATGCCAGTGTGGAGAAAAATAAGACAAGAAAGCCAGTATGGGAACTTGCTTAGACTTCCATCATATTGCTGGATGGTGTAGGAATTACTGAAGTGACTTCACATTGTTTTGCCTTCACACCTGAAGCTGAAACCAGGATAGAGCTGACGTGTCCTAAATGGAAGCACATTCAGAATATTCCTGGCAATTAAATGGACCTCTTGTAGCATCTCATCCAGTACCTTCACCAGATGTTGTCCGATACACACTTATTTGAATGCCTGCAAGTTGACATCAGTTTCTTATAATCACAGAGTGCTTTGATGCCAAAGTCCTGAAACATTTCAGAGAAATACCTTGATGAGCAATTACAATGTCTGAGCTCAGGGGCTCTGCTGTACTGCTATGTTTTGTCAGTCAGGTGCTGGTGCCTTCATGGGACAGTGCACTGAAAAGTTCAACACGGTGCATGAGAAAACATGTGTCTTTCTACAAATCTAACTGAAACATACACAAACCTGCCTATGTCCTAAAGACAACTGAATTATGCATAGCATATTGCCTTTTCTTAAGCTAAACTATTTTCATTGCTATTAAAGATTATAACTACAATGCTGACCACATACAATATGGCATCTAATTTTAGCATCAAAGAACCAATGTAGGCACTACAGAATGAACTGCCTACTCTTCCACTTCATTCATTAACTGTTTTTGCTGTCATGGCAGAGAAGAAGGTTCTTGCTTCTCATTTCAAAACAGGGGCTGCATTGCTGCTAGTGAGAAAAGTCATTCTTTCTCCTGTAAGGTAGTGTGACCAGATAACCACTAAAACACAAGAAATAGAAAGATCTGAAAAACTTGAAACCTAGAATAATTAGGATTCTTTCATTTAGAGAAGAGTCATTGTTTGCCCATAGCAAACAAAAGGAATTATTAATCCTTAATTCACTTTTCAGCTAATTCGATATCATCATTCATCTTCTTAATAATATGATGCTCTTTCTTCTGGATTCATTGTATGTCCACCCTAAATAACATTGGCATGGGAAAACACAAAAACAATCAACACTCCCACTAAGAAATGTTCAGTCCAACTTGGTGGAAGGCAGGCATCTCCCTGTCATGTGCAGCAAGATTTTCAGACCTCCTTCAAAGCTGCAAAATGTTTGGCATTGAGGAAACTGGCTCATGCTGTCCATCTCCTGTCATCAATTCCCATCAGGGTTAATACCACAGAGACGAGAAAGAAAGAGGAAAAAAAAAAAAAAAAAAGAGCAAGTCTTGATTATTGCACCTTTTTCCAATTGTGTATGGATCAAAAGGGATAAACATGCAGGCTGTAACACCATTTGTTCACAAGCAGCATAAACACAACTGATACGGCACCGTCTGATCTGCTGCATCCCATCTGCCAGCTGCAAGAACGAAAAAGGGAGAGCAATTAAGAATATTAATCAGGGCTTGAAGTGCTGCATGATTCATGATACGTGAAGAAAGACCAAGATATATCAAAAGATAATGTGTTTACTTAAAATAAAATAGAAGCATGATTTCTTTAGTCCTTCATATTTAATCTAGTAGAATTTTTTCCCTGACTGCACTGAACTTTCTACCAAATCTCTTGCACTCACTTTGAATAGCCAAGCACTTAGCTCAGTCGATCTCAGTTTAATTCAAGCTTCTGATTAGTGATTATTTAGAAGCACTGAGTTAACATTAGAGTTTCAGCAGCTAGATTATTTCCCTTGTGATCTTCATTCTGGTATTTAATAATGCCATTTCTTCCATTCCAATTAGGCTTTTCATCTAAAAAAAGGCAAAACTTTCTTTTCGATTTCTGGGTAAACATACTGAGCATCACATGGAATTTGATCCTTGCTATGAAATTATTTTGGCAGAATTAATAAAACTGCTCTACAGTTTCATGGGGAAAAATTCCTTTTCTGTATGGTTGAGGTATTTCTGTGGAGAATTTTTAGCTTCTCCTGAGGTGCTGTCTCCTTGTGTCTAAGTGAAAGACAATACCACAAAGACATTTAAAGGGCCTAAAGGTGCAGATTTGTGCCTAGTGGGATTTCATATCTCCATAAGAGACCAGAACATGAGCAGAAATTGCAATTTAAAATCTAAAGAAACAAAACACCTATTTGGAGATCCATACCAGAAAACCTGCCTTTTGTGTGTACAAGGGTGGCACGAGCACTGGAATACCACACAGACATTCTTTCATACTGCCAGTCGCCCAGTTGTGTGGGTGTCTCATTGTGACAGGCACTGGGGACACAAAAGGAACTGCCAAAGCATGGCTTTTACACACTCATGAGCCATGTCTCCAAGATGAGGAGAAATAAGTCCTGGCCACCAGCTTGTCTCCAGGCCAGCACAATCCCTTGTGCATGTCAGGAGATCAGAGGAGAAGCCTGCACTGTGGAAACCAGCCCCAGGACACCCAAACTCACCAACCAGAGCAGCGCAGGGGTCCCTTGGCTGGAAAACGCCCTGTCCCCATGTGGGGACTGGTGAGCAGGATGAGGACATCAGAGGGCAGCCCTGTGCATAAACCTCAGATGTCAGCTCGGCTGTAAGGAAACCTGTGCTGTTATTTACTGCAACTCAGAAAGCTGTCCTACACAAAGGGTTGTACCCTAGCCATATCAGAAGGAGGGGGAATGAAAGGTAGCCCAAATTCACTGGGCTATTTATTATACCTGGTCCATCGGTTGCAGGCACTTACAGGCTTCAAAATTAAAACCATGCTCCTGAGTTGAAGGTCTACAGTATTTTGACTTCAGTCTCTTCTCTAGACATAAGCAAGAGTCAAGATTGTCAAAACATCAGGTTTTTTTAAGATGTTGCAGTCTGGAGAAAAGAAAAAAAAAAGAAAAGAAAAAAAAAAGGAAATTATTGTATGCATTTGTAGAGTTTTATTTCTTTTCGTTTGTTTTTGTTTTTTTTTCCTGGATTTTTGGTCATGCAAGAATTTGCACCTGCCAAGACAAAGCAAGGCATTGTTGAATACAGATTTCACTTTAAAAAAATGTATTTCCTACTTTGAAATAGGCAAAAAGGCATATTTATGAAGCTAAAGAACCACAGAGAGGGGCCTTTTAAAGACACTGACCTGTCAGAAGAGGCTGATACACTACCAAGCCCCGCAGAAACCTCTGATAACCTCAGGTTGCCTTTGAAACCATCCAAACAGGGGCTTTAGACAATTTGGTACCATTTAAAGAAAGTCTGCATGCTGTCTTTTGCAATAGAATAAGGACCCTGGCACTCGATGTCCCTTGTCATTACAGGCCAAAGAATAACATTAAGCAGGTTGGAAATAGATTGTGCACAAAGTCAAATTGAATGTCCAGGTGAAAAGAAAAAAGAAAACGAAAAAAAGAGGGTATATCTGCAAAAAAGACAGAAATACAACTTTTTGTGTGCAGATAATATGACAGAGAGAAAAGATACAGAGGACATGCACGAGCATGTGTGCTCTTCACAAATGATCAAAGCTGTCTGTAAGAATGTCATCCTGAGGTTTAATCCTACAAGATGTAAGGGACAGGTTGGGTACACTGACTGCCTTATTCATTTCCCTCTTAGGAAGGGTTGAGCACCTGGATAGCTTGTTTTTTGCTTGGAGAAAGGAAACCTACATCAAAGAGATGCGTTTTTCTTTTTACTGAAACACACATATAAGGACCAACCCTTTTGGAGGGTTCGATAAAGATCGAACAAGTAGCAAATTTGATGCTCAAATCCCTCCATGCTGGGGCTCTCTGAAAACTAAGCCTCATTCTTAAACTCTCTGGTCTTATTTACTGCACTTCCCACCACTGCTCTTCTCATAGCCTCCAACCTAGGTCTGCATTAACCCCTTCTTCTAGCACAGTAAAAGATCTCAAATTTTAAACCAATGCATGAACTCAATGAGAAGCTGTGTCTGTCTGGATGTTGCTTTTTTTTTCTGCTCTTCAACAGACAGAAACATCATTCCTCAGCACCAGTTGTATGCAGAAGACTACGACTTTAAAATGCAGGACTTATGACACTGAAGTAAAAAGCCTGATTGAGTAACCATTTAGAAGAAACTTTGACTCTGAAATACTTTGGGGTCACCTCAGAGATGCTTCACTCCCTGACCACAGAGCGGTCATCTGGGATGAAGGTACAGTACTAAGGCTGAGGAGATGACTTCTGTCTGTGCTACATGAGACAAAGCATGTAATAAGGAACAGCTTGTACTGTGTGAAATCATGAGGAGGTTGTCTGCTGTATAAATTTAGACAGCAAGTGCTCCAGTTCAGAAAGCACCACGTAACATGCCTTTCTGCGCTACCTCCCACAGTGAAATCTCCATTTCTGTATGCATATATGTGCACACAAAGTAAATCTGGGATAAGGTGGCAACTGAAAGCAAAACCTGCCTTAATTGTCCAGCACAGAACAATGGCAGCCAACTCCCATTTAATCACAGTAGGTCCTTGTATTTTGAATGCCACTATTTTCTTTTATTTGCACTATGACTGTTTTGGTTTTCCTCTCAAACAGGTTGCAGCAGTACAAGAGGATACAGATCTAACAAGCTTTGATTAGAGGAGAATGTCCTGACTTCTCTGCTGCAGACAGGCACCTTAATGGTAGTTTGAGATAGAAAGGATTTCTTATGCCATTATCGAGATCTTTTCCGGCAGCAGCTTTCATAGCGCTGTCAGATTAGAGTGTTCCTCATTAACTGTCAGCCACTTATCTGTTTTTCACTGGGAGAGAGAAGAAGGAGGGAATAATAATCCTCATATATACTGGATGGCCTCTAGGAGAGAAATGTCACTTAATGACATTTGTACAGCAGATAATACCAGGCAAAATAAAGGGCAGGAGGGGATTTTTATTTTTTTTTCCCCAGAACTCCTAGAAGAAATGTTTGTTACCTTTCTCTCTCAAATTGGCTTTGCAAGTGACTTGGAGGTTTTATGTCAGAAATTACTCATAGATCACTGGAGGGATAACAGACCACCTTTTACGGTCCTGAGCACGCTAGAATATCTTCCTTTGCTTTTTGTGACTGACAGCAGCTTCCTTTTATCCTCAGGCGACGGACAAATTAAAAGACAATCCTGGTCCCTGTGTTTCCCCCCTGATTACTGTGCACAAGCTCAACTCTCAGCTGTGTCAGATTGTGCTATTACTGCACCTCAGCTACTTTTCTCCAGATGAAGGGGGAGAAGGGAATTGTGTAAAGATTTCTTTTTCCGAATACTTTTTCTTTTCCCTTTCTCTTGAGCCCTAGCTGGAAAACCTTTGAAATTAGTGAAACTTTTGTATACTTTTTGTATTAGTGTACCCAATCAGACAGAACAGAACTGATTTGGTGCGTCCTGCTCCTAGTTTTTATTTCCACCACAGAATTCTTGTGTTCCCCTGCCTCAGGAAACACCTAGAAATACTAATTTCAAATGCAAAGATAATGAGAAAAGTTCTGGAGCAAACTGAATAAGCACAGCATTTTTAAAACACCACAGAGACAACACTTATCCTTGATCGTGTCAATCATCTTATCTCTTAGGATGGCTGAAAAGACTTAGAGATGTCCACCTCCCCTTCCCATTCAACGCATGGACAGCTCAATTGTTCAGGTAAGGGGGATGCAAAGGCCACAGCCAACAATGTGGTTTCCTAAAATCACCTTTGATGATTTCACCCAGCCTTGCAAAAGAAGAAAAGAGGACAGCTGGGGAGGATAACAGTGGGAGTCCCAGTCTCAAGAGAAATCACTGCCTCCCTGAATCAGAGCTTAAGGAGGTTCCAACAAAAGATTCAACGAATAAGGAATAAAGTTAGACAAATGATCAGCTTTGGTGGCAATTTCTGTGCTGGATCGTGCTTCACAGTTCTTGTCAGCAAAGCAACTGGTAACCGGCCTCATATGGTCTGAAAAAGCTTTGTTATTTGCTACATGGAGTCCGGCTGTCATATGGATAGAAGCTTTTTGCTCTGTCTATATTCAAAGGCTTGCAGCAAGCTTTGCCAAAACACGTAGCTATATTTCTTGACAAGCCAGGCCTTAGCTATAAGCTCTTTTAGTCAACAGTCACAAGAAGATAGGAAATATTTTTCTCTTTTTTCTTGTCTTATCTTGGACATTATTTGTTCTTCTTTTTCCTCAGCAGTGTTGTCTGAAGCATCTTGTTCAGTCCTTGTTTTAATCTCTGTATGAAATCTGCCCAAGACAGACACGTTCCCAAGTCACAGCAGAAATCATCTGTGTCCTTGCAAGAGCAGAGAGAACATGTGCCTCATTGTTGGCATTTCTTATAATCAGCTTCACACACCTCTATGATTTCCCTTGTAGATGCATCCAAGTATAGGCTGTGCCACAGGAAGCATAAATAACCTGGCTACCTGCTGAATTAAGAGGTAAAAGCCTGTTGTGGCAATTTGTGAGTTTGGAGAGAAAAAAAATAAAATAAAAAAATCTTGAATAGCTAGGAAATATACTCATAGTAAAGAAAGATATTAAAAAAAAAAAGAGGTAAAAAAAAAAAACCAACAATGTTTTCAGTCTTAGATTACATGGGAAAATAGCCTAATGGACCTCAAACGAAAAGAAGAAAAAGGAAAGCAAAACACAGAGTAAGTCACCTGAGATGTTCACCTTGTAGCTTACTACCTTGCAAGTTACCACGTTACATTGCAGTGCACTCAAAGAGATAGCAATGTCCAGCAGACAGACATGAACCTTGGCTAAGAAGGCCATAAGCAATATTGGATGTGCTCAGGGATATTTCCAAGGCTGCTGGTTACTCTCCTGGCATTAGACCAACCTAAGCACCCTGGGAAAATGGCTGTGAACACAGCAATTAAAGATAGCTATGGACATGGCTCAGCCACAAAGAGACAAGCAAGCCCACCATGGCGGCTGGTCCCCGACAGGGAAGGCAATCGAGAGCCTGTGGATTTTGCCAAAGGACTGGTATCGCACATCAAATGCACGTGAGCAGTCTGGCAGCTTGTCAGCTGAAACAAAGTGAATCTACCTTGGTGTTAATTCAATATAAAAATAGCTATCATCATTGTTTTCAGCTAGTTCTGCATATCTGCTTCTAAACCTAATAACCCCACTGTTAAAACTGTCGTAATACATTCCTCCCGGGCTTGTACTTCCACTTTTCTCTATTGTACAAAGCAATTGGATGTTATCTGGCAAAACCACAAAGCACTACATTTCTCCTCCTGTCAGTCTTTGAAAACAGTCGTGTGCCTTTCTCTAAAACTCGGCATATAACAACTGTGGATACCCAAGAGGGAAGAGAATTTCTTCTCCACCAAGCAGCATCAGCTGGGGTGGGTAACGCCAGGTGTCATTTAGAAAGAGATGTTTTCCATTGAGAAGTATTAGCCAGTGATGGGCAAAAGGGAAACAGAAGCTTTGTGGAGCCTAAAGGGCCTCCTGCGAGTGCTCCTCTGTAGCACTTGTCTGAATCATCATTTTTCTTCCCTTCAGCTGGAGGGAGTATGTGATCTATTAATATACTACCCTTGAAGGTAGCAAGACCAAACCCCGGTAATGCACACAGGCAGGAAGAGGCACTCACTTGCTTGGACAGTATTCATATACTACAGTGTGAGAAATGATGCTCTGGACCATAAATAGACTCTTAGTTGCCATAAGTGCACAGCCTGAAGATACATGAGGGAAAATTCCTTGAACTCCCTCCAATCAAGACACTATAGTGGTTTCATTATAGGAAAACGAAATTCAGTCTTCATGCCTTGCGAAAATAGAAACTTGGCACCTTTGACCACTGACCATCTTTCCGGAAAAACCTGGAGACCCTAAGGAGTCTAAAATACATCAATCTTAGGAGCAATTCTGAGCATACCAGAAGATAGATTTATTTGTCAGAATAAGTTTTATCACCCTTAAAATTTAAACTGCATTTTTTAACCGTAGTTGTAAGATGAAAAACAAAAGCATGAGGGGCTCAAGAAGAGACTGTACCTTGGAAAAGAACCTCTATTCTTATTAAGAGTCAGCAATCATGACTATCAAGTTAACCAAATCTAACTGTACAATTGTTACTTTAGCCTCCAAGAAGTGAGGGAGGGAGAAAGGGAGTTATTGTAGAAATGTTAACAGATAACAGCATCCACAAAAAACGAGTGCTTTAAATCAAATGACATACTATAAATCTAAGGGACAATTTATGAAAGCCTTGCTGAAAATCTGTGTGTCATTCCCTTCAATGCAATGTCACCATTACCCTGCAAATATAGAACAGTTAGAGCTAATTTTTCTGCAAGAAATTAAAAAAAAAAGGGGGGGGGGGAGGGTTAGAACATTACTAAGAAAAATATGACAGATTGGATAGAATTAGGTTAAGGGAAAAAATAAACTCTGGAGGACAAAGACTATACAAAACTTATAATGATAATAAAAAGAAATAAAAATTGCACTGGGGCTGCACCCTCACTTCAGAACCTCAGTGCTGTTGCAACAGAATGCCATGCTTTTGAAATAGCTCAAAGCAGAGATTTGTCTCATTTTACACTACATTTTGGCTCACACAGAAAATAGCACAGCCCTTGTCTGAACCCCCTTTGGGAGTGTGGATTTCAAAGAAACCCAGACTGCATGCCACATGGGTGACGTATTCCTCATTGTGCGAACCCAAATGGTGTCCCACCACGCTGGCCCCTACACACCCACAGTCCCTTTTAGATCTCAACTTTCATATAGATTTACTTATGTTGAAAGAGCGGCGGTTCTCTGATTGCTAAATCCTTCCGAACAAACATATAATGAGCAATTTTTTTTTTTTCAGTAAACTTGCTACAATTCCTATGGCCATCTGAAAAATGATTTACAATGTCACAGATTGGGAAACATAATCATGGTAGCTAAAGATAATGAATAATTATTGTTGCCATCTGGACGCTTTGAGAAGCGTCCTTCTGAAGTTTGTGCTCCAGTTTCTACTGGAATAGAGCTGGTACAAAAGTAAAGAACAACAACAACAACAAGAAGTTAAATTTACATTAGCAGAAGAATAGCTGCTAATTTAGAATCTACAAGGGGGAAGCACTGAGATTAATTTAAATGCAATTTACACAGAAATATTCATGAAATTTTGTAGCTATTTTTTAGCTTGTCAAGTATATTGATGTAGTAGAATAGTTTCCTGATTATCCGTGCTTCTAGTTGCAACAGCACACATCACATCATCTGCGAGACAAAGGTTTGTTTTGATACCTTTTCCCTACCTCTGTGAACACAGTTATCCTTACAGCAGGCAGTTGCAGTATGTGTTTAGCACTCGGAGCATATTTCCCTGCATTGTTACACTTGCTGTGGTTTGCAGGACAGACTGATCATATCAGATGGAGTGTTTAAGCCACCTTTAGCACCGTGCTGCTCCCAGGCACGGCAGGGAAGAGTCCAGTCCTGCTCCGATATACAGCACTGAGCAGCACCCTGTTGCTATTAGACACACACAGCAGCGCAGGTGAGCATCCATCAGTGCTAATGAATAACACACCTTTGGGAGAAGGGAGAGGTGGCCCTTGTAGTTTTTATTATTTTTTTATTTTATTTTATTTTTTATTTGCTGTTTTGTAACTATCCCTGCAGGCAAGGAAGATGAGACCTTTGGCTCCCAAAATAGAGGTGCTTGTGGAGTACATGGCATTGAGGGCTGTGAGTAGAGACAAACAAAGCGCTCCACAGAGATGAAGCAGATGACTTGGGGCCATCAAGCAAGCAAAACAGGGAGCATGTTCATCTGGGAAGCTAGAAGTCAAGGCCCTCCTCAGCGATGAGCCACAGCTGTAGAAAGGGACTACATTACAGTCCAAATTTGAGGGAAACAGTTGGGGCAAATATGATATTTCTAGCCCTGTCAATGTGTTTTAAAAAGGTCACGAAGGAGAGATAAAATGTGCATGGCACTCACTCATTCCACTGAAACAGCAACCCAATTTCTGCCTCTGCACAATGATTTTATGATCATTGGTGCAGTGTCAATTTGCCATAGGAGAGCTGATCAAAGACCTTAACTTCAGAAAACGTTTTAATGAAACAGGCTAATTCCTGTTATGGCTGCTTATCCTGTGGGGGTTCACTGAAACAGTGAGTCATCATTAGCCCTCCAATTTATTTCAATTACTTGATCCAATGCAGCATAAATAATCCAATTAGTATATTCCAATTCAAGTAAGCCTGCATAATGTTCTTCAAAAAAAAAAAAAAAAAAAGGAAATAAAAGAAAAGAGAAGAGAAGAAGAAGCAGAAGAAGAGTGAGAGTTCTGCCTGGAAGTAGTGCACTTTGAGTGAAGTGCTGTTTGGCTCTGATTTTGCAAGGATGACATTTGGATTGTTGTCAGCTTTTGCAAGTAGGGCATTGCAAATTTTGACTTCTATTAATGGTTTGATCATGTTAATCAGTTTCTTTTGTAAAAAAGAAAGAGGCTCTCACTCCAGTTCTTATTTCATTCCCACACAGTTCATAGCAAAACACGAGCTGCAAACTGTGTCTAGACAGCAGCTGTCAAATTTAAATTGCAGGGCAAGGAAATGCAGCTTGAGAAAATCCAACAATTTGTAAAGTGCAGCATTGTCCCCTCCTGGGGCTGAACTGAAGTCAGTGAGAACCAGGGCCATGGAAAGGGGATTGAAGTCACCCTGCCTTGCACTTCTTCAGGCTCCGTCCCTGGAAGCCAAAGGCTCAGTGTCAGATGCAGGACAGGAGCAGAACCTCCTGCATCCCTTGGAAGAGGCTGACACCCTGCAGAGGCCTTGCATCTGTTTGCCTCGTGGGATTGAGATGCCACAGGGTCCTCCAGACATCTCCCCACAGCCTCTGGATCACCTGGCAAGGGAGAGAGAAGAAAACTACCAGGGCAAGCGGTAGAAATGCTGATCCAGGTACAGGCTGACCATTGCACCTGACGGAGAGGCAAGGAATGAGGGATCTCCTGCAACAGCAGCTCCCAAGCCAGGGGTGTACAGCACTCCTTGGAATGTGTCACGTAGACATCACAGAGTGTTTGTCATGCACATTGTGCAGGAAGGAGGTTGTCTCAAAAACGTGATTATGGTGTTGACTACCCCAGAAGAGGAAGGGGAGGGTCTACTACAGAAAAGAAACCGGGACCCAGCCTAGTGCGCCCAAGAAGCCCTGCTAAGCAGGAAGTAGGGGTTGACCCCCTAGTGCACACTGAGAAGATTTTATTTCTTTGCTCCCAATTTCTGTGTGTGCAGATCAGCTCTTTGGCTTTCCAAAGGACTCTCCAGGACACCACATACTTCCCCGCTTCCCCTACCCACACCAGCAGAATCCAGCCAGGCCACCCCAGGGGTGAAAAGGAATGGGAACAAATCAGCAACTCCTCACCCTTGCCAGCAAAGCTACCTGCTCCCTGATGGCTAGTGACAGAAGACCACAACACCCAACAGGTTTGTGTCCCATAATCACTTGTTAGATTTTTAAGTTATAGCTTTTCAGACAAGTTTGTCTACTCAATGCTGCTCACTCGGAGTCAGGATTTCTATCTGAGTCAATGAGGATATTTCTACTTATATTAGAAGGCAGTGTTTCAGTCAGGCCGTAGGTGTCTCTCTAAGGAATCTCAGCTAATTTATGTCAAAGACCTGTGCTGCATTTACAAGAGGAAGAGAGAGCAGGAAGCCTACAGAGCTATTGGAGAGGGTTCCCTTTTAGTGTCCTTGATGCGGAGAGTAGGTCTACCAGAGCGAAGTAATACCACATGGAAGCGCCTGAAATAACCACACATCGGAACAAATATACTCACAGCCAGGGAGAGCTCTGCTTCAACTAATTAGCACTGCTGTGAAGCTGGGCTTATTAACCTGGGCAGAGTGCCACAAAAACGCGGCTATCCTGCTTCCAGCACTTCAGCGAACTCGTTAGTGCTGTCCTGGGCATTGTTGCATGGATGTGAATTTGTGAATGAAGACCTTAAGAAGGGAAGCCATCTGATGGATGCTGCGGCCTTGCCTGGCCTGGATTAGAAGTAGCTCAAAAACCAGGAGGTGGGGAGAGGAAGGCAGGCCTTCATGGTCTGAGCCACAATCTATTCTCTTAAATTTTGTGAAATGGAGGGCATGTCACCCCCCCATCTCCTCTAGCATGAACTGCCAGCACGATAGTCCTGAAAATTATTTTCCACAACATGTAGATCCTGGTGCACACTCCTCGTGCTTCCACATGAAGGCCTTAAAGACCAGCAGAGGTTTCCTGTCAGCAGAGGAAGAGGCCTCCTTCTGATAGCCCTTTTCGCCTAATGATGAACATTATCCGATAGCCACAGCCAACCTGAAGACAAAAGCAAAGAAATATCGTGTGTGCTCTCATTGTAGCCCCTGTAGTAGCTATGGTCCCATTTCATGGTAGGAATATGTAGGTGATAATAACCTTGCCAAAATAAAATGAAATGGTGCTGTCACTAATTCCATTTAATTCTCTAACAGCATTAAAATTAGATGTGCTTATTAGTTCATAACATTGCTGGTTATAACTTTTAATCTCAGTTAAATCTCCCCACAATGAGGAACTAAAATAATGAGCTGATAAGAAAACAACACACTTCATAAATAAATATTCTTAATAAAAATCATGTGTGGGCCATGGTAGTAAACTGCTCAATATTCTTGCGCTTTTGTGACTTCCTCCTAGTTATCTGTGTTATGCCTTATATTTCTCTATCAATATCATGCCGTAACACTTTTACTATATTTTAAAGAGATTTCAGGGGAAATAAAGTTCTTTTAACATATTGCACCATCTCTTAAAGATTGTTGAGATGTTCTGAAATTTCAGCAAGCTGTTATTTCAGACATCATTCAGAGATGAATAAGAGGGTGAAAAAATCAGCCATATATGAAGATTAATCTTTGCAGTAAAGCAGTGCTGTCAACAAAATTAACAGCTTTCTGTCACACTGTCATTTGTATGAGTTGACTCTGAATTTTGGGAAAAACAGAAAACCATGATTCCACAGAAAAGATGTTTTGCTTTTCCCAATGTTTTTTGTCTAAGAGAAAAGAGCATATTTTGAAATAGAGAGTCATCCTTCTATAGTAACAGTCCATTGCGCATAAATGCAAAAAATTACCCTACAGAATAGTGGGAATGTTAATTGTGTTGACAAATATCAATAGGACTACATTGAAATGACTTTAAGAAAAGGTCTTTACTACTCCCAGTGCTAACAAAAAGATACAGAGAGCAAAACACATGCTTTGACAACAATGCTAAACAAACTGGAATTATTCAGGACCACAAAAGGATAGAAACTCTTAAAATCAAAAATTAAGAGGCTACTTCCAAGAAAGGATAATTCAAACTCTTTGATTTCACTACCCAGAAATGTAACTCTTGATGATGAATACATGTATATATATATATTATCATTCTGATTTTCATTGAACTCAAAATATATCAACATCTTTTTCATGTTTTCAACTGAGGCAGACAGTTCCACAGATAACATTCAGAAAGTCACCAGGAGATCAGGACTTGAAAAAAAATGATGTTGACTGTAGCTAGCTTCAGCAAGCCTGAGAAATGAGATCCATGTCTAAAACTTTGTTTGAAAGAGTTCAGAGATACATAGCAAGAGGCTCGTGTTCTGATTCTTCATGTCTGGTGGCTACATCTGTACCTAAAACTTGTACCCAGCCTGCATCTGTACCTAAAACTTATTCAGATGAGTGACAGAGCTGTATTTGTAAATGAATGATCTAAGGATTTCTAAGGATTAAAATGAGTTAAAGTTTGTAGGATTCTTTTAGTAGACCTTTTAAAAGATTGGGAACAATAAAGCAAGCTTTCAGTCATACAGGCTCATTTCAGGTCAGTTGTTGCCATGCTTCTGGACCTGTATTTAGCTTTGAAAACTGCACTTTACATTTTGGATTGAAGAAAGACTTGTGTCATTTTTCAGACTTTAACAGCTGATCTCGCCCCAGACCTTGATTTTTTATTTTTTTACTTTTAGAAGTAAGAAACTTTGTCCTTTCCCCTAAGCCATGGTTTTGAGCATAATGACCCCTTGGTCCCTCATGTCCAAATCAGAGGACTGTATTTGAAACCGATGATAAGTCTCATATTCCATCTCTGCAGGAAACACCTACCACCTTTCTCAATGCATGTTGTCATGACAATGACATCAATGACTTTAGGTTCGGATCATTTCAGTGTTTCTTATATCAATATCAGATCAATAAGGGCAAATGCAGACCTGGGAATCACCGGATTTATGTCCAGCTCTAGGCAATGCAGACCACAAAGCACAAAACAAGGTGCAAAACAGCTGGAAACAGACAATTTTCAGTTGTAAGGATTAAAACACAAGACATCATGGATTTTAACAACATACAAGTGCTCTGAAAGCCAGCAGACAAGATAATGGAAGAACAATTCAGCAAGGGCTATTAAAGATAATTATGTTGCTTATGTTTCCGAACCACCAGTGGCTGTACTGCTGCAGGCTTCTTAACTGCTCCTGTCATCGTTAGTGGCCATTGTCAAATAGGGGATGAGCAGCCAGATTCAACTCTGATGGGGCACAGTACAGCCACCTGTATGTTTGAAACTTAAAAGGAAAATGACACAAATCCAGAGTGTGACTCCTTGCTAGGAAAGCTGCAAGGTCTCTCTTCCTTGCAGCCTTTCCAGGTAAGAGTGACATTGACAGCTCCATCCACCTCCCCAGTCCTCTCCAGCCCCATATGTCTGTGTAGCCACAATGCTTCCTTTCACTTGAGGTGCTTCCCACAACTTGCATGAACTGCAAAGCAAGTCGTCAACAAACTAGTTTTTAACGATGTCAGTAATTTAAAACAAAACAAACTAAACCACCAACACACACACACAAAACAAAAAACAAAACACACACACGCATACACACTAAAAAACCCAACCAGACAAATAAAAAGGACAAGAAAGATAAAGCTTTTGTGAAATCCCCCAGCATCTTCAGTTCATCTCAGACTCTGTGTTGAAGTACGGCAGGATAATATCCCTGGGTAGGTTTTGAATTGCTCATGACAAAGGTACAAAGTCTACCAGTTGCTGCTGTTATCCTTGTCACTTATCTTGTCTCCCTGTTGTCTCCATGCAACAAATGATGCCACTCACACGTCTGCTGCTTTCACAGCTTTCTATATCTTCTTTCAGACCATGCAAAGGGGTTCCTAAACAACTTTCTGAACATCTTTGATTTTCTGCAGTTTTCTGAGAAGACTCTATGAATGAAGATGTTTTTTCACTCCCTATGTACCAGTCTATCAGGACACGGTTATTCTTCTGTCAAGCCTTATAGTTAGGCTCGAAGAGGGGA